>NW_020664582.1:19706984-19768524 GCF_002925995.2 Terrapene triunguis | reverse complement strand
AGGCATGGATATTACAGATCTACAGAGCTAAAACCCAGTCGAGGGATCAGCCTGGCCCACCTAGAGCATGGCTGAATCTGCTCTGCCGACAGAGGAACTTGCTGGCTTTAGCTGGAGACGATTCCCCCACTTCAGTCCCCTTCCTTCAGGTCTGAACCCTTCTCCCAGGCTTAGCCCTGCCCGCACTCTCCTGCAGAGCTGACGACAATGCGCTCCATGCTCAGCCAGCACAGCCAGGGCCGGCTCCAGGCACCAGGCACCCAAGCTGGTGCGTGCTCTGGCCGCCGGGGGGGGGGGGGGAAGCCGAGCCCCCGCCGGGGCTCGCTTCCCCCCCCCCGGGGGGTCCGGCCCCCCCCCCCCGCGGGGGGGCGGCCGGAGGCTTTTTCGCCTGGGGCGGCGAAAAAGCCAGAGCCGGCCCTGGTTCTAACGTAGATCCCTTGTCTATTTACAAGTGAGAATTCTCTTCCCAGAGGCAGTAGCCCACAAGGGGATGCAGAAGGAATGTCACTGTGGAAAACGTTGGGAAGAAATGGTATAAAACAATGCATGATGTGGAACTACCTTCTACAGAAGTCAGGAGAAAACTGGGGTCATGACAACAGTTGTAGCCTAGTAACCTCCAGGATCCCTCAGCAACACCCTATTCCATTCTGGTGACACCTGCGAGTCTCCCTTCAGTGAGCTCTGATGCTGCTTCAGTAACACAATTAAATATATGGGAATAAAAAATACAACTCCCCAGATGTAACCAGCATAAGAGTGAATTGGTTCATAGGATCATTATCGCCTCTCTGCACACAAACATGCTTCCTTCTTCTTTAGTGTTGCTTCTGCCCTCCCACCCCACTGAGTTCCTCTGGCTCTAAATGAAATACCTCCCATCCTGTGGTCCTGCAACACTGCAGCAGTCTCCTATGCACCCAGAGTTCCTGAGCCTGTTTATTTTCTTGCTTGCAGCAGTGCCATGAATGCTTCTCCCTGCTGTAAGTGACAACAGCTAAGCCTTCTGGGGTGCATGACTGTTAGTCCAGGCTTGCAGTAAATGAAAAAGAAGCAGGTTCAGGAGCTCTGAGGACGTTAGTGGTGGTTCTGGCAGGAGGCACCAACAGGAAAGAAATTCTACTGACCAACAGGAGAGAGATTGACTTTGCTGGTGGGTATGGGGTAGCTCAGGCTGTATTGGGCAGATACCCCCACCGCCTATGTGTTACCTTTGGGAATAGCCTGCTTGGAGTTTACCTGAAGGTAAAACCCTTTCCTCTGCAAATCTTAATGTGAACAGACTCCTGTGGTCAGCAGTATGCCTGGGACATGTCATCTAGGCACAAGTTCCAGGGTCCCGGTTAAGTTCCAGGGTCCCCCTGCATATGGGGTGGAGGAGGCATTTACCCTACTCTCCCCTTCTCAAGGTCAAACCCAAGGTCATTGGGAAGTTTTTGGAACTTGTACATTTCCTCTTATTGCAGTTTTAAACCAGAGGCCTATAAATTTCTTAGTGTAATAATGCAAAAATCAATAGCTCTCTTTGGAACAATAGCTTTATCTTTCATTTCAGCAGGGCCCAATGCCTCCCCACAGACTCTGTCCCTCTGAATCAGACAAATTACTAACATGGGAGAGTGTGTGGGCTGCTTCCCCTCACCACATGTGGGGGCTTCTCAGTGATATGGGACTTCTTTATTTATTCCCAGTGCTGTAAAATTCCAGGACAGTATAGGACAGGTTCCTCTGAAGGGAGCTGTCTTATGCTCATTCTCTTCTCTGACATTCAGCCCAAACATGAATCCTTCAGGCTTTCTGTACCAGCAAAGGGGCTCCTAATAGCTCAGGGATCCCAGAGTCTCCACTCTCTGAACAGCCTGCCTTTGAAAAAAGCACAGGTTGCGTGTTACTGTGCCCCTCCAAGTAGCTTAGAGAAGTCGAGGAGAGCCTAGGCTGCACATTTAGTGCCCATGAAAATGCCTTTTTGCCCTCCCAGTTCAAACGCCCTGAACATCAGTCTAACCGTTTCCAAATGAAATAGAAGTTATGTATTTGTATTGCAGTACCACCTGGAGACCAGAGCTCCACTGTGCTAGACGCGGTACAAACAAAGAACCAGGAGGTGGTCCCTGCCCCAGTGTTGCTTACAGTCTAGGTTTAAGATTGGAGACAGCAGCTGGATATGACAAACAGACACAGTGGCACAAGTTATCAGTGAGGCAATTTCAATCCATGTGATAAGCCTCAGTCACAGCACAAGTGTAGCTGAAGCTTTTTCCTGACAGATTTCAGTGCCACTGTACTCTGAATCCAGCTGAAATAAAATTTAGCATCCTCAGCATACATAGCTAAAGCACTTTGAGCACAGAGACGCTACTGGGAGGAAGCTCATACACTTGAGCCCTTCTGGGCACTGCAGGGCCACTGCTGGGAGAAGGCTCACAGCTGTAGTTCTGCTGGACATTGGGAAGGTGCTAACACAAAGAGCCCGCTGCCTCTAGACACATGGACAAAAAGAACAAAACCTGCATTTCTGGAGGTGGGTGGCATAAATGTGTCTGGTATGTAAATTAAAGTGCAGTGTGCCTGGCACTGATTCTCCACATCTGGACAGGAAGGTCTGGTCTCACTCACTTGTTTATTTTCCATTGTTTGCTGTCACACTGGCTTGAAATATGCATTGAAAGGCAGGATTGTCTTTCACATCTTCCTGGATGTGTGATCCTCAGAAACAAATTAGCACCGATTCACTTCTATATAGAGTGCAGCCATCAGGGAATCGCTCCCAAATTCACAGCGAAAGAAAGCAATAATGCTTCCAGCGCACTAATCCACTTGACGAGCAGCTCCTGACCCCTCGCCTCATGCGGGGGCTCCATTAGGAATGACAAACTGCATTGAAAAATAATAAATAACTACAGGAATTGACAAGGTGGCTGGAGGTCCACAGGATTTGTACCCGAATGTGGAACTCCCTGTTTAATTAGCGCTGCGCTCTGTCCGTCTGGCTCTGGCTCTCGCTCACTCACTCTCTGTTCAAGCTAAAGCAAATAGGAAAAAATGAGCCCAGTGGCAGCAGCGGCTTTGGGATTGGAAACTCAGATATGGAAACTTGTTTAATTTAAATACGTGTATCAGTACTAATGTAAGCGGAGAATGGAGGGAATGCAGACTGTTTTTCTTCATCTAGTCTGCTCTCTTCATTTAACCCCATTTGGAATACACCTTCTGCTACAAGGGTGCGCTTGTGAGAACAGAGAAACTGCTTCAGCCGATGCTGAGTACAGATAGTGCCTGTCCAGCTGGTTGGGTGAAGAATGGGACTGGGAGGCAGATCTCCACCTCTGCCTCTGCTCGCTCCAGTGAACACCTTCCCCTGGAAGAGCTGCAGGGGGGCCCACTGCAGCAATCAGACTCATCCCATCATGGGTATAGGCAGCTGAAGGCCTGCCTTGTCTAATGCTGTTTGGACTCTCTTGGAACAAAACCATAGTGGAGGGATATGCAGGTGTTTGGGGTTATGGACAGGCAGATCATGCCATCCTGTGTGCTGCTTCCCCATCACTTGCCCCACTGTCTCTGGTGAGGATGGCATTACCAAGAGAATGCCCTGGGTCCTTCCCACACGCTGCCCTTGCCTCCATCTCCCTCTCCTTCAGGGTTAGGATTCCACATGAGAGCAGAGAGGTAGCTAGAAGGGAGGTGGTGAGCAATGCAGGGACCTGTGAGACTCAGACTGGGCTTGGTGACAACAGCATGAGTTGCAACCTGCTTTCAACCAGTTAAAGTAAAGCTCTTGATTCTTAGTGACTGGAGAGTCAAAGCAGAAGCCAATCCACAACTGGGACAGCATCCAACTAGCAGATTGAACCGTAATTCAAATATGCTTCTCAACCTCCTAAACTAAGAAGCTTTGTGAAGTGCAGAGAGCAGCTAAGAAAGTTTTCCTTAATGGCATGAGGGAGGGACGCACCCAGAGATATGGTCAACAGGAGACAATCCCAGCTTCAAGGGAAAACAAACATTCTGTAGTCAGCTAAGTCTGGGCTTTTGGCAGGTCTGAGTTAGTCTTTACCTGAGCACAACTGTGTAAGAGGAATTGACAACAAATACATTGTCTTTCTCCAGCTAGCACCTGCTATGCAGAGCTGCCCAAATGCTGTGCAGACTCTAATGACACTTCGCACATCCCCGGGAGGGGGCAATTATTATCATCCCCATTTTACAGACAGGAGAAATTGAGGCACAGCAGACATGTGACTCACCTAACGTCAAACAGTGAGTCTATGGTAGAACCAAAAATAGATTCCAGGAGTCCAGACTCTGTCTACAGCTCTAAGCATGAGCGTACAAACCAGTGTTTAAGATGGTGACCTCCCAGCAGCTGGTGTTTGGGAGTCCTGGGCCATCAGTGCTGGGAGGGCTGAGGTGGCCCAATGTGTTCTGCCTTAAGAGGAGGCAGTGTCCTGGTGTTTAGCAGCCCAACTAGCCAGCTGAGGCCAGAACAGATGGGCCCCAGGAGGACCCGTGTACAGCCCTCAGCAGAAGAAAGTTCATTGCAATGCTAGGTTGAGAATGAAGTAAAGGGAAATGGCTGAGGATGGGGAGATCCTCAGGTCCTCAAGGGGAGGCTAGAAATTATGATCCCCTGCATGGGAAAGAAATATACTAAGAAGACAAGTGTAATTGATCATCTGGATCGTTTGTCTGTGTCTTATAGTGAAATCATCAGATACTTTGATTCTCTTTTATCCTGAAGTGACAAGCGCTTCCTCGCTATTCACAGAAATGCAAAGTTTGTTCATAATAGCAATAATGATTTTTTTCTTTATAAAGCAACCATCCACGAAAGTCTCCCAGGCACTTGCAGTAAAGAGTCACAGATGAAATGACAAAAATCATCCAAGATGAACACAAGTCAGATCAGTATCAGGCACTGAATAAGCTAAGATGTGGAGACAGCAGAGATTCGCCAACTCATTTCTTGGACCAGACACTAGCTGGGGACTCCCAAATTTGTTCTGTTTGGTTAGAAACGTTTTCAGAGTGGAGGAAAGTGTAGGGGCTGAGAGCAAAGCTCCAGTCTCCTGTGTGCAGGAGTCGCATACACCGCTGTGCTCCTTGCACTCTCAGCATAGGTACTGCCATCGTAGCTCAGATTCTAGTATTCCACCTCCGACTGGCAAATGCATCAGAAAAGTGAACAAGTGTGGGATAACCTGCCCCCAAGTGAAGATTTTCCTAGTCCCATCTGTTAGTGAGTGACTCATGCTCTGAAGCAGGAGGGTTTTAGTCCTTATACAAGGGTTTTTAGCCTATCTAATATCATTAATAATGAGAGCATTATCTCTATAAATGTCTGATCCTGCAAAGGTCCTGACCTCAACAGTGTCTTGTGTCAGGGAGTTCCACAGGCTAATTATATGCTGGGTAAATTATGTATTTGTTTTTTCTGCCTTTCAGTTTTATTAAATATTCTTGTGTTAGTATGATGAGAAGGCAAATAGGAGTGTACAGTCTACCTTCTACACCATTCAGCAGTGTCCAGCTCTGTCTACAATAGGGGTGAAGGAGAGTGGTGTGTTGAGCATCAAAGCATCAATCTTGGTTACATCTTCCTTCCTCAGAAAGAGCTTGTGTCATTTAGAGAGAATCTGTCAAGCTGTTAGCTCAGTCTGGAATCCCAAGTCTCTCTCATCCAGGCCCTGAATGGATGGCACATTTCCCCCTCCCTCCCCCCCCCACTCCTTTGGTCTCCTTTGAATGCTAGTGTATGATGCCATAACAGAGTGTGAAACATGAGCCCATCTGGTTAATGAGAAGGAACCAGCCCAGCACTGTATTACAGTTAGCAAATCCCTGGCAGAGAAGTGACAGTCTCAGACATCAGCAAAAGGCCAGGCTGCAGCAGAGGTATTTGTTCACTCAGAGAATTTTGTGTTAGAACTGTGACTATAGTGGGACTACTCCTGATCCTGACACGAGCTTTGGAGAAGGCGACAGGGGGTCCATCTGCATTGATATAGCACTTATCACACAGAATATAAGCACATGTATGAGGCCTCTGTTTGTATTGCACTCAACTTCGAAGCAAAAGTAAGCCTCAGAAAAGTGTCATGTTACAAAGCAAAGGGATGCTAACAGCTGTCCCCTGTGCTCTTTCTGTGACCTATCGAATAGGGATAATACTCCTCTAGCTCACAGGGCTGTTGTGAGGTTTAATTAACTAGTGTGAGCATGTAATGTGCTAGATGAGTGCTAAGCATCAATATGATTACTTGGTGCTGTGAGAAGTGGGCACGAGGAGACATGATGCCTTGTAGATAAGGACCTGTGTATTGCACAGCAAGTGGGATGTAAGTTGTGTGCAAAGTCCCTGAATTCTGTGGTGGGCTAGAGATTCTGTAGCAGCTTTCGATAAACTAAAGACTGGAGGAGTGTCGTGAATTAAATACGAAAATGATTAACATAATCAGTACAGCACAGAAATGCCTGTGTCAATATTAAATTCAGTGTCTTTTTGTAGTGACTGATAGCTGCATCATAGCAGTAAGGAGAAGCTGGAGATTTGGCATCTGGGACTTTTGGCACCTGGGATCATGGGAGGCAGCTTGGGATAAGCACGTTAGGAGACTGCTTCTGTTAAAATGATCAGCAGCAAAATGGTTAACAAGACTGAAATTTGTATTCGTGGCATTAGATTTCAGAATGAACGAACCATTAAGATAGATAGGGCACTTCATCCCTCTCAGAACTTTGGTTTCAGGCTGTCTGCAGACTCAAGCAGGCATCACGGCATCAGTTATACTCTATTCTCCACAGCCATGTGGGCCTGACATTTCTTTTTTTTTAAATGAAAGCACAGGTTATGGAGTACAGTTCTGAAGGGTGGGGATTTCCCAGCAAATTCTACAGACAAGGAATCTTGTAACACAGGGCCCTGCCTGTAGGCATTTAGCGCATGGTGCTGGGGTTCAACCGCAGGTAAATCTCCAGCTAGGTGCACGCAGGAATGAGTGATGGCTCATTCCTACCAGTACAGTATAGAGTGTCTGTCTTACCCTCCTCCCTCTGCATGAGTCCCAGAGCTCTCCTCTCACGCCAGTTGTACAATGGTGTATTTCCTCTGACTCCTGATTGAGCCTGCTGGAAGTTAGAGGAGAATCAAGCCACCACCTTCATACAGAGCTTTGGGAGGGCATCGTGTACCAGGCAGCCTATTATCCAACGAGAATTGGCACTTCTGATTGCTATGTTAGAACTTTCAGAATTTCCCACCCAGTGCTTCTGTCATGTGAGTGACTGTTGTTATTCATCTCAGAAACTGTCGCTTTCTTCTAGCACTGCACAAGGAACTATGGGACAGACGCACAGTGACACTGTGGCTACGTCTTCCCTGCCAAAAAAGGGGTTGTGAGCCAGGATAGCTAGTGCACATCAGTTCACTCTAAAGTCCTAGTGGCACAAAGCACAGGTAGCTTTTACCATGATGTAAGTAGCTGAGCTCAACTGCAGGTGGGAGGTACAGTGCTGACCTTGCCTGGACAGCTCACAGTAAAAGCTACCTGTGCCTTGTCTCCAGCGTGGGCTAGATACCTGAGTCATTACCCAGGGTTCTGGGTGGTCTTGTGTAGCCTGTGCTGCCGCAGCTTCACTGCCCTGGTACTTGAGCTAGTTAGCTTAATCCTAGCTGGAGTCCGTCTACATGAGCTACAGTCACATCCTGTGATTGCACTGTGCACATATCCCGAGTCTCATTTCTACTACTCCGGCAATGTCATGAGGCTGTAAAGTGGAGATGTGTGTAAATGAGAATCAGCCCTGTGTTAGAAAAAAGAAAACAGCATTATCATTAAACTACTCTGCCTTCCTGCTTGCCTGTGCAGCTTCTGCCTATGCCCTTCCCCAGCCCGCTCCTGTCTGGCTTCCTGCTACCGTTCGAAAGAAGCCCCACACATAGGCCTCCTCTTAGTTAGGAGTCAGGTTGCCCCTTTCTACAGGGGTGCCTTTCCTGGAGGTGCCAACCTGTTCTTGAGTTTCTGAATCTGTCAGTCTCATGAGCTGCCTGCTGCTGTGAAACCTCTTACCCGTGTTTAGGAGAACGGAAGGGTGTGTGGTTAAGTCACAGGTCAAGCTGTTAGGAGACCTGGGCTCTGTTCTCAGCTCTGTTTAAAAGCTTCCTATGTGGCCCTGGGTAAATCACTTCTTTCTGTGTCTGTTTTCTCAGCTGTAAAATGGGGATAATGCCACTTCCCTATCTCACTGGGGCATTGAGGCTAAATTAATGAATGTCTGCAAATGGGGCGGAGGTCCTGGGATTGTATCGCAGAGTGTTGTTATTGATGGTCGGGCAGCTGCTGTGCTGTGACACTGTTTATCGGGCTGCTCTGAATGGTCTCACTGATAACTAAGGCTCTCCTGTCTCTGTGGCACCCACCTGCTGTCTCTCGTCTCAGACTGTAAACTCTTTCGGGCAGGGATCGTCTCTTTATGTGCTTATACAGCACTGAGTACAATGGGGCCTCAGTCCCTGACCTCAGTGGGAGTAGGACAGGCCCATAAACAAGGGCCTGCACTGAGAGAGACATCAGGGACCCAGGTGGGTGATGGGGAAAATGGCACTTTAGGCAGTTTTAACTGGGTAGAAAAGAGGGAGAAGGGGAACTCGCACAATCTGGCATGTACTGCCCAAAGAGAAGAGAGCATTGCTCTGAATCAAAAGCAGAAGGTTAAGAAAAGTTTTAATATACTGGAGGGTCTGTACACAAATGAAGGTGGTGCTAGAAATGACTGTGACCTAGTGGGCACCTCCAAAGCCTGGACTGACGATTCTTATAGCTGCACTGTTGGCATAGATGGGAAGAATCCCAGGAGAGGCTGAAAGGGAGTAAGTGGCGGAGGGTGGTGCTGAATGTGAAATTTAAAGCTCTGCTAGACAAAGCACTAGGATATGCATAATAGAGAACAATCCTTCACTGGGCCAAGGGGGGGGAAGAGGACTGGTTGGGTCCCAATAGCCTTTTCCCATCTCTGGATTCTATGATTTTGTAGTTAATCTGGAAATAAAAAAATTGTCCCAGTTGTCCTAGGAACAGACAAACTCCCCATTTATTGCCCCTCAGAATGTAACATCTAAGCGGCTTCTGACTCACCCCTCCTTTCCTCCTTTGCCCCCATTCTTTAGAGCATTGCCCCTGATCCCTGAGATGCTGGATTCTGCAGTACGCTCCAGGCATAGGAACACAGCTCACCTGACTTCAGTCACTTTCCTTCAAGCTCATCAGTCTCTTTCTTACTGTGCCATTGTAAACCCTATTATGATCTCTTTTCGCCAGGTAATAACACTTGGTACAAAACACACGAAGACTTGGGATTGGTGTAAAACCGAACTCACCAGTGTTCAGCTACTTTAGCAACATGATGCTGAGGTCACACATCAGACCCTCTCAAATCAGTTTCCCTTGAGACTGATAAACGGTATGGCAGGAAATTAGGAATATCAGAAGAATTCACAGCTGTGAAAAAAAGGGGTGTGTGTGCGTGTGTGGGTGCAAAAGGATTCCCATCATGAAACACCTGTACATTATACATGTCCCGGCTGGGGACAAACAAGCTGGTGGATGAGACCCAACATATCAAGAGTGTTTAATCTTCCCTGTCTGTATCCTCAATAGAAATGTCACTCTGTGGAGACACAGGGACACATGGGCACTTTGCTTTATGAAAACATACAAATGGGCGTGCTCATTCTCACCCAGAAAGGGAGCTTTACCCTGCAGGGAAGGGGAGAAGTTCCTGTGCAACTGGACTATGGTTGCTGCTGTCACATCAACTCATTTGGATTTACATCAACACTGTATGTCAGTGCAAAGAGCAGCTGTGGCCATGTGGTTAGGAATATAAGCATTCCAGTACTGGATCAGACCCGAGGGCCATCTAGAGCAAATTGTAAGAACCCTGCTGTAGCAGATGTGGGGTAATCTGCACCCCACATTAGGTCTCATCCTGATCTCTGACACTTAGACACTGGCTGAAGCCCTGAAATAGAAGATTCTATGTCCTTTCCAAGACTGTATAGCCTTAACTATTATAATCTGGACTCTCTTGTTATCCATATAAATGTCCACTCCCTTTTTGAATATCACTATGTTCTTGGCCTCAATTACTTCTTGTGGCAACGAGTTCCACAGTCTAATTACATATTGTGTGAAAAAGTATTTTCTCTTATCAGTTTTGAATTTGCTACTTTTTAATTTCATTGAATGTCCCCTTGTTTCTGTGCTATGTGAGAGGGAGAATGGAACCTCCTGATCTATCGTCTCTAGCCCATTAATTATTTTATATGCTTTTGACATGTTCTCTCTTATTTATCTCCTTTCTAAGATGGCAATCCCAGTCTTTCAAGCTCTCTTTATATTAGAACTTTCCAGGCTCTGGATCATTCTTGTTGCCCTTCTCTGAACCTCCTCCAGTTCTACAGTATCCCTTTGGAGACGGGGGACAATCCATCTGGAAAAGGGTCTCTCCATTTCAGGAGTAATTCATTTCCCCAGGAAATGTAAGTGCTTGGGAAATGATGTTCAGCCTGTCTTCTCCCTAAAATCAGAGCCCAGCACTGGACTTTGTGATTCCCACTCAGTCCCCCACAACCTCTGCCCTGCGGTGGGACAGTCTGTGGACTAGATGGCTGAGGGCTAACCCTCTCCCTTCCCTGCTGTCTTGTTGCAGGACTGTGTGTGACTAAGAGCTAATGCCAGCCAACCTGATGCGCTGTCTGCCAGGGCTGTGCCTGTCAGGGGGTTTGTGGTGCAGATTACAGAGTAGACCGAATAGCCCTGCACTCCCCATCTAGCACCAACTGCAGCAGAAATATATTTATGGCAACAAGCAACACCCAGCACCAGGGACATTTCACCCCCAACCTCCTCACGTCCTGGTGCTTAACTACACATTTTACAAAGTTAAAACAAATTATAAACAGCAGAAATAGCTAGTTTATTTAAAAAAGAAAGGGGAAAAAACTTGGCAAAAGCAAAAAGGAAAATAACTGAAATGCTCATTAAACTGAGGGTCTCTGTTTTCCTGTCCAAGTGGCCACAGCATCTCCAGAGGCTCTTGGGAAGCTTTGAAATGCCTTGTCAGACAAGCCTTTCATCCTACCTGATGTTGGCTGCATTCATGGACCCAGACATTTTTGCTGGAAACAGGAAAGAGGGAGCAGCTCCAGTCTAACTTTTCACTTTCCATCTGATCACTGTTGATACAATTTATTCTTATGACAGCATGTGCTGCTTTCATGGTGTTTTATTCTGAAGTACAACTTGTCTTTGTTAGTCCCATTTTCAGGTCTTTCATCATTTGAATAACCACATAAAAGGCATTTAAACACTACTGCTTATAAACAGCCTTGGTGAGAGGAGTTGGGATTGGAGAAGCTGTGAGCTCTTCTTTAGCCAGCATTCCTACATGATTCCCCAGAGTGTCTCCAGATAAGAGAGGCTGGGAACAGAGTAGCTGGGAGCTCTGTCAAAGCCCATTCCCTTTAGCACCTGCTGTTGGTGATGGTTGATTCTGGAGGCACTAGGATGTCCCTCATGACATTCCCTGCAGAGATCTGTGGCAGATTGTCTACACTACAAGGATCCAATGAAAAACAGAATTGTTGTTTATTTGTTTTTGTCTGGGAAAGCAGTTTTGCAAGAACCCCCCTTCACACACCAACACACAGAGCTCATTCACAGGGCTCCCCTGGAGTGGCCCTGCACCCTGCTCCCCTGACTCAGGTGCAGACTCTGTACATTTGTTAGCCGAGTCTTCTGACACCCTGGGAGGTGCAAAGTCACTCAGCCCTGCTGATTTGTGTTTGTTCACCTGTCCCAAGAACACCCTGGCTTTTTATCAATAGCTCTTTTTGCAGGGGCTTCATTACTTCCTAATTAGCCAAACCTCCTTCCTTCCTTTGGAAAATAAATCACATTTTGTTGCTGCTGTTCAAACTTCCAGGATGTTGTTAAACATCCAGGTCCATTAACCCCCACAGCTTATCTCTGGGCATTCTCTGCCTTTGGCTTGGGGAGACTTCTCAGCTTATTGGTACTGATCAGACCTGGAAGTTAATCAGTGCTTTATCCCCAATCAGTGCTAATAGCTCCCACCATGAAATGTTATCTGCTAATTTACTAAAGGCACTTGGTGGTTTACAGCTACCCACAGAAAGCTATTGGAGTCTAATAATAGCACCATAGTATTGCTCTAGCATGGAAGCAAATGCATTTACATTTGTTTGGAGACATCCAGTGACATCACTAGTGACCAAATCCACCTGCTAAAGCTTTGATCCTTCCTTTGACAAAGAAATGTCTTAATAAGGATGCCATGGCCAGTGGTCCTGCCCTAATCCCTGTTGTGCCTGGTGCTGGGAGACGCTAGCACTGTATAGTTGAGCATTCTCCACTGCCAGCTTTCCTACCCCTTCTCCCTAGAGAGGCTGGGACTGGAAGAGCTGTGAGCTCCCTCCTATAATTCCCTGCTGTGACTCATGACAGATTCTCCACAACTACAAGGATCCATTGAAAAATCAGAATTGTTTTCAGAAAAGAAGTTTTGTGAAGCCTCCGTGCACAAGGCTGCTTCACAGAATAAATATGTTTTAAAGTCCTCATGTGAACCTCTGGGGTTCACATACACCACGGAACTCATTTCACATTATACAATCAGTGTGCTGAGCCTGTGTCATGCTAGCAGTCTGGGAGTGCAGCAGTGACTGATTCCCATGGAAAGCAGTGGAGTGCACAGGTTTGCCCATTTACTCTCTATGCTTTTGTGCTCGTGTAAACATCCTTCCGTGCTCACAGTCAATAGTGGTGCTAGGCACAAGCAGACTAAGCAATAGCTTAGGGCCCCAAGCAGTTCAATTGTGTGATCACCCGAGTCTTATCCCGCAAACGCCCAAAGAACTGATCTACACTGGAAAATGTGCTGCCTCTCATTGGAACAACCTTTCAGGCTTCATTTAGAGCCTCTCTCTTCCCACTGAACATTCTCATCCGTGAACGCTTTACTAATTGCAACTTTTAATACATTGGACTAGGAGACCACAAGATCAAACACAGCTGCTGCCATGTTGCATGTCCTTTCACTCAGCTGCAGCGGAACAAGCAGAGGATGGACCTACTAGGACAAAGAGTTCCCTTCTGCTCCTTTACCCTGCTCTTTGATCATCGCACCCAAAGGCAGAGAGAACACTGTAATTTAAGACTTTTATGGGCCATAATAAAGATTGCATCAGGAGTAACTAATGTAAACATACCCATTCTGACCAGTTGCAGCCAATGCAAACATGTTCAGTTCTTGTGAGGGGCATGTCAAAAAGCCAGTGCTGACATCTCTCAGAAGGGAATGAGCAGAGCACCAATTCAGATCCTGTAGCAGATCCCGTCTGCACAAGCAAGGATGTCAAGGTTACCCTCCCAGCACCCAGAGTGAAATCAGACATTGCCAGCTGGGGAGAGAGGCCAGAGACCCTGCTGGCATCTGACATGTGGCCGGCCTAGTGGTCGAGTTCACCATCCAAGCCTCACACACAGCATGGACCAAAACTGCAGAATTGGAAGAGACAGACAGGGAGGTAGATTATAAACCTGTCATTCAATCAAGGGGGTTCAGATGATGTCACAGTGAGAAGAACTGTCGTTATCAATACGTACATACTGGGTATACAGTCGCCTTTCCAATCAATTATCTCCTTCCAGCCACTCTTCCTGATAATAAATAGAGATGATTTAATGGAGCTAAACACTGAACTGATACTTTACTAAAAATGCCAGGAAATGGCTGCATTTTGTGCATCGGTGTCCCGAGGAAACACAACGGGTGGACGCGCCAGCCTAGAGGGGAGAGGGGTGGTGAGGCAGGAGTGGAGGAGTCCCAGATTGGAACTGGAGTCCAAACAGTGGGGGCAGCTAGGTGGAGGGTTTGGAATTTATGAAGCATTAGAATATTCTCTGTGGCTGGAGACTGCTTATGTGAAATGGTCTCCACTTAAACTGAAGTGATTTTGATCTCCTATATTAAAAACTGACAGACCACATAAAGTGGGATTCAAACTGCATGGCAAAGAAGGAGAAAGGGAGTTTTCAGTTAACACAAATAATCTGGTGTGTAGTTCCAATGTTCAAAATGAACAGAAGATGGGCTCTGGAGGACACAAGATGAAGATTATGAAGAGTCTTAATGCATCCAAGTATCAGGGGGTAGCCGTGTTAGTCTGTATCTACAAAAACAACAAGGAGACTGGTGGCACCTTAAATCTGTTAGTCTTTAAGGTGCCACCAGACTCCTTGTTGTTAATGCATCCAAGTGTTTTTACATCAATCTACGGCGCACAGAATACAAGCAACAAGAAAATGAAGTGCTGTTTAATAATTGACATTATGATCTAGTGACATGACTAAAACTTGGGAGGATTCTCATAATGGGAACCTTCTTTTTTACCCTTGTAAGGTGTTCAGATACCATGGTGATGAGCCTGGCATAAAAACTGAGTTATTTAGATAGATAAGTATGGATGGATACAATCAATTCAGAGAGATAGAGAGGAAGGAAAATGGAGGGCTAGTGCTATATTTAAAACCATTTGCAAGGCCACGTCCAACAATAAAGAGGCTGGTAGTGAAAGATTCTAGTTAAGAATGTGAAGGGGGGAGAAAATAAGAAAGTATTGGGGCCAACTGTTATAGACTCCCAGGGGAGGCGGAGAGTGAGAACAGAAAATCCCACAGCTGGTATGCAGTATCCAGGAAAGTCCTACATTTCACACTAAGACAACCTTGTGATCTGGACAGTAACTTGTAGCAGAAGAGAAGCCTGACTAAAAGGAATGGGGCTAGGCTGGCTGGTGCCACAACACCAACAAATGCAATAGTTCCAAATAATGAAATGGTCTGAACAATGGCAAAGGAGTAAAATTGTTAGAGTTTCTGAATTTTAAATGGAATGAGTCAAAATATGGGGTTTTAGCGGGACACAGCACAGCCTTTTACGTTGGACTAACCTCGCCTGAAAAACACCAGCATGAGCATTAACTTGGGAAAATCATAGAACATTTTGCATAATTTCAGGAACCCTCCTCACCAGCCAATGAACTGAAACATGACCCTATTGGCCACCCTCAATCCAGGCCAAGGTTGCCTGTAACAGGGTGACTTGCCCCTTCGGGGCTGGAGGGCTGGGGCTAGCTAATCCTGATTGCAGAATGAGCCACTCCTCAAAGAGGTCAGGGTAACTGCCCTCTAAAGAGCAGCAGGAGGCTGCAATGGCGGGGGGGCGGCACAGCGGACATGTTTCACGTGGAACCCCATGAGTGAACACTAGCTTCGCTGACGAGGAGGAAAGGAACAATATGCTTCAGTCTGTATGACATCGGCGTGAGAGATTCCACTCGTGACATTATCATTGTGCTGTGGGATGCCATTGTCATGTGGGGAGCCGACGCTAGGACAGCTTGGCCGGAAAGTGTTGGGCACTTTTTTGTGGACGTGACCACAGACAGTTACAGTGAGCGACTACTCAAGCTTTGTGCTACCACCAGACTCCATGGTTCTGACACCGATTTCCAGGAGAACAACATATACTTGGTATTCAACATGGACTTGGTATTCAAATGAGGGATGACCTGCAAAGCACTAGATCACCCATTTCCAGAGAGCCCGGTCGCCTGCCAGGCCTTAGAACAGACCAGTTTGCAACTGGGGGTGATGTGACATGACTTCCGCATAACAGCCCTGGAATATGCAGATGATATGGCTGTATTCCCATCCGCACAAACTAGTCTCATCAGTGCCTGAATATACTTACAGAAAAAGCAAGTACGCTTGGTCTTCAAGTCAATTGGAAAAAACCCAAACTGATGGGAGTGGCCGATGGACCTCTACTCTACCCGGCGTAACTGTGATGGGCAAGAAGTTAAATTCATCAACTCATTTGAGTGTTGCTTTGCTGACATGAAACGTCGAATCAGGAAGACTATGGGTGTTATGCATGCTCTTTGGCATCAACGCCACATATCAGCTTGGACTCAGATGGGTATTTATCTGGAGTATGCTCTCTGTGCTCCACAAGCCAGAGAACTAATGAATGATGAGGCTGCAATGAAGGGTAGGGAAGCTCAGGAAATTGTAGAGAAACTGCAGCGAGGGTGAAGGTCCCCTGCAGGGAAAACCCTGACACCAAGGGAGCAGGAAGCTCCTGTGGGGAAACCCAGATGGGATTTTGGCCTAGAAGTTTGAGGGGCTAGAGGCAGGGCTGGCTCCAGGGTTTTTGCCGCCCCAAGTGGCGGGAAAAAAAAAAAAAAAGCTGCAATCGCGATCGGTGGCAGCTCCACCACGTCGCTTTATTCTTCGGCGGCAATTTGGCGGCAGGTCCTTCCCTCCGAGAGGGACAGGGACCCTCTGCTGAATTGCCGCCGAAGAGCCCGACGTGCCGCCCCTTCCCCTTGGCTGCCCCAAGCACCTGCTTGCTCAGCTGGTGCCTGGAGCCGGCCCTGGCTAGAGGCCAGTTCCTGAAGGCTGAGCTCCAGCTAGGAAGAGCTGTGAGAACAGACTGGGACAGATGAAGAGCTCTGGCTGTGAGGGAAAACACCAGAGCTAAATATGGATTTCCGTGTGGTGATAGACTTTATATTGTGACCCCAAGGACTGTTATGAACCATTTCAGTTATTAAACTGGCCGCACTCAGGGGTAGTGATAATCCAGAGAGCAGCTTGCGTGCAGTCCTTAGGGGCCTCTGAAGAGGGGGAAGCAGAAGCAGGGTGCCGCAGAGGCACCCCTGGCTGCTTGGGGGGATGCAGGAGGCAGCCAAACCTGTTACGTTCCCCAAAGGGGAAGAGGAAGCGGGGAAAGAGGCTATCTTTGTCATTCGTTTACATTGATGGGTCTGGACCTCTGCAAAGGGAAGGGGCCTTCATGGGCCAAACTGACTTTGCCTGGTTCACCAAATGTTATTTGTCTTTCTGGCCTTTCCTGTCCATATGCCTGTCCTCCACTTCCTTATTTTCCCTATGTACTAAAACCCCCAGTGCGTGGCGACACTGATGAGCTGTGGAATGGAGTCTTTATACCTTGTATTCACAGGTATTCAGATACACTGGCATTCTGCCTGTGAATCTGACCAGCTAGAGACTCCGTTCCACAGCTCTTAGGCATTTGGTTTTGGAAATGTTGCTCCCCATAATGAATTGAGTCTTGAAGCCACCTGCCCAGCCTCTGCTCAGAGAGTTCCATTCTGAGCTTATGAACAAGAGAGAGATGCTGATCCCCGAAGAAACAAGGTAGAGAAGGAAAAATCCAGTTGTGCATCATGCTGTAGCTGCCATTAACCTGTCTATGAACTTCTGTGACTGTCCATTTCTTTCCCTTTGACAGCTGGGACTGCTCTGAGCATGCTTTGGCCGTAGCATAAAGGGATTTGTTTCTTCTTGCTGCAGTGGCACACCATGGAGTGACTGAATTCTGCTGCAGGCATTTCTCTGATACTTTGCCCTGGCTCCAAAATGGAGAGCTAGCTAAACATATACCTTAGTGAACTGGATATCCACAGCATGGCTTAGCTTAGCAGGATAAACTGTCACTGTTGGAAAACTGCTAGAAGCAGCAGGCTTCAGGCTCCTTCAAGAGTAACTGTATTAGCAAACCAACATGCTGTGAGCTCCATTCCATTACAGCTCCAAGCTCCAAACATCTCAGCATATTCCAGACTCATTCAGGAGACTCACAGCCCTCCTCCTGCACCTTCCAGATCAGAAAGACTTTACAATAAGGAAAGAAGACAATGTAATGAGGACATCATGCTTCTTTGGGAGGATTATACAGCCATATGCGAAAACCAGGATACAGAGAGCAAATCCAGTGCAGATGGAATTCAACAAATAGCACAGCAGCTTCCATCAGAGAATCAGGGGGACAGAATAGCAGAGCAGACCTTTCAATGCTCTTTTAAAGGCACTTTCCCACTCCAGGTACTAGTGTGTTTCTAAAGCTCACAGGGATCTGTCTGAGTAACATTTTGTTGACAGAAGGCGCCAGGCATGAGTACTCAGGCTATGACCTTCCTAGGTTAGAGAAAGTTGCACCGGTGTAACTGCATCACTGCAGTTGTTTGTGTAAATTGAATGTCAGTTTAAGGGAGTTAGAAGGGCAAGTTCTACTAGCCAGATAAAATTGACCTAAAGGCGTTAACCTGCATCTGCATGAGGAAAAAGGTGGAGTTTAGGTGGAGCTTAAATAGCATGTGTTAGCTAAACCTGACCTTACCTTGACCACTTGTCTGAGTCCTGGTCCACACTTAAAAATTAGATCAACCTAGCTATGTCACTCAGGGCTGTAACAGGCTTTGTACCCTGAGAACCATACTTAGGTCAAACTCAGGAAGATGAGGATGCAGGAAGGTCAACGGAAGGATTCTGCCATCAGCGTAACTACTGCCTCCCAGAAAGGTGGACTAACACCATCAACAGAAAAACCCCTCCTGTGGCTGTAAGAAATGTCTGCACTCCAGTGTTACAGCAGCGTACCTGCAGCGCTGCGGCTGTGCCAGTGTAGTGCTTGTCGTCTAAACAGAGCCTGAGTCAAGACCTGAGGCTTAGCACCAGTTGAGTTACATGGATGTGCTTACACCACGGCCTATTTCTCTAGTATGGCAGGACCTGTGTCAGCAATGTGCACTGGCTCCTTATATGATCTGAATGTGCTGGCACCAAGCTAGGTTCCCCTATACAGTAGGTCTGATTCTCCACTGTCTGGCACCCTTATGCTGTCATTTGTGCCTGTGCAAAGTGAGCATAAAATTTGATCAACTCAGAATTCTCCACAGGCTCACACTGGCAGTGACATTCTACAGCCACTCTGGGCAGGTGTAAGTGACAACACATGGTACAAGAAAGAGGAGAATCGGAGCTTTGCACCAGTTGAAAGAAGTGCTGCAGAATGAGGGGGTGGGAGGAGGGTTCACCCCCACTCACAGTGCAGTTTAGTCTCTGGTGCTGGCCACTACAATGGGGGAGCGGAGTCGCTGCCAGCTCCTAGTCCCCTCGGGCGGTGCTTGCACAGCCGTGGCGTCTTTTATTGTTGCCTATTTGTTATTTTCAATCTCTATGTAGCACTAACTAAAAATCAAAGGCTTGACTGTTTCCTAATTTAGACAGACTAAGAAACCCAGCAAAGATGCTTCTAAATCTCCATCTGCAGCTCTGTCTAAGCAAACGGGCCCTACAGAAGAAACAAGACAATTCTCAGCATCTGCCAATGGGGTCATAGTCAAACATTTGGGCTTTTATGGAGCTTTTTAACCATCCTTGGAGCTATTGTGGGGGTGGGGCTATCCCGCCGCAACCACAGAGTAATTCTTTTACCCACTCCCACAAAGGGGGCAGGGTCCCATACACAGACTGGGTTTAGGGGATCTGTGCCAATCCTTTATCTGAACCTCAGCTGCTACAGGGAACCTGAGCCATCTCCTTTTATAACACTTCACTCTTATATACTCATCCAAGGATCTCTCAAAGCTGTTATAGAGGGGGGTATATGTTGTCATCCCTATTTTACAGATAGAAAATCTACAGCACAGAGAGGTTAAGGCCAAGGTTTGAAAAGTGACCACTGATTTGGGGTGACTTAAGTTTTGGGTGCTCAACCTGAGATCCAAAAGTCCTTATCAGCCAGAGCTTCCCAAGTGATGCCTATGGCCTGGCTTTCAAGAGGGCTCAGCACCATTGTGTACCAGCGCACATAGGTGCTGGAACTAGGGGTGCTGGGGGGGCTGCTGCACCCCCTGGCTTGAAGTGGTTTCCATTATATACAGGGTTCCCAGTTTGATTCAACGGCTCTCAGCCGCCCCACTGTACACATTGTTCTAGCACCCCTGCCAGTGCATTGAGCTCTTTTGAAAATCGAATCCTTGGAGTCCAGTTTTCAGAGGTGTTGAGCTTGTGGGAGCTGCAGGTGCTCAGCTCTCTGGAAACCAGGTCCGAGGGGTCTCAGGATGGGCTCCCGGAAAGGGAGCTGCCCGAAATTAGAGACTACATTTTAAAGCAATTCCACGTGACTGGGCTAGGATCATAACTGAGACCTCCTGACTCCCAGGCCTACCTAGTATCCCATGGACCACCCTGCTTCCCTTGGATGTGGCATAGGCCTTCCCTTACATTGCTGGGCTCACGCATGCCAGGGAAAGTTAGAAAGCATCTCTGTGAAAATTAACAAGACTAGATTGCAAAGCCTGATCTCTCGGGGTGTTTGGAGACAGACTGAGACAAGCAGCCCAAAGGGGAATGCCTGCAGAAATAGTATAGTCCATTCCTAAAGCTCTCCTAAGCTGACAGAGCTGTCAAAGGGCAGGTGACTGTATAATCACAGCTGGTGCTGTGTAGCCTGCAGCCTCACTTGGGACAGGAAGTGGGGAGGGGCAATCTGAGCAATCATGCCCTGAGAGAGAGGTGGCTGTGGGGCTGCTGGTGTTATTGCTTGTGACTCCTGGAGAAGTCACCTAGCATCAGAGATCCCTCCTTGCCGGGGGGAGAGGATTAAACTGAATTAATCTGACAGGGAAAGGAGAATGGAAGAGGAATGGGAGAAAGAGGAGAGGAAGAGTAACAAGCCCCATCAGTCACATCGTTTCTCTGCATTCCAGCTCCGTTTGCAGATTTATTAAATCGAGAACCAATTTCAACATCATTTCTTTCAAGCAGCTCCACCTCACAGGTGTGTGGAATTTATTTGAGATAAAGAAAACCATTACGGAACAACAGCAATCTTCAAAAACCACCTCGGAGACCTGAGAGAAATAAAAACACTAGCCCATGCAAATGTGCAATTAAGTTTCAAAATACTTGTGCTCCATGAAAAATGCTTTCCCTGCAGAGAACAGGCCTTTGAGGCAATTTTCCCAAACCCCATTCAGCATTCACTCAAAATGCCCTTAAAAATAACGTATGATTTTCCTCCCTCTCCGTCCAATACTCTTGCTCTCTTCCAGATAGGAGATGGCTCCAGTGCAAGAAATGTATTCTCTCATTTTGGTAGGAGATAGACTGCACTTCCAGAGGAAGCAACACAGGCCATTTAAAGGAGACGATGTGAATCAGACTCAATTCAGAATTCGATTAAGGCTTTCCAAGGCAAGAGTGCCAGCTCCAGAGACTCCCTGGGCACCAGTCTGAGACGGAGTCTTGAGAAGGGCTTGGGGGAACAATTCACAACTGATAGTTTATTCAACTAATGTAGCCCCTTTTTCTGTTCATGAATTATCCACAGACTAGGGTTTTTATGAGTGTGATCGTTATTCAGTGACTGACTTGTGCCAATGTAGTCCTGGCTGTGGATTGCTCACCCACTCTTCACAGTAATTGTAGCTTTGAATGTGTTCTTCATTAGTCACTATTTGTGCCGTGCGACTAACCACAAATGCATAATTAACCTGTGGAACTCACTACCACAGGGTATCATTGAGGCCAAGAGTTTAGCAGGAGTCAAGAAAGGATTATACATTGATATGGATCATGAGAACATCTCCAGTTACTTTAGCCCAGATAAAATTACAGATAATAATCCTCATGTCAGGTCATGAGATAGCCTCTAACTGCCAGAAACAAGGAAAATATTTCCTGTCAGCCCATTATTCCATAATTATCCATTACAGGGATTCTTCCTCTGAAGCATTATGACTGTCCACTCTCAGGGACAGGACACTGGACTACGTGGACCCCTGCAGATCCATTTTAATAAGTCCTTTGTTCATCTAAGTCTCATGATATTATTTCTGCTCTCCAGTTGGATTGTTCCCAAACTGACAGAACTTTCAAGACGGCCATTTGAATGCATCTATCACAAGTACGCCTGCAAATCCTTATTCATATGGATATTTATGACTCCCTTTCTGCAATCTGTCCTGAAACCTAAATTTGACTCGTATATAGCGTCGCCTCTCTAGTGAGAAACAGTAGATTTTGTAGCATAGCAGGTCAGTTTTCCATTGGCGGAGAAATCAGTGATGCAGACTTTGAATATTTTCTTAGTGTAACTTGTTTTATTTCAAACTCTGTACACTCATCCTTGAACAGAGGTGGTCAAACAGCATGCAAGCTAACTCCTCTCTTGGGAATCTCAGGCAGAACACCAATGTCGGAGCAGCTCTGAGTCTGCCCCAAGAATTGACTCTAGTTAGAGAGATTAAGGCAGAGAGCAAAATGCCCTGCGTCTCCTACAGCGCCCCCAAAATGATACTCTTTCACACCACTAACAATGCAGCAATTCGTCAAAGGCTGACTGGGGGGAGGGATAGCTCAGTGGTTTGAGCATTGGCCTGCTAAACCCAGGGTTATGAGTTCTAATCCTTGAGGGGGCCACTTAAGGATCTGGGGCAAAACCAGTACTTGGTCTTGCTAGTGAAGGCAGGGGCCTGGACTCAATGACCTTTCAAGGTCCCTTCCAGTTCTAGGAGATAGGATATCTCCATTTATTATTATTAGTGCTGATATGCCAAGACAAAGAATTTGTGAAACTCTGTGTAACAGCGTCATCTGGTGATGTCCACCATCACAGTACGCTCACAACAAGCCAGTGAAAGGGCCACATACACTGTGTGGGTTGGCGGGCTTTGTTAAACAAATGTTTGCAGTACTTAGCCAGCTCTAGTCCCCACTACTAACATGAGAGGTTTGTCCAATTATTGTCTCTATGTTTCCAGACCCAGGGTTGTATTGGAACCATAGCGGTTTTGGCAATCCCGTATGGAAGAGGTGGCTCTGAGCGCTTTGTTCTACCTGATCTTGGCTAAGGCACAGTGCTGTTCCTCTCGGATGCTGATCTTGACAGTTTCCAGGCCTCTGCTACCTCCTGGCTGAATTACTACAACACTCCCTGGGCCTGATCCGTAGCCCATTGAAAGCAATGAGAGTCTTTCATTCTACTTCAATGGGCTTTGGTTCAGTCACTCTATTAGGGGCAATCCCTGAAGGCCACTCAGAAGTTGCAGCTAGTACAGAATGCATCTGCTTGCCTGCCAAGCAGAGTCTGTCACCAGGCACGGCGTACACTCATATGCCACAGGCTCATGCAGCAGCTCCCTGGTCACTTCCAGATCCCATTCAAACCATCCAGGGTTCTAGGTTTCGCAGAGATCAGATTTACCCCTGCACATGAAAGCTGACAGTCCTGAGAGCTACACAACTGGGATAGGGCTGTAGCTGCGGGAGAGCCCTCAGCTTTGGATTTCATTTCCCACTGAGGGACAGTGCCCAGGCTTGTTCATCTTCTGGGCATGCTGCAAGGCCCCATACTCACTCAGGCTCTCGGGGGAGGCATGAGGAGCAGGTAGGGGTCGGGAGCCTTGGGCAGGGTCTTTTCCAGCACTTGGTTGCTCTGGAGGATATTTTGGGCATGTCTAAAGGTCACATGGTGTGTCTAGAGTAATTAACTCACACACCCTTTGCAGCAGAAAGACAACAACTAGTGCTCGCCAGGCTGCTTGGGGGGGCCCAGAAGCCAGCTCTCGCCCTCCTAGGCATGCGCCAGCTTCTAATTCACGACCTCTGCAGGACTGACTGGGCTTTGTCATGCCACTGTGGGATCCAGGGGGGTTAGCAGCGTGGTGTGATGAGAGGTCTGTGGGATTTCACACACACACAGCTGCTGTGCTATCTGCTCCTTGCTTGCTCTCCCTCCCTCTCTCTCTCTCTCTTTTTTTTTTTTTTTGCCATGGGTGTTGTCTTAAAAGACCACAGGCAGCCTAATATCGGTACGCCAAATTCTGGACCTATCATAACATTATTAAATTCCAGTCCATAATCTTCTCTGGGTTCTAACCACCCCCTTTTGGTTCTTAAATCCACCATTTCGCCATTAGCGCTAACTAGTGTCTGTGCAACGCTTTGGAAATATAATGTGCTGGGGCACAGAAGGGCAGAGGATTATCGTCTTCGTCTCCGAGACATTTTAAAAATCTCCAACCCTCGTTCCGGTGACCCAGAGAGACACAATGTTGGCGCACCCCCTGCTGCTCAGCATCCCAGACACCGGGCTCTGGTGTGGGCCATGGGGCTGGAGCAGTCCACTGGGCTCCTTCTGGAGTGGGAACTGCCTGGGAAAAGGGAACCAGTTTCCAAGCTGGGGAGAGAGTCACTGGAAGAGCAGTGCTGTTGCTGAGCCTTGGAGGGGGCAGCGCCAAGAGGGTGTGAGACCTTCCAGCGCCCGGCTACCACACTCTCACCATTGCCTGGCAACCAGCAGGAGGTGTAGCTCCCCAGTAAAACGGGCCCTAAGTGAGCCAACCAAAGCTACAAGCTGAGCAATTTGAGGCATCTCATCAAACTGGCCAGCTTCACTTATTCCAGGTCCTCCAACTGCCACCGCCCTCCCTGTCCTGGGCCCAGGGTACTGGAACAGTTTGCATCGTGGGGGTGCTGAGAGCCATTGAACTAAAGTGTAAACCCTGGATGTGATGGAAACCACTCCAAGCCAGGGCGTGCTGCAGCCCCCCAGAGCCTCTAGTTCCACACCTGTGCCTGGCCCCTATTTGATTAATCTCTCTCCAACCCCTCGCCTGCTCCCCAGGAGGGAGAAGCTGTGCTGCTTCATGCTTAGCCTCCGGAGTGCGGACGGGGCCTGCTGGGCCGAGTTTAATCTCACTGTCACACTTTGCCTCTGCACGCTTTGACCTGCTGTGAAATCAGTGGCCAACAGCACTGAATATTTTAAGAGCAGCAATGCAGGCATGGCTGTGCAGCAGAGCGGTTTCTGCGAGCAGCAAAGGAGCCTGGGTATTGGGCTGCTCCCCCCGCCCCCCAAACAACCCATTAGCACAGTCCAGGGAAACCTAAAAAATTCAAGAGACACTGAAATATGCAGCACGTTGCTCTCTCTGGCAAATGACGCGCTCCGCTTCCCAGAGT
The DNA here is from genome assembly GCF_002925995.2 of Terrapene triunguis. Lineage (NCBI taxonomy): Eukaryota > Metazoa > Chordata > Testudines > Emydidae > Terrapene > Terrapene triunguis. The sequence continues at coordinate 19,743,601 of NW_020664582.1, read as the reverse complement.
AGGGGGTTGTAAATAAACGGCTTTATAGCACAGGAGGATTTGCTATAAGGCTGCAGGTTTCTGCATAATGAAGATTGACTCAACACTCCCAGTCCTGCCGTCTCATGCCTTTGCTGCCCGGACCTCTCACAGGAAGGGTCAAGCAGTAGAGCACTCAGCTCAGCTTGGGGACAGCCCAGTGTCAATGTGACATCACATCCCCACCACCCGCATCCAGGCCATTAGCACATTTGCAAAGATAGCAGAGTGTCAAACGAAGCTGAAAGAGGCAGCCTGACCTTCCTCCCTTTCTTTCCTTTGGCCCTAGCTCACTTTCCCTGATCCCCTTTCTCTCTCCTGCATCCCTTTGCCCAACTGTCTCCCTATTGCCCCTCCCCACAAACACAGTTTCTGTCTCCCTACTCCCCACGCCCTCGGAAGCCACACAGATGGCTTGTGTTCATGTACTGCAAGACCTTGTACAAATGTTCCTCTTCAGCACTTTTCCTATCTGGGGCACAACAGACCGGGAGCAGAAAGGAAGTGAAAATCCTCATTTGCATAAACCTCCTGAAAGCTCCAAGATGCTGGCTCCTGTGTGGCCGCTGCGGCTCAGCTGCTGTCACAAGGCGCATCCCCAGCTCCCTGCAGGCCCCAGCAGCGCATGGGCAGCACCCTGGGAGAGGGAAGTGCCTTTGTGTTTGCTGCCTCCTTTTAGTCCCAGGCACTCTCTAGAAGGACAGTGACATTTCCAGCAGTTCCTCCCTCGGAGAAGGGGCAGTAAAAGTGCCTGGAAGGTCCCTTACTGTGTCAGCCAAATCTACCAGCAGTTGTGTGTGTCTCTGGAGGGGACCTAATGCAAGACTCATCTGAGCACCTGACCTTGGAAAGCCTGTGCCAAGTTTTCTGTCTTTCCCACTGGAATAATTGCTCAGCTGCAGTCCAGTGGGATGCAGAACAAAGCCCCTCCCACCCCCGCTATGTCAGTACTGCAAATTCAAATGGAAGAGAGAGGGGAAACTGTCAAAGTCGGGTGAGAGGGTATCTTCAGTCAGTGTTCTCCATACCCAGGGATTCAAGCGCTTGGTGGGGAATCTCCTTCAGGAATTCCTGGGATTTCCCTGCCAAACCAGGAGCATGGAACTGTGCTGCTCTCCCGTTCATTCATCCCTCCCTCTCCTTCACCAGTGTGTGCAATCACACCACAGCCATCCCTGCAAAGGAAGTTCTGTGCACATGCTGCAAGGAGACCTAAGGGCCTGCGTGTGGAACTCTGAGCAGACTGGAGAGCAGTTACTCAGACCAGGTTCCCTTGGAAGTCAGGGGGACTGCTCGGGTGAGCATGTGCTCACCAATGTGAGTAAGGGCTCCAGAGTCCAGCCCTCAGGTATCTCATGCATAGACAGACGGCACCAAACTACTGTAAATACAGCATGTGGTGGTGGTAACACTGCGGAAGGAGAGGAGTACACCTCTACCCCGATAGAACGCGACCCGATAGAACACGAATTCGGATATAACGCGGTAAAGCAGTGCTCTGGGGGGGTGGGGCTGCACACTCCGGTGGATCAAAGCAAGTTCAATATAGCGCAGTTTCACCTATAACGCGGTAATATTTTTTGGCTCCCGAGGACAGCGTTATATCGGGGTAGAGGTGTATTTGAAAGTGGTGCCAGGGCGCGGAACTGGAGTAATTGGATGAAAATTAAAAAAGGGAAAACTTTGGCTCAAAGCCAGGAGAACCTACATGACAGTGAGAAGCATTGGGCTATGCCACCGTCTCCACAGGGAAGTGATGGAAGCCCCATTGCTGGAGACAACTAGACTTGACAATAGACTGAAGTGAACAATCCTGCCCTGGCACCTATGGTGTGCGTGAGAAGAGGTGGCCTCAGAGATTCCCCTCATTCTGACCTAGAATACTCTGCACTTTGTCACAGGCCCAGTCGGCTGGCAGGGCAGAGCTGCTGTAGATGAAACTTGTAGATGAATCTCTTTGTTAAAAAACTAAACAGACAGCTCAGAGCCACTGGTGGAGCAGCTGTGTGAATTCCTGCCCGTGGGTTGGTGGAACGTCCTGGCTTGGGAGTGGAACTACAGGACTAGTTCTATGAGCCAGAGGGCGTGCGGCAATGAGCACTGAACCACATTTGCATCCTCCCGATCCTGGGGCCATCCAGCCATTGGGCCAGTCTTTGGCATAAAGAAAAGCAGCCTCAGGGCTGCTCTGCTTTCCACCTAGTTTCCTAGAGCCGAAGAGGTCCATTCGAACAGCCAGAGATCACTGGAGCATTGTGATATCCTGGCCATGCCCTTTCCCCCTGGTAGCATCCCGTACACTGGGGGCAAAGAGCAGGGTCATTTCCACCCCAGAGGAATCCTTAAGAAGCTGGCTAAGTCAGATTCGTGGCTGCTTTATACTGGTACAGCAGGCCTGAGGATCAGCCCATCATCTTCTGGAGTCTATGTCCATTGTCTGTGTTGCCCTATGCATCTCCTGGAGAGCTGCCCAGATCTATGTCTCTACCAGGTGTAGCACCGATGATGCTCACCTTCTGGCTCACTCACATCTATCTCAGACTTTAGACCCAATAGAAACATAAAGTGCCTAACATTCAAGGCCAAATTCTGCTGTCAGTGATGTGGGTGTAAATCTGGAGCAACTGCTGAAGTCAGAGGGTTTACACTGGTGTAACGGAGTGCAGAATTTTCCCTTTGAGTGCAAGACCATCAGCTGCCAGGCTGATTGCTTTACTCCAGATTCCCAGAGTGACATTGCACAGGTTTGCATGCCAGTCTAAAAGGGCAGATTAATCGTCTTGTGCTGGTTCTGTCACATGCAGGGATATATTTTCTTGTTGGAATTTACAAGTAGTTCCATCTGAGAAATAAACAACCAGAGATAAAAATTACATTGTCACAGTGCAGGTGTGATAGATGTAAGCGACAAGCCATCCCGGTCTCCAAGGCAGCACCCGCTGACAGACTCCACTAAGTGAGACCTGGAGGAGCCCCAGGCCAGGGGAATGAGCTGCTGCTGGGATCTTCACAAGGAGAGCGTGGAAACGTGGCAATTGTCACTGAGTCACTCTAAAGCACAGAGTGCTCTAGGTACCTGCCCCCCCGGGGGACCAGACAGTGTGATCCCAGGCATACTACAGCCAGCGGAGAGGACAAGCACTGAGCCCAAGGCCCAGGGATGAATGGGGAGATGTGCTCACCTCCAGACTGGCCAGAGTGAATTAGTGTGAGCAGAGATAGCTCCACCATCACCCCCTGAGAACCATGCCCTTGCTGGGCCTTCAGAGGAAAGAGGGCACCTCCTCAGAGTTCACTGAGACAGAGCCTGGCGATCTGAGCTTGGGGTTATCGTGTGACTAGTTATATCATGTCTGCATTTCAGATCTCGCTTCCAACCTCGGACTTGACTGGAGAGATCTACGGGCTGCGATGGAGTCACTACATTTCCCATCATTAAGCTCCATTGCACAGGGCGAGCTGACTTTATGATGTGGAGTGGGCCAGGAAATGGAGCCTCACAACCAGGACCCTCCCGAGAGCAAGCAGGTGACAGAGCAAACTCTGCCTTCAGTTGTCACTCCCGTAGGGAAGAGAAGCCTGATCCCCGTGCCCTCTGGAAAGACCATGTCAAAGGAGCAGTCATCATCTCCCCTTCCTCTTAAGACATCCCTGCAGCTGGTGTTGGCAGACAAGACCCTGGAGACAAGGAAATAGACCCCACCCAGGTAATCGTTCCATAAGGCTTTGTGCTGCTGCGAAGGGTTCTCTTGCTCCCCAGCCTGGCAACGGCTGTGCACACACTCTGGGAGAGGAAAGAATTCCCCCTGGACTGGGGAGGCCAGGGACCCTCTGCCCTGGGACAGCAGCGTCTAGTCTCTTAGGCTATGTCTACACTACAGAATTAGGTCGGATTTATAGAAGCCGGTTTTATAGAAACCGGTTGTATGCAGCCGATTGTGTGTGTCCCCACCTAAAATGCTCTAAGTGCATGAAGTCGGCGGACCGCGTCCACAGTACCGAGGCTAGCGTCGACTTCCGGCGCATTGCACTATGGTACCTATCCCACAGTTCCCGGAGCCTCCGGCGCCCATTGGAATTATGGGTTGAGATCGCAATGCCCGGATGATGCAAAGCAGTGCCGCGAGGGGTTCTGGGTACATTGCGTCAGGCCCCTCCCCCGCCGTCACAGCAACGGCAGACAATAGATTCGCGCCTTTTTACCTGGGTTACCTGTGCAGACAACATACCACGCCAAGCATTGAGCCCGCTCAGCTCAGCTCACCGTCACCATATCTCTTCCGGGTGCCGGCAAACGTGGGACTGCATTGCTAAACAGCAGCAGCAGCTTACTGCCTTTTGGCGGTAGACGGTGCAGCATGACTGGTAGCCTTCATTGGCGATCTGGGTGCTGGCAGCTGTGGGGCTGGCAGCCGTAGGGCTGCATTGCACCAGCCCCTTGCCTTTTGGTAGAAGATGGTATATTACAACTGGTAACCGTCGTCATCGTACTGCAGTGGCTGTCGATCATGGGCACCCGGGCAGACAATGATGGTTATCAGTCGTAGTATGCTATTTTCTGCCAAGTGCCCAATATTGTCTGCTAAGCACCCAGAAGAGGCCGAGGGCTATCTGGGTGCTGGCAGACATGGGGCTGGCAGCCGTGGGGCTGCATTGCACCAGCCCCCTTGCCTTGATGATGATGGTTATCAGATGTATTATTCGCAGGATGGGGCAACATTGCTATACAGCAGCAACCCCTTGCCTTTTGGGCAGAAGATAGTATATTACGACTGGTATCCATCGTTGTCATACTGCAGTGGGCATCAGATCGTGCAATAGACCTGAAGGCTTACTGCCAAGCGCCCAGTATTTGCTGCCAAGCACCCAGAAAATGCCAAGGGCTATCAGTCATGCTGCGCCGTCGTCTTAAGATGTAAAAAATAGATTTATTCTCCATTCATTTGCTTCCCCCCTCCCTCCTGCTAAACCCAGGCTTTTGAGTTCAATCTTTGGGGGGGGGGCATTCTGTGTGACAGTTGTTTGTGTTTCTCCCTGATGCAAAGCCACCTTTCTTGATTTTAATTCCCTGTACCTGTACGCGGTGTCACTCGCCCCTCCCTCCCTCTCTCCCTCCCTCCCTTCTTCCCCTGGTCCGTCAGATACTACTTTCGCGCCTTTTTTCAGACCAGACGCCATAGCCAGCACTGGGATCATGGAGCCCGCTCAGATCACCGCGGCAATTCTGAGCACTATGAACACCACGCGCATTGTCCTGGAAAACATGCAGAGCCTCCTGGACATGCCAAAGCCAAACCAGGACCAGCTGAGGAGGAGGCGATTGCAGCGCGGCGACGATAGTGATGAGGAAATTGACATGGACCTCTCACAAGGCACAGGCCCCAGCAATGTGGAAATCTTGGTGTTACTGGGGCAGGTTCATGCCGTGGACCGCCGATTCTGGGCCCGGGAAACAAGCACAGAGTGGTGGGACCGCATCGTGTTGCAGGTCTGGGACGATGCCCAGTGGCTGCGAAACTTTCGCATGCGTAAGGGCACTTTCATGGAACTTTGTGACTTGCTTTCCCCTGCCCTGAAGCGCCAGAATACCAGGATGAGAGCAGCCCTCACAGTTGAGAAGCGAGTGGCGATAGCCCTGTGGAAGCTTGCAACGCCAGACAGCTACCGGTCAGTCGGGAATCAATTTGGAGTGGGCAAATCTACTGTGGGGGCTGCTGTGATCCAAGTTGCCAGGGCAATGAGAGACCTGGTGATATCAAGGGTAGTGACTCTGGGAAACGTGCAGACCATAGTGGATGGCTTTGCTGCAATGGGATTCCCAAACTGTGGTGGGGCGATAGACGGAACCCATATCCCTATCTTGGCACCGGCGCACCAAGCCACCGACTACATAAACCGCAAGGGGTACTTTTCAATGCTGCTGCAAGCCCTGGTGGATCACAAGGGACGTTTCACCGACATCAACGTGGGCTGGCCGGGAAGGGTACATGATGCTCGCGTCTTCAGGCAGTCTCTTCTGTTTCGAAAGCTGGAGGAAGGGACTTTCTTCCCAGACCAGAAAATAACAGTTGGGGATGTTGAAATGCCTATCGTGATCCTTGGGGACCCAGCCTACCCCTTAATGCCATGGCTCATGAAGCCATACACAGGCAGCCTGGACAGCAGTCAGGACCTGTTCAACTACAGGCTGAGCAAGTGCCGAATGGTGGTGGAATGTGCATTTGGCCGTTTAAAAGCGCGCTGGCGCAGCTTACTGACTCGCTCAGACCTTAACGAAAAGAATCTCCCCATTGTTATTGCTACTTGCTGTGCGCTCCACAATATATGTGAAAGTAAGGGGGAGACATTTATGGCGGGGTGGGAGGTTGAGGCAAATCGCCTGGCCGCTGATTACGCGCAGCCAGACACCAGGGCGGTTAGAGGAGCACAGCAGGGCGCGGTGCGCATCAGAGAAGCGTTGAAAACCAGTTTTGTGACTGGCCAGGCTACGGAGTGAAACTTCTGTTTGTTGCTCCTTGATGAACCCTCTGCCCCTCCCCCACCACCCTGTTAACTCTACTTCCCTGCAAACCAACCACCCCACCCTCCCCCACTACCCTCCCCCCTTCGAGCACCACTTGCAGAGGCAATAAAGTCATTGTTGCTTCACATTCATGCATTCTTTATTAATTCAGCACACAACTAGGGGGATAATTGGAAAGGTAGCCCGGGATGGGTGGGGGAGGAGGGAAGGAAAAGGACACACTCCAATTTAAAACTTTAAAACTTATTGCTATGGAAATCATCTAGGGTGGAGTGAGTGGGTGGCCGAAGGCCCCCCCACCGTGTTCTTGGGCGTCTGGGTGAGGAGGCAATGGGACTTGGGGAGGATGGCTGCTGGTTACAGAGGGGCTGTAGCGGCGGTCTCTGCTCCTGCTGCCTTTCCTGCAGCTCAACCATACGCAGGAGCATATCACTTTGATGCTCCAGCAGCCGGAGCATCGACTCTTGCTTTCTGATTACAAGTTGACGCCACCTCTCCTCTTCAGCCCGCGTTTCAGCACGCAACTTCTCCTCTTCAGCACGCCACCTCTCCTCTCGCTCATATTGGGCTTTTTTAAAATCAGTCATTGACTGCCTCCACGCATTCAGCTGTGCTCTGTCAGCGTGGGAGGCAGTCTGAAGTTCAGTAAACATTTCGTCACGCGTCCTTCGCTTCCTTCTTCGAATATTCACTAGCCTCTGCGAAGGAGTAAGATTTGCAGCTGGTGGAGAAGGGAGAGGTTGTTAAAAAAGATACATTTTAGAGAACAATGGGTAGACTCTTTCACGTTAGATTTTGCTGTTCACAACATCACACAGCACATGTGCTTTCGTTACAAGGTCGCATTTTTCCTCTTATATTGAGAGTCTCCTGGTTTGGTGTGAGAGATCACTCACGCAGTGCCAGGACACAGATTTCAGCTTGCAGGCAGCCATGGTAAGACATATAGTCTTTGGGCTTTTTTAACCTTCTTAACATGTGGGGATGGTTTCAAACAGTTCTGCCCTCATTTCCCATACCAAGCACCCGTGCCATTTAAAATGGGTTTGCAATGTAAAAGGAGGGGCTGCGATTTCAGGTTTAACATGCAGCACAAACCCAACTAACTCCCCTCCCCCTCACACCCAATTCTCTGGGATGGTCACTTCAACCCTCCCCCCCACCGCGTGGTTAACAGCGGGGAATATTTCTGTTCAGCAGACCAGGAAGGGGCACCTCTGAATGTCCCCTTAATAAAATTGCCCCATTTTAACCAGGTGACCGTGAATGATATCACTCTCCTGAGGATAACAAAGAGTGATAAGGAATGGATGTTGTCTGCATGCCAGCAAACACCGGGACCATACGCTGCCATGCTTTGTTATGCAATGATTCCAGACTACGTGCTACTGGCCTGGCGTGGTAAAGTGTCCTACCATGGCGGACGGGATAAGGCAGCCCTCCCCAGAAACCTTTTGCAAAGGCTTTGGGATTACATGAAGGAGAGCTTTCTAGAGATGTCCCTGGAGGATTTCCGCTCCATCCCCATACACGTTAACAGACTTTTCCAGTAGCTGTACTGGCCGCGATTGCCAGGGCAAATTAATCATTAATCATTAAACACGCTTGTTTTTAAGCCATGTGTAATATTTACAAAGGTACACTCACCAGAGGTCCCCTGTGTGCCCTCAGGGTCTTGGGTCAGTTCGGGGGTTACTGTTTCCAGGTCCAGGGTGACAAACATATCCTGGCTGTTGGGGTAACTGGTTTCTCCGCTTCCTTGCTGCTGTGAGCTATCTATGTTCTCTCCATCCTCATCTTCCTCGTCCGCCGAACCCGCTTCCCCGTTTGCAGAGAGGGACTCATAGAACACGCTTGGGCTAGTGGTGGCTGCACCCCCTAGAATGGCATGCAGCTCCGCGTAGTAGCGGCATGTTTGCGGCTCTGCCCCGGACCTTCCGTTTGCGTCTCTGACTTTGTGGTAGGCTTGCCTTAGCTCCTTAATTTTCACGCGGCACTGCCGCGCGTCCCTGTTATGGCCTCTGTCCTTCATGGCCTTGGAGATCTTTTCTAATGTTTTGCCGTTTCTTTTACTGTTTCGGAGTTCGGCGAGCACTGCTTCATCTCCCCAGATGGCGATCAGATCCTGTACCTCCCGTTCGGTCCAGGCTGGAGCTCTTCTGCGATCCTGGGACTGGGACTGGGACTCCATCACGGTTACCTGTGCTGATGGGCTCTGCATGGTCACCTGTGCTCTCCACGCTGAGCAAACAGGAAATGAAATTCAAACGTTCGCGGGGCTTTTCCTGTCTACCTGGCCAGTGCATCTGAGATGAGAGTGCTGTCCAGAGCGGTCACAATGAAGCACTGTGGGATAGCTCCCGGAGGCCAGTAATGTCGAATTCCGTCCACACTAGCCCAATTCCGACCCCCTAAGGTCGATTTTATCGCTAATCCCCTTGTCGAGGTGGTGTTAGGAAACCGGTTTAAAGGGCCCTTTAAGTCGACAGAAAGGGCTTCGTAGTGTAAACGTGTCCAGGCTTAAGTCGATTTAACGCTGCTAAAGTCGACCTAAACTCGTAGTGTAGACCAGGCCTTATAAAACTGTGTCTGGGTTCTGAGAGCTTGGAGCCACAAACCGTTCTAATCAGCCTCTGTCTTCTCATTCCACGTTTTCCTTTCTCTGTGGGACACTGACATGGCTGAGCACTGCATGCAACAGCCTGGCTAAGTCTTTGCAGGGCCCAGGATGTCCCTGGCAAGCCTTCTAGGCAAAGTGGTAAGAAGGATTAAGGTTATTTACCCTGGGCCCCTTCTCAGTTAGTTTACTCCTTCATCTTTATCTGTTTCCCATGACTCTGTTTTCCTTGGTGTGTCTGTATCACTGAGCAGATCTACAGACTGGGTCACTGCTGTTCATTGTGGAGGGACAGAAATCTAAAACTGGACTGAAACCTGTAAAAAAAAAAAAAAAAAAAAGGATCTAAAATGGCTGAATGGATTCTCCGCCCTGCCAGCAGGATGTGGGGCAGCAGCTGCTGGGGCAGCGCCAGGCCTCCCTGAGGGTCACTTGAGGCCCCACACCAGGGCAGGTCTCATTACTCCACACTTAGAGGCTGACAGCAGCACCCCAAATTACTTTCAGTCTATAAATAAACCTGGAAGCAGCTGCTGGAGTCCCTTCCGTGCCAGTCAGGATTTATCCACATTGCTCTGCCTTATCAGGTCTGCTTTTCACAAGCACTTAAATTCATGGGGAAAGGGAAAAGTGAAATCAGATAGAAATGCGGGTCTGTTTGCTGTTTTCTCCAATGAAATGGTTCTGGGTAAACAGCAGACGCCTTTGATGAAATCCCAGCAGGCTTAGACAATAAAGCTGGTTACAAACTCAATCTGGTGCAGATATCAGATCTGAAATTGTTTCAAAAAACATGTCAACATTTTCTAATGCTGCTGCAAAACTTCCTCAGCGCCCTGCCACAAACCTGCAGCTGTGGCACGGGGCTTGCTAGTGCCGGGGTTTACAATGGCTCCAGTGGCTCCATGGCGCCGGGCCCATGCTCAGAAGGGGCCCCGGCCTGCTCTGCTTGCACTGCGCCCCGAGACCCCCTGGCTCCCCCCGCCCACCACTTGCTCCTCTCGGCCTGCCCGCCGGCTGGGCGAGGGTTCCTCTCCGCTCCCTGCCCCCACCCCCTGCTCCTCCCACCCCCCTGGCCAGACCCCAGTGCTCCTTCGGCTCTGGGCAGTCTCTGCTTCCCACCACCTGTGGGGCCCCACCTGTCTCTCCGGAGCTGAGCCGCCTGGGACTGGTGCAGAAGCCTGGCCAGTCTCAGCCCAGGGGTGGAGGAAGACAGTGTGGGGGGCTTGGCTGGACCCCTCCAGGCAAGTGCATCTTGAGGGAGCCCGGCCGGGGCAGGCCCTGGCCTGGCTGATTGCACCACTCCCGAAGGGACGGAGCGATTCCCGGCCCCGGGACCAGCCCTGGCTGCGCTGCCGGCTCAGCCTGGCAGACAGAGTCACCTCCCAGCAGGGACGGTGAGTGCAGCCGGGAGGCAGGGTGCAGGGGAGTGGGTCTCTTCGGGGTCTGGGGGGGATGCGGGGCTGTGAAGGGGCGGGGAGGATCTGTGTGTGTTGGGGCACTAGGGAGTGGGGGTTCTGTGGGGGGTGCTGGGCAGTTGTGGGGCTGTGGGCTGGGGTGGTGTTGTGCAGAGCACTGTGCATTTGTGGGTGGGTCTGGGGGGCGCTGGGCATAGTGGATCCAGGGGGCCTCTGGCCATAGAGAGTTGGGGGGTGTTGGGCAGGGGAGCTGTGTGGTGTGGCAGGGGCCCGCCCCCGAGGGGAAGGGGCACACTGACAGCACAGGGCCGAGCAGGCCATTGTGCATCTGGCAACTGCCGGTTTGTAAATAGTGCCCTTGCACTGGGTGGAGCAGGGCCACCCCTGCCATGCCCCATTGCCTCTGCTGGCCCCTCGCTCCGGGGACTGACCTCCCCGCGCCAGGCTCCATTGCCTCCATGGGGGCCCACAAATATGTTTGGCGCCGGGCTCACAAAAGGTTAATCCAGCCCTGGCACTGCCATCCCCACGCCCATCCCTCAGCTGGTGTCCAGAATGAATTCCCACCAGAGAATCCTGTGCCCAGATTACTCATCTTCTCTGTCTGCACAGACAGCACCTGCAGGGCAAGACAGTGGCAAATATCAACTTGGAGAGACAAACCAACCTCTTGAAGTCAGCAAGGATGACTGTGGCATAACATGTGACCTCAGAAAGCAGCTATTCCTTTCCCAGCATGTTCTGTATTTCCTCACCTCTCACCTTAACCACCTTTACTTCTGTTTTTAATCATCTCAGAACAAAGCCTCTTCTTGTATTTCATGTACAGCCCTCACTTGCATGCAACTACCAGGAGTGTAGTGCTGCTGGAGCCATCTGGAGTGTTGCTCCAGAACCTGAAATCCAGGATGGAGCAGTGCTTTGGCACTTCACCTGGTGCATGAGGTCGCAATGCCACTCAAATGTGGCTCAGCCGCCCCTCTGTCATGGCTGAGGAGTGGCAGCCTGGGCCAAACCTGAGTGGCACGGCACCCTGCGTGCCAGGTCACAATGCCACTCATCACTCAAATTTGGCCCAGGCCGTGTGAGTGCAGGGTGGGTGATGGTAGCAAGCGGAGCTGCTGCCCTTGCCCAGGATGGGAGCAGAGTGCTAAGTTGGGGGGGGGGGAGGCAGGAAGATCCCAAAGGTGCTGAATGAGGGACTGGGGGTGAGTTGTTGATGGGTTATGGGGTGACTGGGGAGTATTGGTGGACTTGGAGTCTGGGGTTGCAGGATGTTGGGGAGCGGTAGTGTTGGGGGCCAGGATATTGGGGGTCATCATCAGCATAGCTTATCACTCCAACATGACAGCCAAAACCTGGTGTTATAATTTCTCTCTAATAGTTTCTTGAGAGTACAGGATGTTGACAAGAGACACCATGTCAGGCTTGCCTAGGCTTCCCACATTCACACTTGGGGTCATTCTTCAGTTTCTACACAGTTATTTTGTCACCAGTCTTGGTCGCCCCAGTTCCTGCTCAATCCAGAGTGCACCAGTGTTTTCATTTGAGGTCAGTGCCTAAGGGGAGTTGTTCTGAAGGAACCAGGTTTTCCAGGATCATCAGCATTTCCCACCATGTTGTTACTCGGTAGCCTTCCACAGTGGTATTTTGGGGTAAGGGATTTTCAGAGGCAAAGCTTTTTCTGAACTTCAGCGCCCTGGGTGATGGAATTTTTCCGTGCTGTGTGTGTTTGGATCATACACATGTTTTTGTCTCTCATTTTTACTGAATATATCCCATCACTGAGGGAGGTGTGATCCTGGCCAGGCAGTCTAGCGACAGGTTGGAAATCAGTTTCAAGGTCCCAATGGTGATCTTTCAGAAGTGATTAAATTCAGTATCAATTTCGTATGCATGTTTTGAATGTGACATACTGGGGCACAGCACTTCACGGTTGAGTACACAGCAAGATTGAATACACAGTTCAGAGTGTTTTGGGGTCAGCTCCCCATTTTGAGTTGGCCAGTTTCTTGAGTACACAATTCCTGGAGTTCAGTTTCTTTTTCAGCTTCCTGATGTGCTCTCTGAATGTCAGCGTTCAATCTAATGTGACCGCAAGGTACACTGGATATTCATAGTGCTCAAGGATTGTACCATCCCACCATATCTGGAGTTTTTGCTTGGCCTGACAGTGTTCCAGATGGAAGGGGCAAACGTGTCTCACTGGGGTTGGCATTCAGGAATCATGTGCAATACTGTAGTATTCTCCAAGTAGACTCAGGGAACCAGTTAGAATGTGCTCTGTGTCCTCAGTCTTTCTGATTGGATGTCAGTGCAAAGATCATCTGCATAAATGAATGTTTGCGTGTTGGGGAATTCTGGTTCGTCATTTGCATAGACATTAAACAGCAATTGTGATAGCACTAAACCTTGGAACAATGCATTCTGTTCTCAACAAAGAAATGTTGATTTTCAAGCAAGGATTAGATGATTTGGACCATCTTGCTATTTCTCAAAATTCTTGCCAGTTTCAGAAGTGCATGATGGTTCAGAATAACATAAGCAGCCAACAGATCAACAAACAGATCCCCTGTAATGTTGCAGGTTGCAAAGCTCTCTTTGATGTACTGAGTTCAGTTTACAACTTGACCACATCATGAATGCCGTAGGCAGAAACCAGGCTGGTCATCAGTCAGCTGCCCTTCCACTACTGGCGCTGTTCTACCCGTTATCCCCTCATCTAGCTTGTAGCTTGAGCAGAGTAAGGATATTGGCTGGTAGCTCTTTGCAGAGTTAGGGTATTTATGTGGTTTGAGTAGTGCAATCACTTCGGCCTGTCTCCACTGTCTGCATTATTTCCAGGCAAGAATTCAAGAAGTTAAGTAGCCACTTTTGTGTTCTTGGTCAGAAGTGTAGTAATAGTTCATTGAATGTGGCTTCAAGTCCAGCTGCCTTTCCACTTTCCAGGGGTTTCATGGCTATTGTCAGCTCCTCCACATTAAGCTGCTCATTGTGGACTTTGCTGTCCTGGGGAGTGAGCAAAGTTCCTGCTTAACTTGTTTTGTGCTTTGTGGACTGGTTTGCCATTGAGGATGAGTAGGTGTGCAACTTGGCTGGGACACACTGCGGCAATGTGCTTTGGATGTTGTCCATCAGGGTTCAGCTTACGAATGGTGGCCCAGGCTTTCTTGCTATTGTGGCACAGGTGAGGTATTTCAATCCGCTCCCTTCTGTGGTCACGTTGCTCATCTCCGTCTCTCTCATAAGCATTTCCCTGATCCTGTGATTCCTTCACTCAAGGGATGCAGGTCAAACAGTTCTGAATAGCCCTTATATTATTGGCTTGTCTGTTCTGAAAGCCCAAGTACAGATAAGGTCTTATATCCCCTGGGGGCGTGCTTTGGGTCATCTTCCACACCAGAGAGACAAATTCTCCATAGTGCTTGTGTCAGAGCAATGTTAGGGATGGAGTCATCCAGTTCAGAGGTCAGGCCTTCCCAGTCAGCCTTTCCGAAGTTGGGTGTTGACAGGTGCTGTGTATTCTTGGGTTGTACTGCAGCCTGTATTGTCACTTGCACTGGTGTGTCCTGCAACTTGGGATTGCTGCCATGACCTCCCTTCTGACGTTGCTGCGTTTTCAGAGGTGACAGAGACTACATCAGGGTTGTACCCCTTGCTCCATTGTGCACTTTGGAAGATACATTTATCCTTGAAGACTCAGAGCAAGGTCAAGTTGTTCGCTGCCACCCTTTTCTCAACTTCTTCCCCATTGTTGTCGTTGGTGGGGTATCCAATGTTGAAGTCAGAAGGCACGTTTTTTTTTCTGGCCATGCAAATTGTTCACCTGGTGGTTTGTAAACAGGAACTACAGCCATTTGATCAAGTTCAGCCATGATAGGTTCCATTGTACCATTGTGTTTCACAGCAGTGTTGCTAACCAATTGTTTGTTACTGTAGCGGGCTGGTCACCCGCTCCGGCCCTGAAAGGGTTACAGCCAGGCCTGGGAGAGGGCTGGGGCTGTGAGCCAAAGATGAGGCGGATGGGGAAGCAGCCACAGCTGGGGCCACGCCCCAATCAGGCCACAGCTGGCCCTATAAAAGGCTGAGGGCCAGGCGCTCAGGCAGTCTCTCTCTAGCTCTGGCCTGGCTGCTTGGGAGCTCGGCAGGGTACCTACAGAGGAGCTGGGAAGCTCCAGGCTGGAAAAGCCCCCAGGCTGCAGGCCTTGCCGAAGGCCTAAAGCAGGTACTGGGGTTGCAGAGGGGCAGCCCAGGGGTAGGCAGAGGCAGCAGGTCCAAACCTCCCTTGCCGATGATGAGCGGTTTACAGACTGCGTCCGCCCCAGTGTGCGAGGGCTAGATGGTGACTGGCAGTAGCCACTGAGGCAAGGTTGGAATAGAAGGTTGGGGGGGGGTTCCCCTGGGTGGGGAGACCCAGAGAGTGGGGGTACTGCCAGGGAGCAGCACCCAAGGTAAAGGAGCACCGGGGTCCGGGAGGGACACGGGGGCCTGAGGCACGCAGGATACCGGCCGGCAGAGGGCGCTCCAAGGCTGGAAAAGCTAATTCCCTGGACGACCAGCAGGAGGCGCCACGCTGGTGAGTCGTCGCCTCGCTACGGTTACGTACAGCTATCGGGCTACCATAGGTGTTGCTCTCAGTGTTTGCATCAATATGCATGCCAGGGATGTTTGGTGCTGTCGTCTCCCTGCGTGTTTCTTGCAGGCACATGATGTCTGCTTCATGCTAGACAGACCATTAGCCTTCTCTGCCAAGAATCCCTTCACTGCTGATTTAAAATACTGTACTGTCTACAAGGGCCATTTGTGTCAATGTCTGTCTAGACTCTAGATCGTCTACTGTGGTCTCTGTGCATATGTTGGGGGTGAGCGGGGCATGTTGGAGGCTGTGGCCAGTGGGGCTGATGTGTTGGGGGCTGTGACGAGTGGCATGTATGTCAGGGTTGCTAGGATACTGTCAGGATAAGTGGGACCAGGTGGAAAACCATTGTCAACCTGGTCTGATCTGCCAGTTTAACTGGGTTTTTGGAATGGCCCCAAAGTAGTTGGAGCATCCCAGTGAATCTTGCCCTTGTTTGAAGTTTGCAGGGACTATTAATGTTGTAAAAACAATATGTTACATGTGCCGCTAATGGGCTTTTTGACTAACTACATATGTGCTTTGGATGTGCCTTGCTACTTAGTTTAAAGTTTGGCATATAAAAGCTGAGTTATGCATGTTTTCTGTTGTATCAAGTATAATATGTGTATTTATTACTAACGTGCAAAGTATCATAATTGCTGTTGTGCAGTTTTTCAATTAGATACATTTAAATGGTAAACTGTTAGCTGGGTTTTGAATATGGATGCTTTATCTTATGGTGACATCACACAGAAGATAGTCTCCAAAATCTATCTCATGTGAGACAGAATCACTAACTTGAGATCACTTTTGCAGGAAGTAGTGCTACATCCCTGGCAGCTCCGCCCACCCTCACACACACTCACGCCACACACCTCTCCTGGCCAGGCTTGCATCTATGTTTACACTTGCCTCAGTGCAATGCCAGCTAAATGATGGAGACTTCACTAGCACCTTCCTAGTTAAGGCTGTGTTGATATTTACATGTAAAGCAGGACTAAAATCCCTCTATTTCACTTTCATTACTGTATTTGGTCTCCAGATTTGGCACAATCACTTCAGAGGACAACTGACTTTTCCATGTACATTTCTGGAAAAATATTGACTAACTTTTGCAGAAGAAACATTTATAAATGCTCCTTTAGGAAATTTTACTTTGACAGTATCACAGTTTGAAGTTCCTCTAGGAAACAGACACAATCCCTACAAACTCCACACTTCACAACCACCCATTTGCAGTGTTAACTCTGGCCGTTAGTACAATACGCTATTGTACACACAGACAGAGAGTTCAGTTCTGTAACTTCTGCATAGAAAGCAATGCCAAATTAAGAGCCATCACTAGCGAGATAGCTCATCCATTCACATAATGTTTCCTAAACATTGCAGAAATACGTCTTGCACTGGCACTACCTCATTATTTACATAGCCCAACACACAACCATGTAGAGAATTATGTGCCCTGTACAGTATAGAAACCACACCAACCTGTGGTCATGACCAAAGCATGGGAAGATGTACCAAGTGCTCACGCTGGAGTTTGAGGGTGCTTGCTGGTTCATCAGGAGGGTGACGATACTTGGGCTGTGGCTGGGCATAAGGAGAATTGTTGTGTGGAGCACAGATGGGGTGTGAACAGACTTGGGCTTTGTCTTGACTAGGAAAAGTGGGTGAAGATAGGTCAGGGTTAGCTAACAAGTGCTAGCTACGCCTGACCTAAACTCCACTTTTTTCCTAGTGTAGAGGCAGGGTAAATCCTCTAGTTCAATTTTAGCTGCTTATGTTGTAGCCTAGGGTGTGTCCAGGCTTGGACACAACTAGCTAAAATGGAACTAGAGGTGTTACCCACAGTTTGGAAACGGTGGGGCTTAGCTCGTATGTGTTAGCTAAACCTGACCTACCCTCACCCACTCTTTCTAGTCATGACAAAGTCATAGCTACGATTTCCGTGATTTGGACACTGTACGTTGGGGGGATATGCAGTCTGGCAACCTCCAGTTAACAGCTTTTTGTGTGAGAATATATATCCGTGATGAGCCAATGCGCCAGTATGTGGATTGGGGGTAGGAGGGGGAGTTATTTGCATTCAGAAAAACATTGTTTGGAAGTAGGATAAAATTGCAACTAGAAACAGGCAGGCAGATTCTGAAGGGTTGTGGCATGGTTTCTGAACTTCTGGAGACTGGTGTTTTCAGCCTAGTGTTGGGAAGCATTCAGTGTTCCAAATGAGGCTGGTATTCAGGCTCTTTGGACACTTATTGTTGTGGGTGGATAATGTAGAGGGGGTGTGGAGATGCAATTGGAAGGGCTTTAATGCTTAACTCAAAGGAATGGTTTTCCATGATTTAATATTTTGCATGCCCCATGTGCAGCTCTGGGTGCATGCACAGGAATTAAATGATAACACAGACTGCTCGTCCAAGTGTCACAACCTGGCCCAGTCCCGCTCTCTGGACAGACACAAGTCTGTTGTGAGTGGATACAACCACCAGATCCACAAGCTTCTAACACCCTGGGGCTGGGTAGTGGCTGGTCACTGTGCCTAGCTCAGGGTCTCTCAGGCACACTCCCAGGTGCAGACCAGGTGTCTGACACTCTTCTTGGGCAGTGGGACACCACAATCCAGCTACCTCAACTCTGGAGCTAGTCCCTCTGCTCTCCCAAGCCCCCAGTCCCGTAGACACATTTCCCCAGAATCCAGGAGCTCTGGTTTCTCGTTAACCCCGACGTGTCAGGAAAACAAGGAATGCAGATTATCAAGGGTTTTTCTTAACCAAAGACCCTTTACTCTTGAAAGCACTAGAGTTACAGATCTATGAAAAACAAAATCCTGGACACAACCCCGCCCAGATCTAATCTCTTTCCTTCTGTGAGTCCTGGGGTTGACCAGCATTCACAGGCTAGGACTCTTCCTGCTTTCACCTGGCCTTCTTGCACGGGGCAGTGATCTGCCCTCCTTCACGGGGAGCTTTCCGCCTTAAATATAGTCTCTGATCCCCTTTCTGCCCATGTGCTTCAGCCAGGGGAATTATAGGCTCCAATCCCGCCCTTATCAGCTCTCATTGTCCCAGTAGGAAAGAATCATTCGATGCTGATGGCCCTCGATGGCTCTGTCACAGCTCCTAACACACAGTCGTTCTACTAGTTACAAAATGGCTGTTCTATTCACAAAGGAGGTTACAATACAAAGTAGAGACCCTGACACACAGTGGGGTTCACCATTAGAGCCAGGCATATCTCCAGTCTGTCACATCTCACCCCTATCAAAGATGAAAGGATCAGAGGCACCCCCTAAGCACCCTAGGGAAGTTCTCATATCTCCCTCTGCCCTGCCTGTATTTCAGACAGCTCCCTATTGATTTAAACCCATATATTCATACAGTGAACATCCTATAACCAAGCCAAGAGGCAGTATTCATACATCATTACAGAGCCGCTCCCAATCCATCACCTTTCCACCTTTAGATCACACTGGATGGGTACCCGGGGAGTTTCACATGCCCTCATGTGCCCCCGCGACCTCAAAGAATTGGAGGGGCTGAGGCTGGGACCTGAGGCAGGCAGTCGTGCTGTGCGCTGCCAGGGCTGCACACTCCAGGTGGTGCGGTGAGGGTGGCGCCCCCTTGAGTAGTTTGAGTGGTCAGGACAGGCCTGGCCCCCTGCAGAGCTGCTCTTATCCAAGTTGTAACTCCTGGGCTTTGGTTCCCCAGTGTCGGGGAGGAAGGGATTCAGGCCCCGGCTCTGACATGCCTTCTCAGGGTGTCTTTCCCCACCCCAGCACCAAGTGTCTGTGAGGAAACGATTTCCTTCTTCGGAGACAGATCCCTCTCTCTGCCTCCGTACAATACCAACAGGAATATCCTCTAACATGCCTGCCACCAGAACCCCTGAGCCCTCCCGGTCATAAAGTGTGGGGACGATACCGAGCAGGGAGGGGCTGCAGATGCTTTGGGGACAGGATTAAAATTCAAAATGATCTGGACAAACTGGAGAAACGGTCTGAGGTAAATAAGATGAAATTCAATAAGCACAAATGCAAAGTACTCCACAGTCAGCTGCACACATACAAAATGAGAAATGACTGCCTGGGAAGGAGTACTGCGGAAAGGGATCTGGGGGTCATAGTGGATCACAAGCTAAATATGAGTCAACAGTGTAACGCTGTTGCAAGAAAAGCGAACATCATTCTGGGATGTATTAGCAGGAGTTTTGTAAGCAAGACACGAGGAGTAATTCTTCTGCTCTACTCTGTGCTGATTAGGCCTCAACTGGAGTATTGTGTCCAGTTCTGGGCGCCACATTTCAGGAAAGATGTGGACAAATTGGAGAAAGTCCAGAGAAGAGCAACAAAAATGATTAAAGGTCTAGAAAACATGACCTCTGAGGGAAGATTGAAAAAATTGGGTTTGTTTAGTCTGGAGAAGACTGAAGGGGGACATGATAATAGTTTTCAAGTACATAAAAGGTTGTTACAAGGAGGAGGGAGAAATATTGTTCTCCTTAACCTCTGAGGATAGGACAAGAAGCAATGGGCTTAAATTGTAGCAAGGGCAGTTTAGGTTGGTTGTTAGAAAAAACTTCCCAACTGTCAGGGTGGTTAAGCACTGGAATAAATTGCCTAGGGAGGTCATGGAATCTCCATCATTGGAGATTTTTAAGAGCAGGTTGGACAAACACCTGTCAGGGATGGGCTAGATAATACTTAGTCCTGCCATGAGTGCAGGGGACTGGACTAGATGACCTTTTGAGGTCCCTTCCAGTCCTATGATTCCATGACTTCAGTAACTCAGCCAGTGGGTAGGGGTCTATTAGAGGAGCAGGTGGGCGAGGTTCTGTGGCCTGTGATGTGCAGGAGGTCAGATGAGGCCAGTCCAGGCGCAAAAGGGGAACAGATCCTTAACCCAATGGATGCCTCCACTCAAATTGCTGGGAAATATGTGCTGGGGTAAGCAGCGAGGTGAGGGAGAGAGAAGGAGGGAGAGAACCAGAGAGAGGGCAACCAAGACAAAAGCAAACATAAGAATGGCCATGCTCAGATCAGTGGTCCATCTAGCTCAGTATCCTGTCTTCTGACAGTAGCCAAAGCCAGATGCTTCAGGGGGAATGAACAGAACAACCCAATTATTGAGTGATCCATCCCTTGTCATCCTCTCTTAGCTTCTGGCAGCCAGAGGTTAAGGGACACCCAAAGCAAGGGGTTGCATCCCTGACCATCTTGGCTAATAGCCATTGATGGACCAACCCATCCTCCATGAACGTATCTAATTCTTTTTTGAACCCAGTTATACTTCTAACCTTCACAACATCCTCTGGCAACAAGTTCTACAGGTTGATTGTGCGTTATGTGAAGAAATACTTCCTTCTGTTGCCTATTAATTTCATTGGGTGACCCCTCGTTCTTGTCTTCTGAGAAGAGTAAATAACACTTCCCTATTCACTTGCTCCAAACCATTCATGATTTTATAGACCTTTATCATATTCCTCCTTAGTCATCTCTTTTCTAAGCTGAACAGTCCCACTCTTTTTAATCTCTCCTCATACAGAAGCTGTTCTCTACCCCTAATCAATTTTGTTGCCCTTCTCTGTACCTTTTTCCATTCCAATATATTTTTTTGGAGGTGGAGCGACCACATCTGCACGCAGTATTCAAGATGTGGGCGTAGCATGGATTTATATAGAGGCAATATGATATTTTCTATCTTATTATCTATCCCTTTCTTAATGGTTCCCAACATTCTGTTGGCTTTTTTGATCTCCGCTGCACATTGAGCGGATGTTTTCAGAGAACTATCCATGAAAATAGATAGAAAGTGAGAAAAGGGGGAAGAGAGCGACTGCAGGGAGAAGGAGCCAGACCCTGAGGGGAGAGACCCTCGGGCCTTGTTCCCAGCTGACATATGCTGGTATCACTAGCTGCATTGATGCCTGGTGGGCACTGGTGTTAGGCGGACAAGGCAGACCTAGGGATGGAGGAGTGCTGACTACAAATGACAGGGAGAGAGAGGGGTGGTGAGCCTGGGCAGGTGCTGAGGAAGTGGCAGGAGCTGACCCCTTCACTGACGTTGGCTTTGCTATCGATTCCTGCTGCACTCGGCCTCATTATCGCTGATGAGCTGCTGCGAGTGGCTGGCAGAGGAGACGGACGGGGAAACGGGGGAGTGTTCTCCTTGGCTCTCTGGGTCATATTAAATATTTACTGGGTTTTGTTTTGTTTTGTTCCCTGGCCTATTGATCAGAGAGCCGGAGAGGAGAGGCTGGGCAGGCCTGCTGGATAGGAATAGCAGGGAAAGATGCCGAGCAGCAACACAAAGTGCTGGGGATACGCAGCTTTTAGGGCTCTGCCAGACACTTCTGCCCACCCACATTTACGGCTCTTCCGTGTGAGTGCAGCCACCTCCCTGGGCCCCTTCTCTGCCCCCCTGGGACAAGTGCAAGGAGGGATATCAGAGGAGCAGAGTTTACAGGCAGGGACTGAACTGGGCTGTGTCCAATTTCATTAGATGGGGCAATCAGGCACCTCCATCCATCCCTGTTTGGCTCAGACAGGGCCCCCACCCCCAAGGACATTGGGCCCTGGCACAAAGCACACAGGGAGGGAGGTGGCCACCCCAGCTCAGGGCTCCCAGACCCATGGGAAGGGCCACATGCCCAGGATCATGAGGGGCTCGCTGTGGCGTCTGTCTCTCTCCAGGGGAACGGAAGGGCAATGCCCCAGTGGACGGCTGGGCACAGGGGAGACTGGTGCAGCCAACTCGGTTTCTATTTAAAGAGAAGCTCCACTGGAAAAGGAACAAAAGCTGAAAGAAGCTATAAATAGCATCCTCCTTCACACTGGCTCCTCTCACTCTAATACTCTGGCTCTGCTGCTGCTACCACTCTAGGCTGAGCAGCCGCACTCCCCTAGGAAGAGGAAGAGGCTCCCGCGCTAGCTGGGGCTGCCCCCCCACGTGGCTATCACAGAGCTCTTCCTTATCAGACAGCTTCAAGGGTGTCTGTCAGACAGCAACGAGCAGCTCAGGTCTGTGTCAGAGAACATCTGATAGCAGAGAGCTGTCCAGACAGATCCAGCTGCAGGTGGGGAATGAGCAGCAAGAGCAGATGAGACTCTTGAGATCCTGTTTTCATGCCGATGTCCGTAGGAGTAAAGAACAAGAGAACAGAAAGCGGCAGCAATATGTGCAGCCCGAGCAGCTCTGTCTCTACACAGTGTTTTTCCCCAAGAAAGTTTCCTCTGGGGACGAGCAGCTCTGAGGGTGCGCAGCCTGCGGTGCACACAGCTCCCTCTCTGTACAGCTGCGGTAGGATGGGGCGAAGGGTCACCAGAATGCAGCAGCTTTAAGCTTCCAGCTTGTGGAAGCTGCACCAATTCACAGTTCCGGCATCACTTCCAAGGCCAGATGGGGCTGGAGGCCCGTGGCGCCCCCCAGCCCGCTGTTCAGCAGGAAAGCTACGATTCTGGCACAGAAATGTTTAGTACATTTTACGGCAGAGGTGCGGAAATGAAACGATACATCACGGAAAGAAGAGCAAGCCCACCCCTCACTTGCCCCGCAGTGGGGGGTCCTGCCATACGGGGCGGAGCCCAGCTCCCTGCTCCAGACCTGGCACACATGGTCACAGCAGTGGTGGAGATGGAGGGGTGGCCGGCCCAAACCTGAGTGCCCCTGCGACTACACGGGCCAGGTCACAATGCCACTTGGTTTCACGGACTTTATTGAATAGCCCTACGCATCAGCAATGAAAGCTCCACTCACCCGCGGAGAGCACCCTCCATGCCTCTGCAGGACGTTTCTAGTGCGCAGGTTGTGTTAACACAATATTGACAGGGTTTCCCTAGGCCTGGCAAGACTCACAGCACAGGGGTTTGATTAACTAGTATAATACCCTCCTCTCCTGCCTCCAGCTACTACCAGGTTCTTCCAACACAAGCAGCCAATCCCTATGGGCAGTCCCTGCCCCTTTTCAGTGCCAATTCAATGTGTTCTCAACAAGTTGGCAGGGTGGTAGTGCATCGAAGAGAGAGGAGGCCCCTCTCCATAATCCCCCATTCCTAGTGTGTGCTTTTCCCCTGCTTCAGGGGCTAGACTCTGATCTCATCCTGATGTGAATCAGGAGTGAAGTCAGAGCAGCACCACTGCTGCAAAACTTGGTTGGGGGAGAACTGGACCCACATCTCTTCTTTCCCTCCTTCTCTGTCTCCCCTCCGCTCTCTGCATCTCTCTCTGTCTCTGTCTGTCTTCCCATTTCTCTCCCCTCTTTCCTCCTCTGCAGTGGTTCCCTGGCTTCTGACACTTTGTGTGGGCCCCTCCCTTGCCCTGGAAGAGGATCACTGGATGCCAGAGGGGGTGAGCAGAGGAGTCTCAGGCAGACCTACTTTCAAGGCTTTAATCCTTTTTGCTTAAAGGATTTTTTTTTTCTCAGCAAAGATGCGGTCTGATCAGAGGAGAGACGCAGAGCGCTGACAAGCTGCGGAAGGCGGAAAAAAAGGAGAAAGAAATACATATTTATTACCCTCAATTATTAAAAAATAGATAGCAGCAGATCTTAGGCCCTGGCAGAGGCACTGCAGAGTCATTTGTGTGAGGACTATTTTGTTTTTTTAAATCCCATTGAAATTATAATATTCTGGGCTTGTTAGCAGAAACACCCGGCAAATTCTTGCAGAAAGAGGGACCATGATGGAAGAAATGTAGAACCCTGATACCCAGAGAATTACTGATCCCTCCAGATCCCTGCTCTAGACAGTGGTAGGGAAAATCTACAGCCTCATCCATCCCCAGGGTGAGAGAATGGACAGCTGGAAGTCCCATCCTGAATCCAGCAGGGGCTGCGAAACCAGCTCC
Organism: Terrapene triunguis; assembly: GCF_002925995.2. NCBI lineage: Eukaryota > Metazoa > Chordata > Testudines > Emydidae > Terrapene > Terrapene triunguis. The sequence goes on along the minus strand of NW_020664582.1, from coordinate 19,719,564 downwards.
TGCCCCCCTCAGCCAAACAGAGAGGGAAGGACCTGTTCTGGGGAAGGAACTGATTTAGTCCATCACAAAAGGGCAAAGACTGAAATGCCCAAGACTCCAGGTGTGCTAACTTGTACTGCACTCAGGCTGCTCATACGGGACTGACAGGGATATGCTCTGTGAAGTCCCTGGAGTTACTCTGGATTTACACCAGGGACACTGAGCAGGATCTGCCCACAAGTAAATAAATCTCCAGACCTTGCTCCTGATTTGTGTCCTTCTATAAGAAGCTCTCATATTTCCACGGTGATGGTTTGTTCTATGAATTACCCTACTGATCTCACAGGTCCCCTCTTTCACTGCCTCCAGGGAGTTGCTGTGGCAAAAGACACAGGGAATTCCTAGCCCCTGGTGCGGAGCTCGACCAGAAACCATTTTCTGTTCTGCCAAGGAGACTGTTGCCAATGGCAAAAGCTGCATGGCTGTGGCAGAGCGGATAGAAGGTCTCCACGCCCAGCATTGGCACGCTTGGAGCCACCAAGGAAAGCACCCTCTTGTGAAGAAGTGAAAAAGGGACCCAGTCTGCATGCAGACGGCGAAGGGGGAGTGACAAGAGGCTAAAGCTCAGACCTCTGTCCTCCAGAGACCTGGGCTTACATTTAAAAACCTCCTATAAGAGGCAACTTTATGGACTCAGCCTACTCCCTTGTGCAGCGGCTGTTAAAGTTCTCCTGGTGCGGGCCAGTTCTTAAGACAGAGACTTCCCGTTCCTGTAGCTTCCCTGTGGCATATCTAATGCTTGTTACATAAAGTCATGTTAGGACAGATCAAAATAAACAGCCTCGCTGTGCTGAGTGCAGCTGGTTGGCTACGTGCCCCTGTTCTGGGTCTGGGCTGTTTATTTCCATTCCCTGGCTGCAGGTCCAAGTCTCCCCTCATTACTCGCAGCCCTTCCACTCGCTTCTCTCTCGGTCCGTTTGCAGTCGGGTTTTGCCACTTGTGTGTTTGCTACCTCGTCCACGTTGCTGTTGTCAGCAAATCTGATCGGTTAAATTTACACCAAAGAGATGCCCAATAAAGAAAGAGTCTCATTAACAGGCTTCTATGCCTGTTCAGGAGCCCAAACAGGCAGGAGAACACAAGGGAGCCCTGACAGGCGGGCAGGGAGCTCTGCCTGAAGACTGGCACATGCACAATTGAAATAGTCTAGCAGGGCAGGACTGTCTCTTGTTTCCATTGCGCATGCTTCACCACTGTGACCAAGACAGCTAGAGTTGTGTCGTCGTCCCCCCCAAGTGCTGCTCCACAGACCCCACATTGAGAACCACCAATCTACGGCATGGTTGTATTAATCACAGCAAGAGCTGCTGCTCAGAATGGGCCGGGCAGTTACAGCCGGGGGGGCTGCAGGACAGAGCTGGGGTGCACTGACTGAGCAGTGCTAGGGAGCCAGAGAGCTGCAGATCAGGACGGAGATGATGAACAGAACTGTGCATGGGGTTGCTCAGCATCTGCCTGCCGTCTCTCATTTCCATGAGTATTAAAATTAACTCAATAATTATAAAACAAAGACACAAACCTGTGTGTCTGTGAAGTCACACGTCTCTCGTTTGCTAAGTTCAACAACAAGGGAACCTGCGCCCTTGAGCAGGTAGCTCCACAGTGAAGGGGAGTCCAAGCCTGCTCCAGCGTCCCCGGGGTGCTTCTCCCTTGGTGGGATTGCCCCGTGGTGCAAGTTCTCATTTTGCCTTGGGACCTCCAGGTAGATTTATCTGGGCTTTCTGGCTACACTTATCACCATGGTATCTGAGTGCTCACTCCCAAATAAGTGAGGAATTACTACAAGGTCCACAACACTTCCAGAGGCTTTCACCTTCCACTGGGTCGATGACGTGAACTGGATTCTATAAAAATAAGACCAGCAAAACCAAAACTCCAAACCGACTTGCTATTTCTGTCGCTAATGCAGTCCTGGCCTGCTCGGGTGTCTAACAGTGCCCGAGTTCTCAAACTGCAGCCCATACAACACGTGTTGTGTCCCCACGGAAAGGAGGCAGATCACATGGCTCTGGCTCCTCCTCCTTGTTTTCAAATGCTACTTCACATTAAAAGAAGCTAAAACTCTTGAAATAATTCCCTAATATTAACTTCCCATGTAAACAACGGATGCAGTTGCCACAGGGATGTTATGAGATCATGAACGGAGGCAAGTGGTCCACCCTACTTAAAGGTTTGAGACCCTCTAACTAGAGGCTTAAATACAGTGTCGGGTTTAAGGGGATAAACTCCCCTGCAGCTGCTGGACATTGTACCTGATAAGCATGCAGGACTCAGTTGGTATCACTGCTCTCTAAATACAAAGCAGTGCTGGAGAGGTGCTGTTCTTCCTAGAGTCCTTCCTTCGGACAGCCATTGCTGGCTGGAACAATGCCTGCACCACACACACTTATCAGTGCCTCTGCACTGATAAACCTCCACTCTAGCACACAGAAGGAGTAGACAGGGTCTCCTAGTGGATGACCTGAGCAAAAGCCCCCTGCAGTCCTATGGCAGGTACCAAATAGGCCTCAGGGGTTTGTCTGCTCCATTTCAAAGCCAACAAGCCTCTCTACTGCGCAGCAGCCAAGCCTGCTCACCTACATTGAGCTCCCCATCGACAGACCAGTGATGCAGCCCCACGCTTACCCTCCCTGTCAGTGCTGGGAATCTGGTGGCAGGAGAACAGCCCTCCTGGCCTTCTCTGCAAGACTCATAAGAAGCTGCTTGTGAAGCCAAGGCAAGCACAGAAACATCAGCTAGGCCAAGCAGACCGTTTCCAGAGCCCATGATGCAGGTGCACAAACTGGGAAGCAAACAGAAAACAGCTGTAGGTGCTTAAAAATACAGGGAGCAAAAAAGAGGCTTTCTGCACCAAATGGAGCATTTTCTGTTTCATAACTTTTCAATCCTACTCTGCACAAAGAAGATTGTCTTCTACTATCTCCCTGCCACTGCTGCCCTGCATCTGCCACTCATGTCACACCCATCCATAAGCATTCAGCACCAGCACTGAGGACTGCCCAGATCAGCAGTCTGCTGGCCTGGCCTCACCCTGCCGTCCACATGGGCAAGCCATCCCTCCCATGAATAGAACAAAACCCAGCTGCTTGGCAGAGCTATGCATACCCAGCAATGGAACCTCAGCTTCCTAGTCACTTGTGATCAGTGAATAGAATACACCTCTACCCCGATAGAACGCTGACCTCGGGAGCCAAAAAATCTTACCGCGTTATAGGTGAAACTGCGTTATATTGAACTTGCTTTGATCCACCGGAATGCGCAGCCCCGCCCCCCCGGAGCACAGCTTTACCGCATTCTATCCGAATTCATGTTCTATCGGGTCGCGTTATATTGGGGTAGAGGTGTATTCCTGAGAGTGTCCATCTGACCCTAGGGTGCATCTGAAGAAGTGGTGTTTTACCCATGAAAGCTTATGCCCAAATAAATCTGTTAGTCTTTAAGGTGCCACCAGACTCCTTGTTTTTGTGGATACAGACTAACACGGCTACCCCGATACTATGCACAGGATGGTGAGTTTCCATAAAGACATCCTTAACTGGGACTCTGGCCAGGATGGTTTCTTTGGAGGTACAATCCAGCATGAAAATCCACATTTCGGCACCTTTCCAGCATGCAATGTGAGGTCCCTTTCTGAGTCATGTATGGGACGAATGGAGCTGTTACAAGAAGTGGTGCTAACCTGCTCTCTGAGCCTACCCTTGGTGTTGTGGGCTCACCAATACCACCGGGTTTGCACTTGCTGTGACGTGTCAGTCTGCCTGTTGTACATGCCTATGAAATCCCTTGGCCAGTGCTCCAGCTGTGTATGCACACCCTTCTGCACACGCTCAGTGCATTGCAACAGCTGTGCTCGCAGTGGGTGCATTACACTAATATACCCCTCTACGCAGACCTTTCCCATGGGCACCAAGGTACGTGCACGCTCACACACACGATGCCAAAATCCTTACTTAGCAGCTGTTTTTCTAAACAAACTATAACTTAGGTGGTTTCAGTTTCGCTTCTCCATGTACTCAGAGTGATTACACAGGAAAATCACCAGGCTTCACACAGTTTGCCTGTGCAGCTATTCTTATAACTGTTGCCCTCCGCCTCCCTCCCACACTGTTACATCCACTTGTTGCATCTTTAGGGCAGGGACTGTTTGTATTTGTATGTTTGTAAAGCACCTAGCGCACCAGAGCCCCAATCCGCAATACAAATACATACAATATCATAATGAACTGTACACTCTGTCACAGATCCATCACGGCCCCAGTGCCATCCACTGATCGATCACACAGCTGGAAAGAAAACATCTCTAGTTGATAATCGTATATAGTTTCTAAATGTCGAGTTGACAACCCCAGTTGATTTATATGTTTAATAATATTAAACACTGGTACAGCTCTTCACAAACACTGACAAATTCTCAGCTCCTTTATGTGTCAGGTAAAGTAATTGTTACTATCCCTGTTTCACAGAGGTGGCAAATGGAAGATTCAATGACTTACCCAAGGCCCCACATTAAGTCAGTGTCAGAGCTGGAACTAGAATTTAGGAGTTGCCGGCTGAGTGCGGTGCTCAGACCAATGGTGTTCATACCGTGTGCCTCAGACAATATGCAAGACACGAACCAGTTAGCATGTTATAAACACTGTATAGAAACTCACTCTGAATCCTGGGCAGGTAGGTCAGAGTGATTATTCCCATTTTACAGACTAGAGACAGGCATTAAGCAATTTGCCCAAGATCACAGAGCAAGGGGTGGCAAAGGCAGAATAAGAACTCCCTGGCTCCCAGCAAAGTGCTCATTTCTACAGACTACATTGCTTGTTCCTTTGTTCGGGTTTTTATTTCATTCCCTTCTTGTAAAGAATTTTTTTTCACTGTGCTATTCAGGAGCAGGCTGTTTACACAGGGATAAATCTAGTAATCTTGGGACACTAAACGTGTAGTCTAGGCTGAGGGTTTCTTCCCACATTTCAGCTGAGTGTCTTGGGTGGGTCCCTATAGCTGGTAGGCAGTGAAGGAGCATATCTAACAATCAAGTCTGCACACGGGATGGCTCAGGGGATTGATAATGGGTTACAGCTCCAGCTTTTCAACTCCAGCTTTCTGCATCAAACGTGGTGCAAGTTCTTAGCTGTCAAAAGCGGTTATCATTCAAAGGCTGTTCAGTGGCTTGTGTAAGAGGAAGTCCCAATGCAGTTCCCAGATGTCCACCTCAGAACTGGCACACTTCAAGTCCAGACCCCTGCGCTGAGGCAGGCTCAAAGAAACCCAGACCCTCCCTGACAGTACTTTGTCCAATCTTATTCTTAACAACCTCCAGGGATGGGGATTCCACACCTCCTTTGGTAACCAATTCCAGTATCTCACTACCCTTAGGGTTAGGACGTTTTCCCTAATATCTAACTTAAAACTTCCTGGCTGCAGATTAAGCCCATTGCTTCTTGTCCTACCTTCAGTGGACATGGAGAACAATAAATCATTATCCGCTTTATAACGACGCTTAGCCTATTTGAAGATTGTTATCAGGTTCCCCCTCCGTCTTCTTTTCTCAAGACTAAACATGCTTAGTTTTTTTAACCTTTCCTCATAGGTCAGGTTTTGTAAACCCTGATCATTTGTGTTGCTATCCTCTGGATTCTCTCCAATTTGTCCACATCTTTCCTAAAGTTTGGCACCCAAAATTGGACACAGGACTCCAACTAAAGCCTCACCAGTGCCGAGTACAGCAGAACAATTACCTCCCATGTCTTACATACGGTACTCCTGTTAATATGCCCAAAAATGATGATAGCCTTTTTTGCAGCTCATGTTCAATTTGTGATCCACTTTACCCCCCAATTCTTTTGAGCATATTACCACGTAGCTAGTTATTCCCAATTTTGTAATTGTGCATTTTATTTTTCCTTCCTAAGTGGAGTACTTTGCATTTGTCTTTATTGAATTTCATCTTGTTGATTTCAGACTAATTCTCTAATTTGTCAAGGTCATTTTGAATTCTAACCCTGTCCTCCAAAGTGCTTCTAACCCCTCCCAGCTTGGTGTCATCCTCAAATGTTATGAGAACGCTCTCAACTCCATTATCCAAGTCATGAATGAAAATACTGAATAGTACCGAACCCAGGACTGACCCCTATGGGACCCCATCAGATACGTCCTCCCAGTTTGACTGCAAACCATTGTAACTGCTCTTTGAGTATGGTCTTTCAACCAGTTGTGCATCCACCTATCCACACCTCTGCAGAAGAGCTAGAGATTGAGTGGATCAGACAGAGACTACTCCCTTGTACACCTGCCAGAGCCATGAGGGAGGTTTGCTCCTCAAACACCCATGCTGTACCTACTCCATGGATAATAGGAGTTCATTCACCAAGACCAGCATGCTAGGGAAAGGTGTACTGAAAATCACTTGGAAGCAAAGAATAAAGCATACATCTAAAAGAGAGAAGCAGTTCTCTGGCATGGGGTGGGTTTTATTTTGATGTATTTTTTAATGTAGCTCTTTGATCCCACTCAGAAGTTTGGAATATTCGAAATAGTCTTGCAGTAATGGCTGAGTGGGCTGAGTGCAGGTGAGATGGCCGTGGGTACACACTCTGCATAATCTAGCAAATGGATCTTGCTGCAAAATAGGTGATCTACCGAGATACAGATATATTTGGTCTGCAGGACAGTGGCCTTTGTTCCGAGCAGCCTGTGCTCTGCAGGGCAAATGGCTGTAGATGCTTCTTAGTGTAAGGGCCATGGTGGGAACCGGCTGGTGTCATGTGCCACATCTAGGGAGGAGACACAAAATGCAGCTGAGGGACTATTTTTAGCATACAGGTATGCCTAGAAACGTCTGAGCAGAGAGTGTTGCTGCTGCCCTGTAGAACTAGCTAGCCACATCCCAAGGGTCAATTCTCTGTTCGCTCTCACACTCACCTAAGCGCTACCGTTAAACTTCTTGGCCACTTCACAGTGATGACCCTCCACGCTGCACATTCTGACACCTCTAATGACCCCCACCTGACAACCTTCAGCTTGCATTGAACAAATAAAGTTGAGGCTTCTTCTCAATTCTCGTAACAGAGTTGACCTCTCCTAGGCAGAAAGATCTCTTAGATCTTTGGCCCAAGAACCATCTTTTAGTAGCTGTTTATCCAAGGTCCGGCTCAATGGGTCCCTGATCCCAAATGAAGCCTATGTTCTACTCTGATGAAAATGTTGTTATTAAATAAGGTCCCAGGCAAGAAACTAGCCCTTGAGCTCAGCTCCATCTCTCTCCCCTCCTTGAGGAAAACTGCCCAGGATTATCCCTTTTCCTTCAGGGTCAGTGTCTTTACACCTGAAGCTGGCTGTAAAGAGAAACTGACTAAAACGTCTGGTCCCTTCCCCTTGGCAGCCAGGCCCTCTGATGCAGAATGAACAAGGATTGATCCTAGTCAGTTTCTCTCTGCAAGTTATTAACAAAAAGAGCCTTCTGCAAAGGGAAATGGGCAAAAGCTCAAATTGGCCCCTTTAGCTCCTTCCCTACCCCAGCAACTCCAGCCTGCCTGTCTTCCTGGCTCCCTTCCATGTACCAGCTGAGCAACAACATGAAATTAACTTAATGTCATTTTGCTGCTCATCTGGCGCATGAAGCTTTCAGCTAAGCAGGAGAGGAGCTAAAAAGACATGTCAATGGACTGAACGAGCCACATGGACAACTTCAACCCCTGGACTCTGTTGTCCATGGTCTTGGCATCCTCCTTGACCTTGAACTCACCTTCTCCTCCCCAATCTCCTAGTCTGCACATCTGACTATTGCCACCTCTGGAAGAACACATGGATACAGCATGGCTTTTGCTCCACTTCTCCTGACATGCTCACCCAGGCCTTTGTTACGTTGTCACTATGATTTAGTTCTGCAATGCCTAGCCCTTTACAGACTGATAACGCTGTCAATGTCCCTACTCCAAAAAGCTCGCAGGCATTGGGATACCATGGTGAAGAGAGCAGCGCAGATGCTCAGACAGATTAGCTCGCCTCTTGCCATGACAGTTGTGACTCCCTGCTCTGTAGCTCCCCACAGCCCCGCTCTCCAAGCTTTGGTCTGTGCGGAATGCTGCCACCCACCGGGGTGCTGGAACTAGGGGTGCGGGGGGGCTGTCCCATCCCCCCCGGCTTGAAGTGGTTCCATCATACACAGGGTTTACAGTTTGGTTCAATGGCTCTCAGCTCCCCCCACTATACACATTGTCCCACCTGCTCACGTATGTGCAGTCACATGACACAGCATCCCTTCCTCAGACCTCTCCACTGGCTCCTGCCCACTGTAAGAGCCAGCTGAAAACCTCCCTTTGCCCATCCCCTCACCCACCTCTCCCGTAGCATTGGCCTCCTCAGTGTCCCTGCCCACAGTCTGGCCAGTTGGGGAGAGCCTTCTCTCTGCTGTTCCTGCTCCTGGTACCTGCTGTGTCTCTTCTGCTGCATCTCAGCTGGAAACCTTCATCCCCCTCACTATCTGCCCCAGGCTGTTCTCAGCAAGGTGTCCGGGAGGTACACTTTGGAACAGGACACTGTGAACAGTAGTGCTAGACTGGGGGGCATTGTCATGGACTGCAATAAAATCCCTCCCAGGGATTTCTACTTGGCGTCCTCGGGACCCCAGCAGTGACAAACCAGCTCTGTCATGTGGGAGGCAAAACAAAAAGACACTATTTAATCCTCTTCACTCACGAGGGAAACTGCCCAAGCACATGTCTCCTGGCCCCTGGAATGGCCTCCAGAAACCTCTGTGCCCCTGGCCACAGCCTGCTGGCTGCTTCCTGAGACATCCCATGGAGTGGGTATGGGGAGCCCAGAGGAGGCCACAGCCCACGCCAGCTCCAAATTGCCACGTTCCTCTGACATGGAGCACGACCAGCTCACAGCTGCATTGATGCTCTAGGGAAATCAGCGTGGCTCTAGTGCTCCGCAGAAAGTTCCCTGCTTCCCTCAGCCATTCCCCACAGGGAGGGAGCGCCTGGGAGTCTGCCTCCTCACTCCCTCTTGTTGTGGGGAAGGGCAGACTGGCCCCTCCTGCACACTGCGCACACTCCCAACCTGTCTCGTGGGGTCTGTTTGGTTTCATTCCCTTCCCAGAAGAATTACATGGCCTCACCGGGGAAGCACTTGGGACTGTACACATGTACCAGACTGTCTGTGCCACAGAACTGCAGACTTGCCAAGGAATTGGGCCTATTCAAGCTGCCATACAGGGACCATCTGGCTACAGAAACCCAGAGAATGGAATGCATCTTGCAGGAATGCAGGCCTTAATCTAGCTGCTTGTTGAATTATTCAGAGATGGCATTAACTTATAAATGAGTGTGTTTGACTGATTTTGTGGTTGATGTACAGATAAATTCTAATGAAAGACAGCTACAAGATTTTAAATTATTAATTAGACTGCCACTTAACAAAGCCTATTTGGCACTCTATTTCCTTGCTTAACAAGACAAAAACTTTAAGAATAGGTTCTGTATTAGCCCAGAGGCTGTTGATTTGCATTTTGTTTTTCTAGCTCTGAAAATGAGAGCTGTAGATCTTGACCTTAACAGGCTAGCCCTGGTGAAATGAAACCCTTTTACCAGACCTTCCTTCCTGTTTGCGGGGAGCAGCTCCACCTAGTCTCTGCATCTCATTTCCTCTCCATTTTTCAGACCAGGGCAGTGCTTTGCTATCCCCAGGAGTGCCTGGGTGATGGAGGGGCTGGAAACCAGGGCAGCTGCTATTTCTCTCTGCTCTGAGCATTGTCAGCAGCTCCGGCACACTTGGGATTCTGAGCAAGTTTTGTTTTCTGATGGGGTCCGTTTGCAGGGATGGTGCTCGCCAGAGGACACAGCACACTGAGCACCTAACCCCAGGGGCAACAACAAACTTGTTTTGACTAATAAGCTGCACAAAGTCCACCTGGAAGTCAGAGAACTAAGACTCAGAACCCAAGGCCCTGCAGCTGCAAGGTGCCTTTACTCCCCAGCAGAGAAACTCCTTCCCGAGCTCCAGGCTCTCCAAGCGGGATCCCAAGTTCTCACCTGTGCAGCATTCCAGGAAGTCCTCACCCTGGGCAAGCTTTAGTGCTGGTGCCACCAGCTATGTGTTGAGAGACGGGCCTAGTGTCCTTGATTCCTGATGCCCCGAGCGCACATCTAACCTATGTGCTAGATCCTGGGCACCTGAAGCGAGTTCAGCACCTCGAGGGGCTGGCACAGACCATCCCTCAGCACAAGCCTGTGGAGGAAGTGCCAGTCCTGGTGCCACTGCCCTGGCCTGTTCCACACTCACCCTGCATTGGACAGGGTAGGCGAGAGTGCCTAGTGCCTACTGCAAGGGCTCAATCTCTCAGCGTGGGCCAGCTGCAGCCGAGAACTTCCAGAAGAGGGGACCAATAGGAGGGAGTGGAGCCACAGCCCCTGGAAACCTCCCCAAGTCCCCAGGATGCCTCAGTGGGCACCCGTGGCCTGGTTCAGAGCCTCAGGGCTTGGTGCAGACTTTGGCCAGCTCCTGGCCTCCTGGCTACCAAGTCTTGGCCTGTCCCAGGACTCTACCAAGCCACACAGCCTGCCCAGCCATTGCTTTCCGCATAGCCAGTGGCTGGCATCGGTGCATGTGTGAGGAGGGAGAGGACCCAGACTTTGGCTTCTTCCTTTGTAGTGATGTCAAAAACCTTGGCCTATGACGTCCTAGTTTGTTGCCATGGAAATAGTTGTGATGTCACCTGCCCAGAGTTGTGACAACTGCAGAATTACATGGGCACAGAGGGGTGCAGCCGTGGGGGGACTCTTGAGACATGTGAGGGGAGCTGAGACTTTTCCCTTGAACAACGCCAAACGTTAGCGTTAGCTGGAAGGTTCCCCCAGCTCACTGCCAGTCCCAGAAGCCCCCTTCTTACAACAGCCCCCCCGCCCGGCCCTCTCGTCCTGTGCTTTTATTGCCCTCCCCCTGGGCCAGTCAGTAGGAATTAAAAAACAGCCTGCGCCAAGGATCCGCACAGCTCTGCCAAGCAACCCGCCAGCCCCGCGGCGCCCAGGCCGGCTGCTACCAGAGCCCTCGCCCCTGCTCCCCCGGGCCCTGGCGGCACCGCCTGCCCGAGGGGTAGAGAGGCGGCCCAAGGGCGTGCTGAGAGGAGCGCCCCTTCCCTTCTTGGAGAGCAAGAGCTCCAGCAGCGCCGAGCCCAGCGCCCGGGGAATTACATCACCAGCGGCTGCCGGAGCCCATCAGCTCCCCAAGGGGAAGGAGCATCTCGGGGGAGCGCCCGGCAGGTGGGGAGCGCAGCCCGGCTCCCGGCGCCTCAGGGGTTAACGAGAAAAGACCCAACTCTCCAGCCTTTGGAAAATTAATGAGCTACCTTGGCAAGTCCTATAATCCCCGCGTCTGGGGCTGTGAAATATTGATTCTGCTCTCGGCCTCCCAGAGGGCTTGGATCAGAACATCCAGCTTCGGCGGGGCCGGGGGGAGCGGGGCAGGGGCAGAGGGGGGCGGCGGGGACAGAGACAGCGAGGAACAAAGGGGAAGAGACAAAGCCAGCGAGTTTCCAGCCCCCAGCTCGGTCCCGTGAGCCCCCCCCCCCAACTCTTCCCTGCATTAAAGTTTGAGGCTGGGGCGATGCGCCCCCGAGCTCCCCGGCCCCCAGCCCAGGCGTCTCCCCGCCGGCAGCAGCTGGGGCTCCGACCCCCCGGCGCTGGGGGGCCGCCGGACCCTGAGCGCCCTGCCCGGCAACAGCACCCTGGACAGCGGACCGGAGCCCCGGCGCGTCCCCGCCGCTCCCGCCGCGGCTCCTAAGTTTGGTGACACGGAGCCAAGTGCCAAAGTTGAGGCCCCGCGGGCGGGCGCCAGGCGCGGGATCGGCCCCTCCGGAGCGGCGCAGCCCCTGCCCCGCGCAGCCCCTGCCCCGCGCAGCCCCCGCCGGACTCACCTTTGCGGAGCATCTTGGAGCCGGTGCGGCTGGGAAGGACGCGGCGAAACCTCCCGGCGCGGCGCCGATCAGCGCCCGGGGCCGGCTTGCGGGCGGCGGCAGCGGCTAATCCGAGAGCGCGGAGCCGGATCCCGGGGCAGCTGCCCCTGCAGGGGCATCGCGAGCGGCAGCGGAGCCGAGTCCGGGCTGCGAGCGCGCAGGGCGGCGGCGCGGTGCTGCTCCCTCCCGCCCTCCCTCCCCTGTGACTGGCGCTCGCTCCCCTCGGCGGCTTTTAGGGGGAGCCGCCCCCCTCTGGGCCGGGAGCCGCCGCCGCCCCCCACCCCCTCGGGCTGCGCCTATAAAGGGCTGCGCGGCGCGCCGGGTCCCTCTCCCCGCTCCTCCCGCAGCGGCGGCGGCAGCTGGGCTGGGCTGGGCTGGGCGAGCCCGGCCGCTCCCCTCCCGTCGCTCCCGCCTCCCATCCAACATTTATGAAAGTGCTTCGCTGCCGAGCTCCCACGTACCCCGCCCGGCCCGGCCCCTGCCTCGGGCTCTGCCCCGGCGGCCACCGCCCCCTGCCCTGCCCCGCCCCGGGGCCTCGGAACCGGACCCTGCCCCTGCCTCGGACCCTGCCCCTGGCTCTGCCCCGGCGGTCAC
>NW_020664582.1:19695464-19706974 GCF_002925995.2 Terrapene triunguis | reverse complement strand
CCTGCCCCTGCCTCGGACCCTGCCCCTGGCTCTGCCCCGGCGGTCACCGCCCCCTGCCCTGCCCCGGGGCCTCGGAACCGGACTCGGACCCTGCCCCGGGGGCTCTGCCCCGGCCCTGGCTCTGGCCATGGGGGCTCGGGGGCGGCCCTGCATCCACTTGCCCGATGGGGGCAGCACCTGCCTCTCGGTGCCCTGGGCTGAGCCTCTGCCTCCCTGCGCGGGAGCTTCGGGCGGCAGCTGCGCCCGGCCCCGGGGAGCGCAGGGCCCGGGCCGGGCAGGCCCGTCTGCCCCGGCGAGGAGGCGCGAGGCCAGGGGCCGGCTCGGGCCATTGGCCGCAGCGAGCGCGGCGGGCTGCAGGATGGGGAGGGGGGGCTGGCCGGGGCGCTCCTCGCCCTGACAGACAGCTGCTGTAACTATGACAACGTGCCAGGCGAGACCCTCTCCCCATCGCTATGACAACGCCAGGAGCCAACTCCCCCGGCAGGCGGGGGGCACTGGCGCGCGCCGCTCCCGCCCCGTCCCGTCCCGGGGGAGCCCGGCGCACCAGCCTGGCTGCAGCCCGGTGCCTGGAGCCCGGCGCCGCGTGTCCGCCCTGCCCGCTGGGCGCCCGGCTCCGGAGCCGCCCGGGACCGGCCGCAGGTGCTGGCCAGGGTGCTGGGGGAGCCCGGGGCGGGCGGGCCGCTCCCCGCAGGCCAGCGGGTGCTGCAGGGCCGGGGGCGCTCGGGCTGCTCCAAGGCACAAGCCAGGGCCGTTTCAAACAGCCTCAGTGCGGGACTTGGGGCCGGGGCAGCAGCGGGCTCCGCAGGGCCACGGGGGCTGCCTCCGGCAGCAGGGACAGACGGGGGGGCAGCGAAGGGAAGTTCCTGGGCAGGTGATCTGGACCCTTCAGGAAAACCAGAGCTGCGGAGGGAGGGGAGCGGCTGGGGCCGAACACCCCGAGCGCCCCCCAGTCCCTGGCATTTCCATCCCGTGGCTGCAGGGAAACCTGCCCAGGGAGGAGGGCCCGGAGCCTGCACCATGTGCGGTCATACACAGCTAAGTGCTAAGCTAGGGATCCGCCTGGCAGCGCCTGCACCCGCTGCGCCCTCCCTGCATCCCTGTCACTGCGTGTGGGCTGGGCCCAATGTCACCTGCCCCTGCTGGTCCCTGAATCCAGATGGGAGCCAGGCTCCAGGCTGCATGTCTGCAGGGAAAGGGTCATGGGAGTGTCACCTGGGTAGCTCTCTGTGCCACCCTTCCCCATCTCCTTCGCTATCGCTTTCTCTCATCCCTTCTTCTCTTTCCCTCTCTCAGCCCCTTCCCCACTGCTCTGTCTCCCCCTCTCCTTTTCTCACACTACTTTCTAATTAGATGGGAGAGCCAACCCGAGTCAGCAGTCGGGGGTGTGATCAGTGAGAACACAGGGCACACTCCCACCAGCCTCCTTCCACCATTGCAAGTCAGCCAGTTCTCACAGAGGCATTTTTGCACTTGAGTGTTGGAACAAGTTCAGTCTGAAGCCAAGCGAGTGGGGAGCACGGCAGAGCCTCTCTCTGTTTGCAGCTGGGAGTCCCCCCATCCCCAATGGATGCAGGCACAGGCCTCCCAGAAGGAGATGTTTGAGCGCACAGACACCAAAGAATGAACCACAGATTTGGGCCTCAGGTTGGAAGGTGTAAATCACTAATAATTCTCTCCACCAAGGGCCTGCTGTGGAGAGTGGCGGGGAGACGGGCCCAGCAGATTAGAGTTTGGGAGCTTCATAAAGTCTCTGTCAACCCAAAAGCTAAGAGAGTTTTTGGCGAGCTAGTTGGGGTGATTTGCCTTCTATACAGCTTTGATTGTGGACAAACTGGAAAGAGTCCAAACAAGAGCAACAAAAATGACCCAGCCTGTAGAAACCTTGACCTGTGAGGAAAGCTTGAGACAACTGAGCATGGTTAGTTTTGAGAAAAGAAGCCAGAGCCTGAAAACAGTCTTCAGATATGTGCAGGGCTGTTTTAAAGAGCACTGCGCTCAATTGTTCTCCATGGCCAGTGAAGGAAGTAATGGGCTTAATCTGCAGCAAGGGAGATGTAGGTTAGCTATGAGGAAACACTTGTAACTCTGCGGGGAGTTGAGCTCTGGGACGGGTTATTGAGGGAGGATGTGGAATTCTCATCATTGGGGGGTTTCAGAACAGGCTGGACAAACAGGGATCAGGGCTGATCTAGGGTTCCTTGGTTCTGCCTCAGCGCAGAGGCTGCACTAGATGATTTCTCGAGGTCCCTTCCAGCCCCGCATTTCTCTGAGTCTGCGATGTGAACATCACGAGTGTGGTTACTGTTCTTTCCACACACACTGGGAATGCTTCCAAAGACGGAGCAGCCCAGTGACTGTACTCGCCTGGAATGTACAAACCCCTCCGCAGCCCTGGGAGAATAAGGGTCCTGGGCACATTGGTGGGATGGTGTGAAATGGGGGTGTGAGATGAGCCCACTATTGGACGAAGTCTGTCCAGAGTGAGGCAAGCACTGATTACTCAAGCGCTGAGTAAGGGAGTGTGTGGTGCAGCTGTCACTCAACCTGTGTAGGGGAGGGAAGGTCTAATTTAATTAGTTTGTAATCAAATGTCAGAGAAGTCCAAATGCAGCAGCGAGTGTGTCAGTGTGCGACGCCAGCAAGAGGCTCCAGGCCTGCGGGGCTCCAGCAGGGAGATCCCCTGGGACAGCTCCACTCCTCTGGGGCAGTGAAGCCCCAGTGCCCAGCGAGGCCAGCGAGAAGGCCCTTCACCTGTGCAGTGCCCAGACAGGGGAGAGGAAGCTGAGCCTGAGTGTCGTCAGAGTGCACTGCCGGGCCCAGCACGTAGGATAAGGCACCCCCTGACTGATGGTGGTTTGCAGGAGAGTGGAGCCTCTGGACTTAGGAGAGGCAAAAAGCAGAGCCCACTGGGGCCCCTTTATGAGAACTGTAATTCCTGTCCCAGGTGCTCCGAGACTAATGTGAGGGGGGCCTTAGAGATAGCAGTCCGGGGCTAGGGAGCAGAGCCCTGAGCACTAGCCAGGTGGTGAATGTGACAGAGGCCCTGATGCACTTCAGCAAACCCTGATCGAGCCCCAAAGCTCCTGCCCAATGCGCCTGTGTTTTCTCTCTCTCCTGCCCCATCCCTGCCGGCCCAGGAGCTCTGTATGTAAATCTTTCTCTTTTCCAGCCAAACTCTTCCTCCTGCCCGATTCGCTCAGTGACGTTGCATCCAAGGGTTGTGTGAAGTGGGTCTCCAGGGAGCCCCTTCTTCCTGCCCTTGTCCCTCCCTAGAGCACAGTCCCATTGGTGAGGTTACAGCTGGATGCTGATGTTACAGTCATAGATGGATGAACTGAATCCAGCCAATCTGTGGATCAGGGTCCCATGTCTGAGGGATCCTGACCCCTGCCTGGTTTTATCCGACAGAGAGGGCTCCTGCTGAGCATGTTGACCTCATCCTGAGCCTGACAGACAGAGAGTTGAATGCCTGTCAGTGCAGTGTCAAAACAGCAGCCTCCTAAGGGGTGGGGAAGGGAGGGGATGAGAGAGAAGGGCTTGGGGGCGCTGCAGGCACAGCGATGGCCAGAGCTGGTCCTGAAACCCTCCTTGATGGGGTTTTTGGTCCATTGCCCCAGAGCGCCTGATCCAGGGATTTAGAGATCAGACCATTCCCAGACAGCTTGTTCCAGCAGAGCTCCATGGCACAGCTGAGAGGGGGCCCGGCACATTGCTCAGGGGATGTCAGGCTTCTGTCTGGGGTTTGAGGGAAAGGGTTCGTTGTTTAGGGCCATATGAATTGCTATCGCAGGACCACCTTTTGCTAGGGCTCTAATTAGCAGGAGGATATGAGGCAGGTTTCTTTGGGTTCTGGTGATTGCAGGAAGTTAATCCCACACAATGACAATCTGCCCAGCATTTCTCTGCTCCAGCCAGGGCAGTTGTGGAGGAACGGCTTTCCCTTCAGACGGGGCTGGGACTGAGGACAGGCCATGAGGACGTTTAGTGCTGTGGAGAGAAGCTGAAGGAACAGGCAGCCTTGTCTACGCACTTACATAATTTGTTTTGAAAACGCAAAGAGCCCTGAGAGCAAGTAGGTCCTGGCACATGCTTTGGGATTGGGACCCGAGGGCAGGTATGAAGAGAGACTTGTGTGGTGAAGGAAAGCTGCAGCCCCGTGTAAGGAAGGGGGCCCCTTCAGGCAGTATTTGGTCACCCATTACACCTCATTTTGGGTGCTAGGGAACTGGCAGGTTGGGGGGCACCATCAGTCCCCCATTAGAGGTGGTCCCTTGCAGGTGGCCCAGCCTTGGAGAGGGGAATCCATTCACTGTGAGGGAGCACTAGAAAAGACGTTGTTTTTGCGGCGATGGGAGGCCCGCTCCGGGATGAGCATGCAGGAGAGGGGCTGTTGGAATTATTACACCTGTGGGCAAAGAACCCTCTCTGTCAACACATGGTGCCAAGCGTGCAGCAAGAGCGTTCCTCTGTCAAACAGCTAAACCAGGCTGGAGTGATCACTGGAGGCAGATCTCTGAGCAGGGCCTTGAGAACCAGACCCTCTGAAGATGTTGTCATGGCCATCCCTGTGAATGGTTCCTTTGGCCTTATGGACACACATCCCCTCAGAGAGTGGGGAGAAACCCATGCAGCCCAAACAGGGCCCAGCACCATTATAAAACCACTTGCCCAACTACACCGCCAACAAAGCATTGGCCACGTTTGCTACCAAGTTTCTGGAGTCCCAGGAAGTGCTAGGAGCAAAGGCTTGGGCACGCTACACTAGGGAAGCCAGGGTAACCTGCGGCTTCAGAAGTCTCTGGAGGGGTACTGGGTGCCAGTCCTGTCCCTGAGGCGTCTAGCTCCTTCTACTACTCTTTCAGCTTCTGTAGAGGAGGCCAGGTCAGTGGAGAGAAGAGGCAGCCAGGGGGAGCAATGGGCAGGAGGCACATGTAGGGAGTGTGATGGGGCGCACTTGGCCCGCACTGGACGGGGAAGGGTTAACCCTACACTAAGGAAACCACGCCCCCTTCACTCTACTGGGCCTGCTCCAGGTGCACCGGTATAAAAGGGAGCAGCTTAGCTCAGTTGGGGGCTGCCCACCGGGGAGGATGCATGCACGCCTGGCCACACACCCACCCACCCACCCGCACGCCCGCTGGCTCCATCCAAGTATCAGCCGAAGCCCAAGACTATGGGAGCTGGAGACGCTGTAACCCAGGCAGATGCCAAGGGGCCTACAGAGACCTTGCTGAGTCTGGAGTCCGCAGGGACAGCACAGACCAGAGAACCCAAAGATAACAGATACCCAGACTGTGACAGCGGGAACTATGGTAGGAAGCAGCCTAGGAGTATTTGATAGGGGCCCGGTTTGTGAACCGGAAATTGGAGTCAGTGTGTTTTGGTTGGAACCGCCCCCTCTCCCGCTGACTCAGTGGCACACGCCCCTGCCACCACCCGGGCCCTGGGCTGGGGTTCAGTGCAGAGGGAGGGCCCTGACCCCCCTACCTGGGCTGCCATCCCCTTTCTTGTGCATGGTGGCCCCCATCCTGGCTGACCCTGGCCACTAGGCCTTCCTGCCCTGCTGACAAGGGCGACTTTACTGACTGTGGCCACTACGCCTTACTGCTCTGCCAAGAGGGGCGAATCTATTGACTCTGGCCGCTAGGCCTTTTGGCCCCCTCTCACTGGGGCAAATTGACTGTAGCCATTAGGCTGCACTGCCCCGCCAAGAGGGGCGCACCGATGGACACTTGGCGATTAACTGTGGATTATCGAGAGCTCAACCAAGTGACACCCAGGCTCACTCCAGTGGTTGCTGCCATGATTTCCTGGTATTTGGCAATCTCAACAGGAGCACAGTGGTACCGAACGCCTTCTCTATCCCACTTCACCCCGAATCACGGTACAAGTTCACATTCACCTTTGATAATAACCAATATACCTTTAGCCGTGTTCCCCAGGGGTTCTACAATGCACCCTCCATCTGCCACAAGTGTCACAGAATGTGGAACACCATTCCAGAGAAGCATAAAATAATTAGCTACGTCGATGACATCCTTACTGCGACGTCAACCATGGAAGAAAATCTAAAACTGTTAAATGTAGTCCTGGGAAAAGTAAAGACAACAGGATTTCTTATAAATCCTATAAAGGCCTCACAAAAAGTGACTTACTGAGGAGTGGAACTTGGAGTAGAGGGTAGAAGACCTGATGTCCAACGCATACAGCTTATATGTAAGCTCCCCGCCCCACAAGATATCTCGGCTCTGAGATCCAGTCTTGGCCTCACAGGCTTTCTCCTGGGGTTTCGTGGCGAACTCCTCAGAGGTCGCCACCCACTCACCAACCGCTGCGAAAGGACAAGGGTGGAAATGGAATGAAGAACACATGGAGTCCTTCAACACACGTCATCAGGCTCTAACTAAGCACCAGCACTCGCTTATCCCAGGCGGGACAAACCATTCCAGCTACAGTTAGCCAAGACTGAAAGGGTTAAGTGCTGTGCTTCTTCAAGATAATGGGAATGGACCCAAACCAGTGGCATATGGGTCAAAAGCACTGAGTGACATCGAGCAAAGGTATTCCCCTTGTGAGTGTGAGGTATTGGCACTGATCTAGGCCATGCACCATTGGGAGTACTTGATAGGCATGTCACCAGTGATGCTCAAGACAACACATACTTTACAGGTGTATGTTCTATCCGGACAGATTAATGATGGAAGGGTATCCAACCCCAGGTTGGCAGGGTGGACCCTAAATGTACTGAACAAAAATATTGAAGTCAGCAAAATACCACATCTGTCACCATCCCTTACGTGTGATTAACACAGGGAAGACCAGGAGTGCCCTTTGCAGAGGTGGCAGCTGCCTGGCCACGCTGGATGCAGCTGCCTCCGAAGCTTGCTTGTTTATTTGTTCACACTCTGACTGGGTGGTCAAGTAGCGTGACCAGACAGCAAGTGTGAAAAATCGGGACAGAGGGTGAGGGGTAATAGGAGCCTATATAAGAAAAAGCCCCAAATATAGGGACTGTCCCTATAAAATTGGGACATCTGGTCACCCTATGGTCAAGGCACTTACCAAATAGATGCCCATTTGGATCACCTAGGGATATGACTTCAGCAGACAGCAAGCTAATAGCACATGCCAAATACCTGAAGCATGCATGGCAATTAGTAACAACCAGAAAGGGGGATACTTACCTGTTCAAGGTGAAAGCCCATAAGAAAGATCAAGCTGAAGTATCCAAATTAAAGAAGAAGGTCAACAGACTCGCTAAACACGCTGCACTGCAAGGTATAGGGCAACTGGGGACCAAATCTGATCTAAAGGCATATCAAATTCAGGAAAAAAAATCTGAAATAGATGATCAAAAGGACATTGTTGCACTGCAGAAACAGGACAAAGAGTTGCAAGATCTCTTAGTCAAGGAACAGCATCAAAATTACAGCATCGTTCAGAACAAAGATGAACTAACCCGGGCTTTAAGGAAAGACCTAAACAACATAAACCCAGTTTTAGTAGTTCCCGTATGCTTAAGGAAAGAACTCATTGCATTATCTCACAGTCAAGGCCATTTTGGCTTAGAAAAGATGGTGAGCAGACTGTCTGTGGATTTGGTGGCCCAGTTCAACCAGAGACGTGGAGAAGCACCTGCAGAACTGCCTGAATTGTGCAGAGAATAATCCAGATCATAACATCGATAAGGGTCCAATACTCCATCGAAAAATACTGGGCCCATGGTCCTGACTACAGATTTTATAGGATCGCTGGGAATGGCAATAAACACTGCCTAGTGGTCATGGATTCATTCTCCAAATGGATAGAAGCGTATCCTGCTAAGAATAATACAACCACCACCACTGCAAGAGATTTCTCAAACAAACTTTCTCAAGGTTTGGATTGCCCGACGAGATCGACTCCAATCAAGGCCCCCACTTCATGGGAGAAGTAATGAGGTAACTTTGTCACCGTTTTTGTCAGCTATTACCATATAAGTGCTGTTGGCCTCCGCCAACGCCACCATTGAGACATTTCCTCGTGGGGTACAGCCATGGTTCTCAAACTTTTGTACTGGTGACCACTTTCACACAGCAAACTTATGAGTGCGACCCCCTTTTGTAATAGCTGACAAAAACGCTGACCAGATAAGCTTTGTTCACAAATGGGAAAAGGCTTGCAAGTGGGAGCTTAATGATGACCACTTGGGCAATTGTTCAGAGGCGTTAAGAGTGAGAGGTGAATCTAGATGTGTCAGCATCAATTCAAAGATCCCCTTGTATTAAAGATGGGCGTGTTTAAGGTAAAGGTAACCATGCAAGTGCAATTTGTGGTAAAGGTTTTAAATATAAAGATACATACTTCCTCTAATGTGTGTATAGCAGAAGTCTGCATTGTACAATAACACCAAGGACTTACAATGAATTACTTAATTCATTTAGTAATTTGTTTCTGTAATGTAGTAGATGTAAAATGTGCAACTGTTACGGTACCAGCGATATGAATGTCAACATACACGACACAGGCAGATGGGTTGTAATTGGTATATATGGAGCCAGAGAGGTCAAACAAGTGGCAGTGGTTCCGTAGCCTTATATAAGCAACGTAGGTCCTGTGCTAGTAAAGGAGAATTCCAAAAGGCTATTGCTCATTGAGCCGATCTATTCTCTAAAGAAGATCACTATGCCTTGCAAGTGGAAGTAAGCAGCATTGAACCTAAGTGTGCACCGTAGGTCCAAACACTGATCTCGGGATGGGATGCTTGGGTGAAAAGCATCTTGCCCAAGCTAAATAGGGTCAAAAGGGATGCAGTGGCAAAGGTGTTAGGAGGAGTTGGTACCGGTCTAGGTATTTTAAACTCAATTGATGCCAACATCCTGGCTGGAAAAATCAGTAGTATGGGGCATGATGTGGCCTCACTGAGCCAGCCAGTGACCTCCTCATTAAACCTTTTGAACAGTCTGGAATATGAAGTTGTTAAGACCCTACCAAAATGGTTTGGTTTGCAAGAGGAGGTTCATAAACAAATTATAAATGCCATAGGGGTGTTACAGGGCAACCTCTCATGGGCTTTAACTTGTGCTCAAGCCCAATCCTGGCTGCTCAATACAGCTAGCAGCATTCTCACGGATGGAGTCAATGGAATCCTCCCTTCAGAGCTGAAGCAACTACTGCTAAGAAATGTTAGCTCTTGTGAAGCAGTCCACCAGGCAGGGTGGAAGGCTGTCAATTGCTCATGACCTGGAAACCCACATCACCACCACGTTTGTACTAACTAGACTCAGTGCCAGTGAAAGGTGGGTGTACCCCTTCGGACCAATAGGCTTAAATGTCAACAACTCTGTTCTCATCCCTATGGACATTCCTAAATGGGTGCACAGAGATGATGCAGGATATAATAGTGTCAACTGAAATTCCTGCAACTGGGAATCGGGTATTGGCTGTACATGTACCACAGGTTTTATTGAGGGTCCACGTATCTGTGTAAATATGGACCAAGGAAAATGTCAGTAGTCTCCAGCCAAGTAGTCGTAATAGCTCAGCCATTGTTTATGCATATGTGTTCGAAGCTGGTGTACCCGTTTCTTGGTTAATTCCTTTTATAATGTCAGTTGTCATCCCCAGGTCAATTTGGGGTGTAACATTGACTTTCTGTTTAAAAATATTTCTGTGCAAGCTGTTCATGTTGCCTACATGTTATATAAAGGTGAATCCCATCATTTTGGGGGTAAACACATCTGTGTTAAAACAAAAAGAACAGGAGTACTTGTGGCACCTTAGAGACTAACAAATTTATTTCAAATAAATTTGTTAGTCTCTAAGGTGCCACAAGTACTCCTGTTCTTTTTGCTGATACAGACTAACACGACTGCTACTCTGAAACCTGTGTTAAAACAGTTAATAGCGCACCCGAGTTTAAGACAGCACCTTAAAAGGTAGAGGCACAAGGTAAAAATGTGATGGTCACCATGCACCACTCCACTAATAAGCTAGAAAAGCTTCTTGAAGGGGTGCAAAGGGAGACATCTTTCTCACACTGGTGGGAAGCTTGTTTCTCAGTCCCACCAACTTCAAGGAAGCATAGAGTGTGTTGATTCACCCATTTGTCTTATTTTAATAATACAATTTGGTTTGTTGCGATTGTTGGGACTATCTGTTGGGTAAAGAGAAAGTTAAAAACCCTCTAGAGAAGCCAAAGGTCTGTCATGCCAATGGTCTAACAAAAGGCTCAGTGTCGACTGTCTCAGTTCTTCCTTTGGCAGGAAGGTCTCGGGGTGAGGAAGGGGATTGCTACCTGTGATCAGATACGGACCAAGGGGTACCTGTAATAAGGAGGGAAGGGGAATTATTTCCTGGCTTCTCTTCCAACCAATTGTAGGTTTAGCACTCCTTCCCTCACTTACTGGTACTGCTTGGTCTCCTTCTTGTGCCTCCAATTGATAATCTCCAGGGAGCAGGAATCCAGACCCCAGATGCAGGGGTCCCCCGGCTGCAGGCGCATGCACAGGGGCTGGGGGACAGGTGCAGCGGGCTCAGCCACGCTGGCTTGCTGCTGGGACAGCATGGTGCCCACCACAAGAAGGGGGTGGGCCTGGCAGCCTGGGGAGAAAAGGGGGGCTAGAGGGACAGCGACAGGGGCTTCCCCCCCACTCCACCCCCTCCCACTGGGATCCCCAACCTGGGCTGTGTGGGTGAACCTGCTGCCCCCAGCCATGGAGACCCACCCTCACAAGCTGCTCTCTGCCCCATGGCCCCCCTGCACCTCTCAGCCTCCCAGCCCTCCTTGGGCTCCCTCCCACCCCCCTCCAGGCCTCTGCCTCCCCCCTTCCCTATGCCTTGCGCCTCTCTGTTCACCTCCATGTGAGCAGGGGGTGGGGGCTTGGGGGGAAGTCTGGGTGCAGTGGGTGCCAGGGCCCACAAAAGATGAATCCGGCTCTGCCTGCACTGTATGCGAGGGCCGGGGTGGGGCTGGGCTGGGCTTCCACCTTGGTCCAGCTTATGCCAGTAAGTCTGGCCTTGGAGCTCCTGGCTCAGAGCCAGCATGGGAGGGCTCTGCCCAGACACCGTCCTGTGTATACTCTGCCCACCACCCGCTGAATGTGCTGAATGTGACGCAGCTCATATGGTCCGAGTCGTATGTTATTGCTATGACCCCTGCAAACTGCAGGACAAACCAGCCCCCTGTGTGCCATGGGGGAAAATTACAGTAAGGGGCAGTGTTATGCAGGGGGGTGTTATGTGGGGGGCGCCCCCAGGGCAGAACCGGGGAGTGTTAGGCAGGGGGCACCCCGGGGGCAGGAGCAGGGGGTGTTAGGCAGGGGGCACCCCAGGGGCAGGAGCGGGGGGGGTGTTAGGCAGGGGGGGTTAGGCAGGGGGCACCCCGGGGGCAGGAGCAGGGGGGTGTTAGACAGGGGGCACCCCGGGGGCAGGAGCAGGGGGGGTGTTAGGCGGGGGGCACCCCGGGGGCAGGAGCGGGGGGGTTAGGCGGGGGGGGTATGCAGGGGGCGCCCCTGGGACAGAACCGGGGG
>NW_020664582.1:19684082-19695064 GCF_002925995.2 Terrapene triunguis | reverse complement strand
TTATGCAGGGGGCGCCCCTGGGACAGAACCGGGGGGTGTTAGGCAGGGGGCACCCCGGGGGCAGGAGCAGGGAGGTGTTAGGCGGGGGGCACCCCGGGGGCAGGAGTGGGGGTGTTAGGCGGGGGGCACCCCAGGGGCACGAGCGGGGGGGTGTTAGGCGGGGGCATCCCGGGGGCAGAACCGGGGGGTGTTAGGCGGGGGGCGCCCCGGGGGCAGGAGCAGGGGGGTGTTAGGCGGGGGGGTTATGCAGGGGGCACTCCTGGGGCAGAACCGGGGGGTGTTAGGCAGGGGGCACCCCGGGGGCAGGAGCAGGGGGGTGTTAGGCAGGGGGCACCCCGGGGGCAGGAGCGGGGGGGGGGTTAGGCAGGGGGCGCCCCGGGGGCAGGAGCAGGGGGGGGCTAGGCAGAGCGCTCGGCGCTGTTCAAGCCCCACACACTGCTGCGGCGCGGGAGCAGAGCTCTCCCTCCCATGGTGGGGACGAATGGGAAAAGCCAGGGGCAGGGCGTTCCAGAGGCCCCGCCCCCGTACGCTCGATTGCTCGGTCCGCGTCTGCTCCTGTCTAGGATCTGGTGGCTCACACGTGGCTCTATTGGCGCTGCCTTTCCGGCCTCCACGTGGGTTTGTTTGCGATGGCGGCCCAGGAGCAGCCGGCGCGGAGCGAGGTCCCGGCTGCGGCGCCAGGTGGGACCTTGGTGTGTGGGGAGCGAGGGGTCCCGCCCGCCGCCGGGCCGGGGGCCGGGGCCGGGGCCGGGGCCGGGCCAGGTTCAATCCGGCCCCAGCCTGACCTGGCCCGTATCCCCCGGCTTGGACCGGTCTAGAGAGCGAAGGCCCCGGATCCGCCCCGACCTCCCCTCCCCTCCCCCGCCAGGGGACGGGCTCCGGGGCCTTTCCCGCCCCCGTGGCTCTCTGCAGGCCAGGGGAGGGGAACGTGCCTGTCTGTCCCCAGAGTGGGTGAGCGCGTCCCACGCTGCTGCCGGTCCCGGGATCCGCGATGCCCCCCCCCCCTTCATCAGATGCCCCGAGCTTTGGCCCTTCGGGGCTTGGGGCAGTGGCTGCTCGGGCCCGGTTCTCCCGGCCAGGCTGCGCACCAACCTCCTCTGACGTGCCATGCTGAGGGTGCCAACTTTGGTTGGACGGTTTCATGGAGGTTTCATCTAATCTTTAATTTCTGGAGACTCCAGGCCAATCCTGGAGGGTCGGTAACCCTGTCTGACGGGTGCTTTCCCCAGGAGCTAGGCCTGCCCTACCCCCATGCAGCGCTAGCTTCTGGGCCCGAGCATGAGGTGACGTGCCCCGTGTGTGGCGCAGAGATGCGCTCTGCAGAGGATGCTGGCTAGTCTGAAGGGAGGCTCTGCTGGGAGTGGAGGAGGGTGGGTCCATCAGTCTTGAGCTGTGCTCGGAAATACATTCTCTGACTCCAGCGTCTCCTTGGTCCCAGATCTATCCCACGTTCCAGTAACCCGCTAGCAGTCACCTCTGCCTGCTGCTCACTTGGTGGACAGAACGGTTAGCAGGGGCTTTTCCTGCCTGGCATGGCTGAGACGAAGCCAGTCAGCCATAAGGACTTCAGTGTCCCAGTTGTCTAAGTTACTTTGTAGCATTTAATTTATCCGGGCAGTTTGCTTCACAGGAGCCTGGATAACTCATTTAGTGAGTGGGCAAAGCAGCTCGTGAGTCACCTGGCCTTCAGACAGCAACGAACACCTGTTCGCTGTGAGGCACTATCATGAAAGGGCCCTTTGCAAGCATAAATAAAGCAGCCCTTACGCTGCATCTGGCAGTGTTCGCATTGCTGACACCTTTCTGATTCAGAGTCCCACAAAAGGGTCTCGAGCAGTCATGGTAAAACAGGAATAGAAACCTGCTCTTTACAGCTCCCATCACTTTGTCAAGTGAGATACTAGAGAACTAACACGGGTCCTTCCCTTGCAGATCGCTGCCCCTACAGGAGTGCCAGCCAGCTGCCGCCCCTTCCACAGGGCATCCTGGACACACTTGTGGCAGTGCTGGCTCTGGGCCAGTTGGTGGGACTCTGGTAGCGGGTGGGATGGGGAGCTCCTGTGGGGTCCTGTCTGGGTAGGGAAGAGGAGTCCTTGTGAGGGCAGAGGACCAGCAGGGAGAAGGGGAGCTCCCTTGGAGGCAGGGTCTGGGGATAGGAGCAGGGGAGCTCCCTCAGACACAGCCTTTAGTGTCAGCGTGTGCGAAGTGTTTGACAGCCAGTGTGTGCTAGGGCTGCTCAGCCTTAACCTGAGACTCCCTTGGGGCCAAGTCGTGAATCGGGCTCAGGGCAGCCCTTATGCGAGAGCTCCCCACCCCACCCCACCCCACCCCCGTGCTGGCTCTGCGAGGGGCTGCAGGTGAAGCTGGTTCTGGGGGGCTTGCTGGGCTCTGGGTAGCAGGATGTCAGGTGACTCCTCACTGCTGAGGGGGCGCTGCGGCTGGAGCTTGTGTGTGGTGACCAGTGTGTAGGACCTTCCGACCTGCATTTGGGCCCCTGTAGCCGCATCGTGGTCACCTTTAAATTTGCCAGCTGCCTGAGAGAACAAAAGACATCTCTGCATTCCCTGGATGGCGGCCGGGGGGCACTGTCTGGGGACGCAGGCAGGTGGCAAGTGGAAGTGGTCTCTGCACAGAAGCCTTGCTAGGCCTCATGTAGCTGGGGCGATGGGGTCATGCTGGAGCAGGCACCAGCTCCTCAGCTGTTGCTGGCTGGACTCCTGCTCTCCGGGGAGTCGTCATTGTCCTTCCCCTGAACTCGGCGTCGAGTGACTGGCCTGGCCGCTGCCTCTCCTGGAAGGCGGTGCTACCCCTAGCTGCTCAGCCGAGCTTTCCCCGCTGGGTTACTGGCACTGAGCGGCCCCTGGGCAGTGGGTTTCTGGCTCTGGGCAAGGCCCCCATCTCTGTGCATGTCAGTGGGGTGGGGCCTATGGCCAAGCCTCTCTGTTAGTTCTGTTCGGAGTTTCTAATCTGGGCTCAGTGCAGGCCCCGACAGCTGCCCCTCGCCCCCTCCATTGCTCCCGCATCACTCAGCAGGATTGAATGTAATTACACAGCTTTCATTGTATCATTTTCTTGCCTTTAATGTTAGTTTATTGAGGGGTCAGAGCATGAAGTTACTCTGCACCTCCGACCGCGCCCCCCCCCCCCCCCCGGCTGTGCTAGATTAGCAGGCTTGGTGCCTCCCTGCATTACGGAGCCTGGCTGCTGGGGGGTGGAAACCTCCTCCCCTTGTCCTGCACCCAGTCAGTCTCTCTGGTTGGGGGGCGGGTGTGGGGACTGCTGTGGGTCTCTGCCTTGCGGGAATGCTGCAGGACTGTGGGTCCCCTGTGCTCTCAGGCGAGCAGAGGGGTCTGAGCTCTGGCTCTGGAGTCGTTTGAGTGAGTTGGCATCTCCGGATGGATGCTGCATCATCAGGCCTCTGGAGGCAATAGGTGGTTCCCTCTTTGTGACACATCCAGCATGTCTCACCGTGCCTCCCAACCAATCCTCGCTGCTGGCTGGACAGAGCCAGGCTTTCCCCCGGCTCTGCTGGCGTGATGGCCTGTCTCCGTGTGCAGTGGGAGCCAGGTGTCAAACTCGGGGGTAGCTAACGGAGTCAGGTGCAGCACGTGCGGCTGTTGGGTGGCCAGCGGCTCAGCGCCTTCCCAATCTTCATGGATCCTTTGGCTCCTTGCACTTCTGTCTAAGAAGCTCCTTGGCTCTCCTTGCAGGCCGAGGACCCCAGCGCCGACGGGTGGCTATGCAGATCCCCGAGGCAATTCTCACCAATAAGGAGCTGCAGGAGGCAGTTGGAGCCCTCCCCAGCAACTATAACTTTGAGATCTACAAGACAGTCTGGAGAATTCAGCAGGCCGAGGCAACGAGAGGTAAGTGGCCGCTCGGGGCCATGCTGCACTCTTAGCGTCCAGGCTCGAGCTGTGCCCGAGAACGCAGCTGCCGGGCTTCGTGCACCAGCTCACCACCGGGGCTGCGTGGGGGCTAGATCCCATTGACCCTGTTGTCGCAGCCCCGGCCCCTCCTGAGTCAGAACGTGCCTGGCCCTCGCCAGCGTGTGGGTCCCAATCAGTCCGGAGAGGGTGTGTTGTGAGGCCAGGCCAGGAGCTGGGCTGAGAGCACTTGGGGCTAGGTTACCTAGGGGAACGTACTGATGGCTGCTGGCTGTGCCAAGCTGTCAGTCAGGCTGGGAAGCAGCTGCCACACCGCCGGCATTTAACGTTACGGGGAGCTGGCCATAACTCTTCCGACGATTGAGCGCGTTTGTATCTCAGGTTTATAATCACATTAGACAGGACGGGCTGAGTCGCCTGTAGCTGTCACCCTGCTGGAGATTGGGCTGGGATGCTGGCCAGGGCTCCAGTTACAGCTCCCCGTCTCTTTCCTCTTTCCCTGTGCTTCCTGGCTGAGCCTTTGGGGATTGGGGGGTACACCCGGGTGAGCGAGTGCCCAGGTGGAATGTGGGTGAAGGGCAAGGCCCCCCAACGGTGGGGGGCGGCATTGGGGTCTTGGGAAGCAGTGCCATTGATACGGGGGGAGGGGCAGGCATAGGCATGAGCTCCTGACTGTGTGGGCTGCGTGTTTCCAGGCTTGGGGAGAGGGAGGCGCAGGTGCCCTGGTCTCTGCTGGGGCATCTCTGACTTGGATGTGGTTTCAGCTGGTGGCAGCTGCTTTATTTCCCCCATGGCCTCAGCTGCTGAAGAGTAGACGCCCCAGCCCTCTCCTGGTTGGGGTCGCTGGCCACAGCCTGCTCAGCCCTGTTCCTCATGGGCTGCCAGTGCAGAGAATAATGCATCAGACTCCCGATCCTCACTCGGCCACCCATGCCCTGGATGAAAGGAGCAGGCACCTATGGGTGCTGGGAAGGGAGAGGTGCTTGGTGTGTCTGAACTGTTACTGCAGGCTGGGCTGGTGGGGGGCAGGTGAGCACGGGCTGTCGCAGGCGGTGGGCTGGGGAAGGGCTCATGAGTGGGGTCTGTGACATGATCGTGCGGACAGGGCCCCCGTAGTGTGCCCTCTCTGCCCTCGGCACTGTTCGGGTTCCTGGAAGCTGGGGCGTGTGGAGGGGCTGAGTAGCTGCAGCTCCGCGGTTTGTGACTGGCCGGGGGCCCTGGCGGCCGGAGGCGTCAAGCCTGGAATGTTTGATCGGGCGAGGAGCACAGAGAGCGACAGGGTCACCGATGAACCCGTGGAATGCTCTTGTGACCTTTGAGGGGAAGGATGACCCAGGGGTTAGGGCATCTGCCAGGACCCAGTTCGGCTCCCTGCCCTGCTGCAGGCTCCCCATGGGACCTTGAACAAGTCCCTGGCCTGTCTCGGTTCCCACCGGTAATGTGGGGATGGCAGCCCTGCCCTGGCAGGGTCACTGAGGATTGTGAGGTGCTGGGACCATTGAGAGATCTGAGTATGTGTCACTCCTGTCTTGGCTTGGTCGCTCTCGGGGCCCAGACCGTCATGCCCTGTCCCCCAGGGGTGCTCAGGTTGGGAGGAGGCAGAGGGGGAGTGTGTGGGCTGTCCTGGCCATGGCACTGCCTGGGCACCCCTGTGCTGTGTGGTTTGTTCTAATGAAATGCAAACATGCGGCTCAGATTTAGGTTTTAGCCTCTCGGGGAATATTGGAAGCTGAACCCATCAGCCGTGCTGGGCTCTCAGATATGCACCTGCAGAGGCCAGCGCGGGTCTCGCTGGCAAGGGGCTGCAGCTGGACCCGAGAGGGCAGGAGTTCGGGGCAAGGCTTCCCTGTGCCAGCGTCTGGTGGGGAGGGGATGTGATGGGCTGGAGGTGTGTATCTGGGCCTGGGTCGTAGCAGGGAGGCCAGCGGAGAGCCGCTGGGCACAGAGGGCAGGTGCTTTGCTAACGGAGGGGAAGCCAGCTGTCCTGTGCTTCCCCCACCCACTCCCAGCACCTGGGGGAAGCACAGGCCTCACTTGGGAAGGCAAGTCTGTTTTCTGGCCGGCAGTCCAGGGCCCAGGGCTGGAGCTGATTTTACCCCAGGGGGAGGAAGGATTCAGAGCCCCTCGAGCCAGGTGTGCCGAGCCCTGGGCACTTTCTGCCCCAGTGGGACGAGCAGGGTGCTAGTGCTCAGAGCAAGGTGCTGCAAGTTGGGCTCCTTGGAGCCCTGCCACCTGCCCTGGGCCCTGAAATATCTGGGCTGGGGAGTGTGAAGTGCCTTTTGCCTTGCGTGTGCTGGGCTCTCTGCTCCTTATCCGGGAAGCAAGGCTGCCGATTAATCGCCGTTACCTCACGCCATGCACGCAAAAACATTAACTGCGGTTAATCGCACTATTAAAACAATAGAATACCAATTGAAATTTATTAAATATTTTTGGATGCTTTTCTACATTTTCAAATATATCAAATATTACAACACAGAATACATACTGTACAGTGCTCACTTTATATTATTATTTTTTATTATAAATATTTGCACTGTAAAAATGATAAACAAAAGAAATAGTATTTTTCAATTCATCTCATACAAGTACTGTAGTGCAATGTCTTTATCCTGAAAGTGTAACTTACAAATGTGTTTTTTGTTGTTGTTACATAACTGCACTCAAAAACAAAACAATGTAAAACTCTAGAGCCTACAAGTCCACTCAGTCCTACTTCTTCTTCAGCCAATCGCTAAGACAAACAAGTTTATTTACATTTACAGGAGATAATGCTGCCCGCTTCTTGTTTACAATGTCACCTGAAAGTGAGAACAGGTGTTCGCATGACACTTTTGTAGCCGGCGTTGCAAGGTATTTACATGCCAGATATGCTAAACATTCATATGCCCCTTCATGCTTCGGCCACCATTCCAGAGGACATGCTTCCATGCTGATGATGCTCATTAAAAAATAATGCATTAATTAAATTTGTGACTGAACTCCTTGGGGGAGAATTCTATGTCTCCTCTTCTGTTTTACCTGCATTCTGCCATATATTTCATGTTATAGCAGTCTCTGATGATGACCCAGCACATATTTGTTTTAAGAACGCTTTCACAGCAGATCTGACAAAACACAAAGAAGGTACCAATGTGAGCTGTCTAAAGATAGCTACAGCACTCGACCCAAGGTTTAAGAATCTGTAGTGCCTTCCAAAATCTGAGAGGGACGAGGTGTGGAGAATGGTTTCAGAAGTCTTAAAAGAGCAACACTCCAATGTGGAAACTACAGAACCTGAACCACCAAAAAAGAAAATCAACCTTCTGCTGGTGGCATCTGACTCATAATGAAAATGAATATGCGTTGGTTCGCTCTGCTTTGGATGGTTATCGAGCAGAACCCATCATCAGCATGGACACATGTCTTCTGGAATGGCGGTTGAAGCATGAAGACATATGAATCTTTAGCGCATCTGGCATGTAAATATCTTGCGATGCCGACTACAACAGTGCTATGCAAAGGACTGTTCTCACTTTCAGGTGACATTGTAAACAAGACGTGGGCAGCATTATCTCCTGCAAATTGTAACCAAACCTGTTTGTCTGAGCGATTGGCTGACGTAGGACTGAGTGGACTTGTAGGTTCTAAAGTTTTACATTGTTTTATTTTTGAATGCAGTTATTTTTTGTAACTAAGTCTACATTTGTAAGTTTAACTTTCATTATAAAGAGATTGCACTACAGTACTTGTATGAGGTGAATTGAAATGTACTATTTATTTTGTTTTTTTACAGTGCAAATATTTGTAATAAAAAATAAATATGAAGTGAGCACTGTACACTTTGTATTCTGTGTTGTAATTGACATCAATATATTTGAAAATGTAGAAAAACATCCAAAAATATGTAAATAAATGGTATTTTATTATTGTTTAACAGTGTCATTAATCAGGATTAATTGTTTTAATCGCTTGACAGCCCTACTGGGAAGGGCTGGCAGATGTGGCCCACGCTGCTTTCCAGACGTCCCAGGGCAGCAGAGGCTGGCTGGGGAGGAAGTGGCGCTCTGGGACCCCTCCTGAGGTGCCTGAAGCCCGGATTTCCCTGGCTGGGTAAGCCGAGTACTTAGCCTTAGAAGAGCTTTGTGAGTCGGGGCAGCTGGAGATTAGCGTGGTTCCAACCCATTGGCCTAAAACAATGTCTTTAAATAGAGCTGGTGTTTGCCCAGGCAGGGCTCAGTAGCCGGGGATTTGGGGAGGGAGACCGTGGGTACGTGTCATTAAGGCCGGGATGCGTTAGTGGGATCTAGAGTTAAGAGAATAACAGGATTAATGGGACCTGCAGCTGGAGTTCAAGGCCACAGTTCCGGCGCTCAGTCTCCACCCCAGCATGGGGACCATCCCTCACCTCTCCGAGGATCTGGAGGACAGCAAAGGGGGTTGAGTCACAGTCTGACTGTTAGCATAAGAACGGCCACACTGTGTCAGAGCAATGGCCCACCTGCCCCAGGATCTTGTCTTCCAACAGTGCCAGTTGCTGCAGAGGGAGCGAACAGAACAGGGCCACTATCGAGTGATCTGGCCCCTGGCGTCCAGTCCCAACTTCTGGCAGCCAGAGGTTTAGGGACACCTGGAGCATGGGTTGTGTCCCTGTCCAGCCTGGCCAACGGCCAACGGTGGATCTAGCCTCGTTCTGTTTGGAACCCATTTTACTTCTGGCCTTCGCAACACCCTGGCAGCGAGCTCCTGGGCCAGCTGTGTGTGTGGGAAGAGGCACTTCCTGCTGTTTGCTTTAAACCTGCTGCCTGTCACCTGGGCCAGCACCCGGGAGGGCCTTGGCTCACTGCTGGGCTGCAGCACGTGGGGCCTGGGCACAGAGGTGCTGGCCTAGAACCCTGAGCCCTGGTGCTTGGCCTGCACCTTGGGGCCACGCGCCTCGCTGTGCCGGGTGGGTTCACCACCCAGCTGCAGGGAGTTCTCCAGCTCTCCCCTTCCTGCATCGTTGCTGTGTTGTGACGACTCCTCCCCAGAGTGGCCATGGAGCAGAGTGTTGCAGCTGCCCAGTGCAGAGGACTCCTGACTCCCTCCCCTTAGGAAGTGCTCAGGAGCTCCTGGAGCCAGCAGCAATGCTGGGTGTTATTGGCGGAGTGTGCCGGTGTCCCAGCATGCTGGGGGGCAGCTCTGGCTCGGAGGCGGAAGGATTGAGCTGTGTGTGGCTCAGTGTGCCCAGGGGTGTCGTCAGGCTTGTACCAAGGTGTTCGCTTTGCGGAGGAAATGACCTGCTCAGTGCATCCTAACCCTGGGGATCTGTCTCTCTCCTAGTGGCTCTGCAGATGCCCGAAGGCCTCCTCATGTTTGCGTGCACCATCGCTGACATCATTGAAAGGTGAGTGAAAGACGTAGGCTCTTTGCCCTTGGAGGGGTGTCTGCCCTTGCCACACACCCTGGCATCTGGCACCTCACCAGACAGGTCCCCTGGGCAGAAAAGTAATGCCCACATCAAACAGCTTTGCTAAAGCATTGATCTGCCTGTTCCGTGGTCCTGCCTCCCGCCACGGAGCTGCCCGCGGTGCATGTAGTTGGAATCTCCTGCGTTCGGTAGTGCCCAGCTGTGCAGTGCGGGGTGGGGCGGCCGGCCAGTGTTCACTCGGTGCATTCCTGGCTTCCCACCCATAGAGGCTGTTTGTGGTTGAATTTATGCGGCCGTGCGAGTGGTGATCGGTGAGAGACGACCATGCTGTCGGCTGATCTCGCTGCCTGGCTCTGCCCCCCACCCTTCGGCGCGTTCGAGCCAGCAGCTGACAAGCTCAGCATGTCCTGGCCTTCACTGGGGTCACGGCGCCCGTGTTAACAACTGGCTGACGTGAGCTCGGGGCCTGTGTGCCGAGGAGCGCTCTGGGCTGCAGTGGGGGCGGGGCCTGGTGGCAGCAGGTGAGCTCTGAGAGGCTGGTGCTTTCGGGCACTCTCCATTCAGTGGCCTGCGGCTTTGGGGGGGAAAGGGGCTCCCTCGAGCCCCTGCCTCGCTGGCCATGGCCTCTGTACCATGCTCATCCTGGGCTCCAGGGGAAAGGCCCTGCTGCCCATTTACCCTGGCATCCCGCCCCCTCGCTCCTTGGGGCTGAGCGGGCAGCTGTGATTGGCAGGCGGCTGTGGGCAGGGGTCTGTGCCTGGGCACGCGGGTTCTCCCGGCTGCTCACATGGGCCCAGAGAGAGGCGGGGTGGGGGGCGGGAGACCCCTGTCCCCGATGCTGCTTCCCACCCGATGTGTCGCAGCCCAGCGGAAGCAGAAGTGGAGGGTGAAGTGCTGAGAGGCCATTGGGAGCTGAGCGCAGCTCTCAGCAGATTGCGGCACCTTGCAGGATTTAGGCTAATCTCTTTCTCCTGCCTGCTGTAACCGCCCCCCAGCTCCCTCTGTTTGCACACAGGGAGTGAGAGCCAGTAGCACCCTGCGGGGTCACGACACTCACTGGCACACCGTCTGCCTGGGGCAATGGCTGGCTTCCCTTCCCACCTGCCCTTCGCCAAACAGCTGCGAATGCTGTGCCTGGCAGGCAGGTCAGAGAAGGGCACCCTCCCAGCTCTGCCAGGAACCCCCGTGGCCCACCCCCCTGCACAATGGGGCGGAGCGGCTGGGTGATTAGCCCCTCTGTCCCCAGCGCACTGTGCTGCTGCTTGTGGCTCTGGGCTATGTAGGTGCCAGCTGGGCTTGTTGGCACCATCGTTGCCCAGCAGGCTGGTGGCTGCTCTGTGGCCCTGCCCTGCCCTCCGGGCCAGCACTAGTGCCCCGGGGTGCTGCAGCACTTGGCCGTACGGGTGTGAGCAGGGGGAGCTGGCAGAGTGTCTCGCTGTCTCCTGCCGGCCTCCGGGACTTGGGGAGCGACCGGGCTGGGCCTC
Organism: Terrapene triunguis; assembly: GCF_002925995.2. NCBI lineage: Eukaryota > Metazoa > Chordata > Testudines > Emydidae > Terrapene > Terrapene triunguis. The sequence goes on along the minus strand of NW_020664582.1, from coordinate 19,684,304 downwards.
GTCAAAGCCTGCCTGGGAGCTCCCAGTGCCCCTGTGCTGCACAGCGGGGAGCTGCTTTCATGGTCCAACTTCAAAGGCAGCAGATTAAGGGATTTTTTTATCTGAATGAATCTGGAGCCCGAGCCCCTGTGCACAGCGCAGCCTGCCCGCCCTACACGGGGCGCTCCCGCCTCCAGCACCCCGGCTCGGGCTCCCAGGGTGGGGCTGCAAATGGAGGGTCCT
>NW_020664582.1:19672159-19683982 GCF_002925995.2 Terrapene triunguis | reverse complement strand
GGGGGGGGGGGGGGGGGGGGGGGGGGGGGGGGGGGGGGGGGGGGGAATCTGTGTGCGGATGGAGGTGCCCATGGGTGGGGGATCTGTGGGGAGGAGGCCCGCAGCAAATTAACATGAACACAGGAGATGTGGGTGCCGCCCCCCCCCCGGGGCCCTGTGCCAGCCCTGAGCTCCCGGGCACCGCCCCCACCCCCTGGGTCAGCCCTGAGCCCCCCTCCTTGTGCTGTGCCAGCCAATTGGGTGTAACTCTGAAGATACCAGCTGGGAGTCTGAGGCCTAGTCTACACCTGAGACGTAGGTTGTCCTGGCTACACGGTGCAGGGCTGCGCGTCGTCAGGGCGAGTGACCCCTGGAGCTGCAGCTCAGGCGTGGCTAGGAGCCTTCCATCCATGGCTGTGGCCAGCGGTGACTCGCGGCTGGAGCCCTTTATAGCCACTGCCTGAGCCTGTGCCGCTTAGTGCGAAGCCATCGAACCCCCGCCCCTCACTCCCCAAGGAGCTGCTGCCGGTCAGGAGAGAACTGCAGTAGGTGAGGGGTTAGCGCGACAGAGGGCCTTGTTAGTGCCTGGCTCGTTAGTGCCTGGCTCCTCGTGCCATTAATATTTATAGCTGGTGCGAATGTGGAAGCTTAGCTTGGCTGCTGCTTCGGCTGGCCCTTTTCACCCAGCTGCCTCGGCTCCAGACGTGACAGAAATAGCTCCTTCTGCCCGCAGCAGCGCGCCATGTGGGAGCAGCCCTGTAGGACTGCAGGTCGCAGAGTCCCAGTCACACGGGGAGCCTGTTCGGAGCCTGCCCCATGCCCAGGACGGACGAGATCCTAGACAAGTTGGGGGCCCCATTACCTCACCAAGGGCAACTGGCCGGCGCCTTCGGAGCCAGATGCCAGGTTGAAATCTGCTTTCATCACCCCGTTGGGGCTCTGTGCATTCCTGGTCCTGCCTTTCGGCTCCAGGGGGCGTCGGCCACCTGCCAGCGCTGGGTGGGTCAGGCACAGGGGGAGGGAGCACTTGGCCCTGGCGCACATGGATGACGTGTGTCTTTAGCCAGACTGCGGAGGAGCCTGTGTCCCAGGTGAGGAGGGGGCTGGGGCGTCTCCAGGAGGCCAGGCTGGCTATAAAGGCTGGGAAGTGCAAGGTGGGGATGGCCGAGGTGTCGTGCCTGGGCCTCAAGGTGGGAAGCAGCTGCCTGAGGCCAGAGCCAGCCATGGTGGAGACGACCAGAGACTGACCTGCTCCCCAAACCAAGAAGCAGGTCCAGGCCTTTATGGGGATGGTGGGACACTGCTGGAGATTTGTACCCCACTTGAGCTCCCTAGCAGCCCCATCACAGAGCTATGTAAGAAGGGCAAGGTGGTCTGGACTGAGCAGTGCCAGGGGCTCTCTGGGGCCCAGTGCTGGTGAGCCCAGACTTTGACAAGCCTTGTGGCGTTCACAGACGCCCCAGACGCAGGGCTGGGTGCGGTGCTGATGCAAGCCAATGCGAAGGGGGAGAGACACCCCACCGGGTACCTGAGCGGGAAGCTGCTGCCCCGGGAGCAGAACTATGCGACCATCGAGAAGGAATGCCTGGCCACGCGGTGGGTGCTTAAAAAGCTGCAGTCGTATCTATTTGGGAGGCACTTCACTGTGTACACTGACCACTCTCCTCTGACGGGCTGTACCAAAGAGAGGGGCTAATGCCGAGCTCCTGCAATGGAGTCTGACCCTCCAGGATTATGAGATGGAGGTGGTCCATGGGAATGCAAAGGTTATAGCCGATGTTTTGTCCCAGAGAGGGGGGCCTGCACTTCCCCAGGCCATTAGCTGAAGGGACCCTGCTCAGTTCAGACTCGAAGGGGGGGGGGGGGGGGGGTGAAGAAGGGGGGGGTTTTCTTAATGTTGTGTATGATTATTGTGCGTGCCTCGGTTTCCCTGTGAATTGCATGTCTGACCAGGTGGGGGAAGGAAAGATGTTGATCTTTGCTGAGATCCCTAGAGGATCAGATGCGACTGTCGCTGGCTACCTGGGCCCAGCCAATGGCCAGACAGTTTGTCACTTCTGTCGCTCGGACGGGGAGGGGTCAGAACATTCACACCCCTGAGTGACATCGGTTTTGCCGACATAGGCTGCATTGTAGATGTGGCCTAAGCCAGGGGAGGTGGCAGTGGCAGGAAGATTGTGGCTTGTAGCCACCCCTTCTCAGGCTTGGCTGGGGAGCCTGGCTAGCGCAGGGGGTGCCCTTCCTCTTGGAGTCTGGACTGAGGCAAGGCCCTAGCGTGGCGCGTACTAGGCGGGAGCATCCTAGGGCTGCCAGCTGGCTGGCTGGGCCTCACACTGAGCAAAGGGCCAGGAGTCATGAGACCTGGTTCTTCTGTTAACACGGACTTGCTGGGTGGCTTCGGATGTCGCCGCCCTTGTGGGCTTGGGGTCTGGTTCGTGCTCTCGTTCTTGAAACCCGTCTGAAGGACGGACACAAACATGCTGTTTAACAAACCCCCTTCACCCCGAGGTGGGCTCTGCCTTCCCGCCCCCTGCGGGGAGCATCTTGCACTACCCTTGGCAGGGTTTGCAGGGGAGGGGCTCTGGAAAGCTCCCACTCCGCTGTGCACAGAGGTAGCACTCCAGTTAATTGCTAAGCAGGAGCATGCCCAGGGACCGCGAGAGCTGGCAGCGCGGGCTGGCTCGCTCCCCATGCCTTGAAGACAAGGATTACAATTCAGGGAAGTGCTCCAGTTATTCTGGGATCCCAGGGCCCTGTCTTCCGGCACCACTTGCGCGCCCCATGTCTTTGTTTCAGGTTTATCTCTGTTGTGGAGTTGACATCTGTTAAAGGATTCTCACTGCGTCTGGCTGCATTAGTGACAGGAACTGCCAGCGCCTGTAGTCACTACAAATGCACCACCAAGAGGAGCCCGGGGCCCCTGCCTATCTGTCTGTCTGTCTGTCTGCTCTGCAGCCATGCTGTGGGGGATGGGGGGGTTCTCAGATACTTCTGTTACCCACGTTGCTGGGGCTCCGAGCCCCTCGAAAAGCCCCTGAGTCTCTCCCCCAGCAGGGGGCAAGCCCAGCACCTGGCACCTCCCACTTGTTCCTGCCCCCAGCGCTCCCCCTGCCATGGCTGAGCCCTGGGGCTGCTCCCAGCGTGGCAGGAGAGGGCCCCTCAGGCCCTCCTGGGACAGCGTGGAGCAGAGTTTGGGATTCTCAGTGAGGTGGGAGCTGCTGCTGGGGTGGGCGGGGAGCAGCTTGCAGAGCACAAGAGGGAAAGGACCCAGCAGCATGGAGCCCTGCAGGAGGGCAGGTGCTGTGGCCTGCAGCCATGCCCTGTGGGTGAGCAGCTAGAGTCAGCCCCGTAAAGGGGTCTGGGAACTGGTGCCGAGAGGGTGGTGCAGAGTCGTGAGGGGCGGGTGCTGGGGGTACCTGAGCCGTGCTCCCTTCTGGGGGCTGGATGGGGCTAGTGTGCCGGGGTCGGCAGACAGGGGAGGTCCCCCTCAGCCGCGGCGCTCTTTGGGCTGGATGTGAGGCAGGGGGCTGGGTCCCAGGCTCCTTTTGAGCAGACTCAGATCCAACGCTGTGCGGGGATCCCGGTGCCCTGAGCCTCGGGCTGCGGTGGTGGCAGGGAGCGGGGCATGTGGGCTGGGGGCCTTGGAGCCGTCTGTGTGGATCAAAGGCTTCTCTGCTGAGACAGTGTGAACACAAGCGCTGAATGCTGATCACGGTGGCTGACAAGGAAAAGTTAACCAGGAGCCCAAACAAACCAGTGCAGGGGGCAGGCAGCATCCAGCACAGGGCACTGGGCCATGGAGCAGTGCATGGGCCCCGCTGAGCTCTCAGCCACCACAGGGCTGCCGTGGTGAGGGCTAACTGCACCATTGCCCCATCAGTCTGCGTGCATCCCCTCCAGGGGACCGGCCCTGAGCCTTCATCCAGCGGATGCTACGATTCTCCCGCTCTGACTGGGCACAGCGCCCTGCGAATGCCCAGCCTGGATTGCGCGGCCCTGTGGGAGCCGTGACCAGCAGCACCAAACACCCCAGCTCGGAGAAGCGCCACGGAGGGCTGTTATCACAGCACGACTCTGTGTCCATAGCCAGGTAGGGCCAGCTTATCCAGACACCCCGCTGCTGGGCTTTGGGGGAGCAACCTACACCCCGGCCTCCCTCCTTCCCCCCTGCTCTTCAGAGGTTGCCCTTGTTTTCTCCCTCGAAGCTTCTGGTCTGCCAGGGTCTCCGGACCCTGCTTAAACCAGGTTATGTCCCCAGGGGGCAAATGGATTGATCGATTGTAAAGCCAGAAGGGAACATTGGTGGTGTAGTCTGACCTCCTGCACACCCAGAGCAGAGATTGTCCTGAATTCATTGGTGTGTCTGACCTCCTGCACACCCAGAGCAGAGATTGTCCTGAATTCGTTGGTGTCCTTCAGAAAATGGCCAGGGCTGGAGAATCCCCCGAGACTCTTGGGGAATTGTTCCAGTGACTAATCGCCCACTGCTAAATCTCAACCCTTATTCTAGTCTAGACACGTCCGGCTTCAGCGTCCAGTCACTGGCTCGGGTTGGACCTGTCGCTGCTGGGTTGCAGAGCCCATCATCGATGTTTGTTCCCCATGTCGGTACTTAGAGACCGTGATCGTCACCCTGACCCTTCTCTCCAAGTTAAAAGATTGAGCTCCTTGAGTCTATCACTACAAGGCAGGTTTTCTAACCCTTTAAGCTTCTCATGGCTCTTCTCTGACCCCTCTCCAATTTATCAACATCCTCCTTGAACGGTGGGCACTGGAACTGGACTCGGGATTCCAGTCGTGGTTGCACCAGCACCAAACACAGAGGTAAAACAACCTCCCTGCTCCTTCGGATCCCCTGTGTGTGCTTCCAAGGATCACGTTAGCCTTGTTGGCTACGGTGTTGCATGGGGAGCTCATGTTCAGCACCTGTCCGGTGCAACTCCCACGTCTGTTTCGTAGTCCCTGCTTCCCAGGATAGAGCCCCCAGCCTGTGAAGACGGCCTGTGTTTAGATGTAGGACTTCGCATTCAACCATAGTGAAACTCAGATTACCGAGCGTTCCTGATCACGCTGTATGGTGACCTGTCCTCTTCATTATTGCCCAATCCTTGTCTCGACTGCAAACTTTCTCGGCAAGGAGTTTGTCGTCTTCCAAGTCATTGATGAAAATGTTAAATAGCGTAAGGACAAGAACCCATCCCTGTGGGGCCCACTAGCAACACACCCGCTCGATGATGGTGCCCTGTTTACAGTTCCATTTTGAGACCGATTAGTCAGCCAGGGTTTAATCCGTTTAATGAGGGCCAGGTCAGGTTTGTATCATTCTAGTTTTTTAATCAAAATGTTGTGTGGTACCAAGTCCAAGTGGTACCTCTACCCAGCCGACCAACCAGCCAGGGGCAGGGCTTGGTCTACGGACCCAGCCTCACGCTACAGGGCTGAAAATAGCAGGGAGACGTTCCAGCTGGAGCTGGGGCTCTGCAGCCCCAGGCGGGAGGGCGGCTCTCAGACCTTGAGCCCCCCTAGCCCCATAGCTATTTTGTGCTGTAGCGAGTGGCTGAGGCTATACCTGGGATCCGAGGGGCTGCCCGAGTTCCGCCCTCCTGTCCTGTCCGCCCTGCTGGAATTGCTCCTTTGTCATCATGCAGCAGCCAAGGCGCACAGTCCGACAGAGGACTGTATGGTATCCTCACAATACAGGCTTCTTCTGTGCCCGCCACAGGCGCGCTGACTGGTCAAGCGGCACCGATCCGGGAAGGAACGACTTTCCCCGGGAAAAGCAAAGGGGGCAGCACATTGGGGTGCCAGGAAAGCTGCAGTAGCCCCGGTGTTGGGACGCCGGAGCACTTGCTGTGTAGGCTCTGGCCAAGGGAGATGTCCCGGACATGGACTCTGCGCCCGGTGCAGGGCTGCTTCTGCCACCCACAGCCAGAGGCATCCGCTCTAAGCCACTGCTCCCTGCTCCAGCATAGCCCTCCTGGTAGCCCGAGTGCGGGGGGGGCGGGATGGAGACCCTTAGCCTTCGCCGTCCTGCTGCTGTTCGCTCTGGCTATCTGGAGGGGCCTGCACTGTCATGGGGGTGGGGGAGAGGGATGTCCGAGGCTCTCCCAGTGCCAGCTGTGGGGAAGGGCCCAAGTGCGAGGTGAACGTGAGGGTCTGTGGGGAGAAAGGGGCTGGTGGCTCAGACTGGGTAGCATGGCTGGGGGATCCCTCCCTGCAGCGTGAAGGGGAGGGGGCTTGCGTCTCTTCCGATGGGCTGGGACTCTGAGATCAGGCTGCAGCTGTCCCTCTTGTGGCCCCAGAGTCTGGCCCGTTAGGGCTTGGCTGTGCCCCGGGGGACCGTGAGCTAAATGAAGACACAGTTAGCCCAGTACCGCAGCTGCCTCCTTTGAAATGTACAGCACACTTACAGAATTGATCGGTGCAAGGCCTCGTTAATTAGTGTTAATAGGTCTGTCTTTGTTATCTACTTCCTAACAAACTGCACTTCTCCGTGCAAGGAACAGGAGCTTTGCCCAGAACGGCTGGAGCGAGAGCAGACCCTGCAGAGCTCAGCACCCTGAAGACCGGCTTAAATGCGGGCACCGTCCCTGGTCTCAGTGCTGGGCTGTGACCTCGCTGCGTTGGGCCGGGCCCGGGGCGAGGTTGTGGGATGCTGGCCCTGCTCGACCGGGCTGTGACCCCGCCGGGCCGGGCTGCCTGCAGGGCTGTGAACGCCATGCGGCTGTGGCTGAGTCGAGGTCTCTGTCGGTCGCAGGCCGGGCTGTGCATGGGAGCTGCGGTGTCCTCAGCTCGCTGCCGCCCTGCGTGGGAGCTGTGTGCTGCGGCTCTGTTCCCGCTGAGCTGGCAGGGCTACTGCCTGCTGGAAATCGCATCATGATGTTATCTCGGAAAGTTCCAAATTGGCTCCGTTTATCAGGGCTGGTGTGATTTGGCTGCGGGGAGCCGTCCCTGGAGCGGGGGGGGGGAGCGTGCGGGTCAGCCCTGCAGGAGCGTGGCCAGGCAGCTGCTGGAGAGCCCTGCCCGGGTCCCCACTCAGGCTGGTGGGTGCAGTCGCCAGCCAGGATCAGCCCCTGCGCTGTGTGCCATGGGGAGCTGTGTGCCCAGGCCGAGTGACCGGAGAGCCAGCGTCCTGCTCTGGGGGCCAGCATGGGCTCTGGGCGGGTGCTGGAGCAGCTCCTCAGATGGGGTCTTGATTCCCTGTTAATAAGCTGCAAGCGTTAGGGGCTGCGGTTGCTAATCCCTGTCTCCTCTCTCAGTGTGACCAGCTCCTGGTAATCACAGGGGACCCCGGCAGCCCTGACAGGAACCTGGGCTCCCCAGCTCCCTCCCCCACCCCGGCCATCCCTCCTCTTAACACACTGGCCTCTCTGAGCAGGCAGGAGACCAGCTGCAGATTCTGCTCTGGGGCTGGGGAACTCCATGGGCCTGCGAAGTTCCCATTCACCTCTGTCCTGGGAGGGGTGGCCCAGCCCTGCTGCTCCCTGTGTTGCTGGGGCAGCTCGGGGGTGCTGCTGGGCTGCCAGCTGGTGCTCCCACTGCCCCAGCCCTGAGGGGAGAGGGCCCCAAGGGCTCTGCATGGGCAGGGTAAGCCCTGTGTCCCGTGGCAGGGCCCCCATGCAGCACAATCTGTGGAGCAGCCCAAATGTTTCCTGATGGCCCCGGGGTCCTGCAGTGCTGGATGGCAAGTGGGGCGGGAGAGGAGAATTTGGCCTGGGATGAGCTGGCTCCTTTCTCGAGGGGCGCAGGGGCTGGGGGACGATGCGCGCGTCACTGCGGTGTTGCACGCAGGGGCTGGCCCTGGGCCCTGGATTGTAACGGACTGTGCCCCATAGTGCCCCACACAGCTTGTTGGACTATGGGGCGGGGGGGAGGCAGCAGCTGGGAGCGCATGTTGTGTGTTAGCAGTTGGACAGCGGGGCGGGGTGGGCAGCCCGCAGCCCTTGGGTGGGGTGAGCCTGGGGCAGGGAGCTGATGCCTCTTGATGGGCATCCACTGTTCATCCGTCCCTGCCCGTTCGCTGGCTGGAGACTCCAAGGGGGCCAAGCGAAGTCGCGTTGTCCCTGGTGGGCAGTGAAGAGTTAAGCGTCTCAGGCAGGGTCTGCGCTTGCTGGGAACGTGGCCTGGCTGGCGCGTGCAGAGCGGCAAACAGCTCTGGCGCAGCTTGAAAGGCCCCGTAAACCAGAAAAGGGAGATAATGAGGAGCAAAAAAGCTTCTGACAACTGGCTTGCGTCTGAAACTCTGAGATGCCTCAGCCAGTCGGTGCGGCCTCCTGGGGCCCGTCGGCCCTCCGAGCCCGGGGCTCCGCGTCAGACACCAGGGCGGCTGTGCTGGGGCAGAGGTGCTCCCCACCCACCCAGGTGGGGCCAGGCTGAGCTAGCGTCCCGAGCTCGCTAGCACTGTGCTGGCCAGCAGTTACCCTACAGCCGGGGCGCCTGGCTGGAGAGGGGCTGGAGGGATTTTCTGGGGCACTGCCCACTTCTCCGTGGCCCCGGAGCTGACAGCAGCTCCTGCCCCTGCAAGGTGTCCCTGTGCGTGGCCCTGCTGAGTCACGCAGTGCTGTCCTGTTCCCCAGGCAGAGCTCGCCGATGGCACGGAACTGTTCCCAACGCGCGGTGTGCTGTGCAGGGGACTTTAATTACCGTCATTAACCGCACAACAGCATCGTTAAGAGGGAATGAAGTTCTCACTTCACTGGAGATGCTGCAAACCCCTGTGCGGGGAGTGATGGCGCAGGGAGGGGGCGAGTCCGGCCCGGTGCCTTGGGCTGGGGACCACCAAGCCCGACGCTGGCGTTGTGGTGAGAGCTCACTCTCACCCGTGGCAGATCAGTTCTAATCACACCCCGCCCTGCCGGCCCCAGGGTTCCCTGGGCTCTCCTCTCCCTCGGGCTCTGGGCCCCACCCGCACGCCTGCCCCTCGTGCTTCTCTGTGTTCCCCTCTCCGGACTTGCCTTCCATTGTGCACTGCCTGGCTGGGTGGGAGCAGCACCGGGGGCCACTGCACTGCTGCAGCTCCCATGATGAGGGGCGAGGCCGGGGTGGGGACCGACCCAGGCGGCTGCGGGGGTCTCCGGTCCCCTCTGGGACACCGGGCCTGGAGGCTCCTGCACACAGCAGAAATGGCAAAGGCTTCTCTGGCCCAGCTCGCCCAGTGCAGGCTCGTCCTGTGTGTCGAGGCTGGCGCCCGTCGGGCGGGCTGCCCGAGAGGGGCCCCCATGCAGGGCCCTCGTGTAGGTACCAGAGGAGCGACCTCCCCCCCCCGTGTGGGGAGGAAGGTCGGGGGCTCTAAGCGGGAGGGCGATGGAGTGGGGGTGCAGAGCCAGGGCTGCTCCGCCTCCGGGGAGGGTGATGGGGTCATGCCAGCAGGACTCCGGGCGGCCCCGTCTCGCAGCGTGACCCACTTGCAGCCTGCAGATGCTCTGGAGCCGTCTCGGTGCCAGGCTCCGCGCACAGACTGTAATTGCCCAGCTGCAGCAGCGCTGTTCCAAAGCCGTTTGCAGTAAAATTGCAAGCTCATTACTTTAATTACGTGCAGCCTGCCTGTGCTAATGAAGTTGGAAGCCTGTTAATGTGGCTTGGTGACGAGCTCCCCGCTAATGAAATGCATTTTTCTCTGGTTCTCCAGTAGGGAGTCCACTGTCCAGGACCTTCCAGCCAGCACGTGCCGGGGGGGGGATGATCCCAGTGAGGTGTTCGCATCCTGGAGCCCATCACACCCGAGCTCCCGTGCACGTGGGGCCTGGCGGGGTGGGGGCTGCCGTGTCTCAGTGCCGGTCCCTGGCCCTCGTGCTGTTGCTGCTTGAGGCAGCGTTTAAACCTCCTCTTGCGGGCACCTCCTGGCTGGGGAGTTGGCAGGGAAACCACTGCTGCCCAGCAGCCTGGCCTGAGGCCCTGCCCCTGTGCCTGGCTCTCCCCTGCTGTGGGGTTCAGGCCCCCCCGGCGCTGTGCCTGGGTGCCCCAGGCTGGGCGAATGGGCCTGTACCTTGTAATCAGCCACTAACCCACCATATACCCTGCCCGTGTGTGTTAGTTCCCCAGAGCCTCTGCTCCCTCCCCCCCCATGCTGTCAGCTCCTGCACCGGATGCCCAGCCTCAGGGGCTCTCCGTGTTCGTCCTGGCCTGGCTTCCTGCGTCCCCGTCCGGCTGCAGTGCTGGCTTGCTCTGCAGTGGCTGGGCCCAGTCGCTCTGACCCTACCTGGCACAGCACTGTGGCATTAGTACACGGAGGGAGAGGCCCTGGGCAGCCACAGGGGGAGCAGGACGGACTCCAGGCCCCACCCCAGCCTGCAGTGCCCCTTTCCCCCTTTCTGGCCTGGTCTTCGGGAGCCCCAGGCCCCAGTCGCTCTCAACGCTGTCTCCCAGCCTGCCTGAGCAGCAGAGCCCAGGGCCCTGATTAGCATCAGTCACAGTGAAACGTTAGCGCTCAGCTCCAGCCGCCCTGGGCACCGCTGGGAGAGACGGGCTAGGCTGAGGTGTACGCTCGCTGGCAGAGGTGGTGCTGGCTGCTGGGGGGCGGCGGAGGAGAGGGGGCCATGCCAGGGCAGGCTGCTGAGAAGGGATGGGGCAGCGGTGCCCTTGGCATGGGATGGGAGCTCTAAACGGGTGTCTGGAGCGAGCAGCTGGTCCATACGCAGTCAGCACTGGGGGCAGGAGTGTCCAGCCAGTCTGTCTGTTCCGGGGCCAGGGTTGGGTTGACTAATTTCTCGGCCCTGCTGTGTGGCCAACTTTCCAACCACGCACAACCGAACACCCCTGCTCTGCCGCTTCTCCGAGGCCCCACCCCGCTCACTCCATCCCCCTCCCTCTGTCGTTTGCTCCCCCCACCCTCACTCACTTGCTCATTGTTACCAGGCCGGGGAGGGTCAGGTTGAAAACCGGACACCTGGCAACCCTAGCCAGGGCTGCGTTGTCCGAGTGGCCGCGGGCTGCGCTTCGTCGCCAGCCCAGGACTCTGGGTATCTGTTGTGTGCTCTGGTTAAACCTCTTTTCTGCCTGAGCGTGTTGGGTTGGGTGGCTGCTTTGTGGGTCTGCGTGTTCACCCCTCTGCTCCCAAGAGTGCGCTGAAGTTCACCCGGCCATGCTGGCCCCCGGGGGGGCACCATCAGGAGCTGTTTTGGGAAATGGTGTGATAAGCAGAACTGCAGTCAGAGCGGCGGTGCCAGGGCTAGTGGCCGGCCCTTGGCAGCAGGCTGGGCTGGCCCTGTCCTGGTGCATGTAGCTCTGAGCTCCCGCTTCTCCTCTGCCTGGAAATCCGCCCGGGTGCCCTCTAGGCAGCATCCCCTGAGTTTGGGGTTGTGGTGCACTCGCCCCCATGCCGGTGTGCGGGGGTCCCGGGGGGCTGCTCGGGGCAGGTCTGTCTGTGCTGAACGGGGCACTTTGCAGACGGCCTTTGGGAGGAGATAGGGACTGAGGGGGAAGAGGAGAGAAATGCGCAGGCTGGGAGGTTTTTCACACTGAGCTGGAAGATGAATAACCTTCCCAAGTGTTCAATATTCATGAGCTCCCTGCTGAGGGGGCGGGAGAGGCTGTGCTGGGAGGGGGTGGGACGACTGCTGTTGTGGCCCAGAGCAGTAGGCTCCTGGCAGGTGGGTTGACGCTCAGTGGGGTGCCCTGGGCCCCAGGCCTGGCATAGAGCAGGTGCTGCTGGCGCCGGTCGGAGGGCGAGAGATGGGTCTGCTCTGCACTGAGTCAGTTCAGGTGGATGCTAATTGAAGTTTCCTTCCTCGGTAGCTGGATGAAAGGCTTGGGCAGGCGGTAGCAGCACCGCGGTGATTGAAACAGCCAGGGGAGCCTCTGGCACTCGCCTGGGATCTGTCTTGGGAGATGGTTATTGCTGTTCCC
>NW_020664582.1:19637505-19671759 GCF_002925995.2 Terrapene triunguis | reverse complement strand
AGATGAATAATTTCCCACTCTCCCCGCCCGTCTGATTCATGTTAATTTCATCCCCGCTTATTAGAGGAGGCGCTTCGAGTCCGGATTGGCTGGGGGTCGAGAGCCGCGTTCTGGAATCTCCGAGGCTCCCTTGGAGTGAGGGGCAGCCGCTGGCTGGGTGCCCCTTGCCCGGCACCCCTTGTGCGCACTGTGGGGGAGGGTGGCAGTTGTCGCCCTGTGTCTGGAAGGCCGCATTCCCCTCGCTGCGGGAGCTGGATGGTTCAGGGCAGGGGAGCTGCCTGGAGTCTGGGCCTTCCCAGCGTGACACTGTGTGTCATTGTCCTTCTACAGGCTGGTTTGAGGGTCGCTAGCACCCTGGCAGGCCATTCTGGGCCGGGGCTGCAGCGTGCCAGCCAGTAGAGGTGGGGCCTCCGTCAGCACAGGAGCTGGGAGGTTCCCTGCAGAGGGGTGTTTGTCCCCCAGGCAGGTGGAGGGGCTGCCCCAGGCCTGGGGGCTGCTGCGTGTGCAGGGAAGGTCTTGCTGAAGACGCGATCCCTTTCCCTGCCCCGGCGCTGACGGATGCGATCGAGCTGTTAATATTCAGCACGCTCTGCGATTTCTCCCCCCCGCCATCTGGCCGGATCTGCCCACAGTTTCTATTCTCGAGTGGTACGTAGCTCCCTGCCCCGCTCTCCAGGCGGCGTTCGCAGTGTGGCATCGTGCTGGGGGCTCTGCCCGAGCAGCCTGGGGGCCGGTCCCTGCGTGAGTTTGATTGGGGTTGTCAGTGAGTTGCTCTGCTCCGGAGAGCTGAGCTCTCAGGGTCCGAGAGCCCCCATGCTGTGGCCTGTGGGTTGGATGGGACAGCGAGAGGCACCCTGGTTCCTGGGCCGTCGCGGCGTCCCACCGGGGCTGGGTGACTTGGAGACTGCGCCACCGCTGCCTGCACTGCCACTTGGGGGGCCTGGGAACGGCCCAAAGGGCTGGGCTGTGCTGGGCTGTCGGGCCCTTCCCCTGGGCTGCTGCTGGACCCCGCATAGGGTCTCGGGCCATGTCGCAGGAAGCACCGCAGCTTGCCCCTTGCTGGCTACCTAAGCAGAGCCGTCCAGGAGCAAAGGGGCTGCGCAGACTGAGCCCCTCGCTGTGAGATGGGCCCTCCCGATCCATCTCCTTTCCCAGCACGGGCAGCTGAGCCCTGTCGGTGAGCCAGCCCGCTGCTCCGTGTGCTGCCCAAGTCCCAGCCCGTGGGGGAGGCGAGGCCGGAGGACCTGGTGCAGTGAGATACGGCCCAGACAATAGGAGGAGAGCGGCTCCTGCAAGTGCTCAGTGAAACCTGATGTAAATAAGGAATTAGCATATGGTTTAACCAGCCCCTCCAGGCGGGGGCTTTGTCATTACAATACCTGCTTTCCTAATTAAAATACCACAGCAGCTCCCCGGGCATGCGGCCAAGCTAATAATCCCTGGACTGGCGCAATAAAATACCTACAGAGGTGGCGCCTTTAAATCACAGAGCATCCTCTGCCTCTGGCACCGGGCCTGTCACAAGCCGCCCCACCCTGGCTTCGTGGGTGCCAGCCGGATGGCGGCTCTTCCTGGCGGGTTCTGGCTCTGCTCCGGCTGAGTGGGACCGGGAGCGGGGCACGCTTTTCCTCCGCGGAGGCTCGTTCCAGGAGCAGAAGGCGAGTGCTGACGGGGAGCTGTGTGACTCACACTTCTCTCCAGGTGCCATCTAAGCAGCAGATGCTCCTCTAATGGGCCAGTGCCTCGTGTGGGCCAGTGCCTGGGCCCCTCTGTGAGAGTGGAGAAGGGCCCCAGTCTGCTCCCCACAGACACAGGAGTGAGGTGCCGTTGGCATGCTGGATGCAGGGCCGCGGGGCGCCTTGGGTATGCAGGCTGAGCAGGGATGGGGTTCAGACCCTGCCAGCAGTGCCAGGCATGGGGCAGGCATAGTTGACAGGAGCCATGCAGAGGTGAAGCCAGCGCTGCTCCCTCGGACACATGGACTTGATCAAATCTGAGCCCCTGCTCCAAGTGGGGCGGTGGCCTGGCTGGAGCGCTGGCGGGACGGGATAGAGGGGGCCAGGGCTGGGATCCTGGGAGCGGCTCTCCCACGTGAATGGGGGTCTGTCACTTCCCACTCGGGCTCACCCTGGCCGCTGCTTGGCTCTTGCTGCGCTTGTTCCAAGAGGCTCGCGTGTCCCCAGGATATGCTGGCGGGAGACTGACAGCGCCTCGCCTCTCCTCTCCCCGGCCTGCTACGTTGGGAAGCTGGCAGCGTAATATCTGATGAGCAGATAATCCCCTGAATTGCAAACAGCTTTACCCAATTGAAGGGGCGGATTACCTCTCTGCAGTGTAATCATGGTGCCGTCTCGGGGAGTAGCCGGTGCCTGTCCTGGTCCCCTGCTGGGGCGGGCTTGCAGCGGCTGCAATCCGTGGCAGGACATGCGGGAGCCTGGCACATGCCCCTGCCCTGCTGTGCTGCCTTGCACGAGGATTGCAGGCAGCAATGCCGGTCAGGGAATGGCCGTGGGGAGACGCTCGCCTGGAGCAGGCTCTGCTATGGTCAGCTGGGCCTCGAGGCTCCTGTGGGCTCAGGCCGTAGCACCTGGCCCCAGCTCCCCCCTGTGTGAGCCCCTCCCCGTGCTGCTGCCAGGAGCCCAGCGCTGTGGTCCGGGGAGGCCCCTTTCTCAGCCTGCTGTTGCTGAGCTCCTTGGCTCAGGGCTGAGGGGAGGGGCTCCCCGTGCCCTGGGGGGCTAGTGAATCTCCCTGGGGGGAGGGGTCCGTACGCCAAGCCGGGGCAGTGGCGTTAATGGACAGGCCGTGGCACACCTTCGTGGTTTTCTGTGGCTCGCTGAGGCCGGCTCTGCAGTCAGACTGGGCTGAAAACGAGCCTCCAGCCAGGCAGGTATCGCCCCAGCCCCGAGGCCACCTGGTGCCCCCCTCCCGCACAGCCCCAGGCCACCTGGTGCATCTCTCCCTACCACTAGCCCAGCGCTGGCCCCATGCTGCCCCTCCTGCCCTCCCCACAGGTTCACCGGTGCCGAGGTGGTGGTGATGGGAGACGTGACGTACGGTGCGTGCTGTGTGGATGACTTCACGGCCAGGGCCCTCGGGGCAGACTTCATGGTACACTACGGACACAGCTGCCTGGGTACGTACCCTGCCAGCAGAGCCCTGGGGGAAGGGGGCTCGGGGGTGTCTTGGTGCTGGTGCCTTGGGGTGTTCTGGGTCAGGATCAGTACAGAGGGAAAAGCCAGTGTAAAACAGGCCAACCCTCCCGCCCACGGAACTCCAGGCCGATCCCCCCCGACCCCCAGGCTGATCCCCCCCCGCCCCCCAGGCCGATCCCCCCCGACCGCCAGTCCCCAGGCCGATCCCCTCCAACCCCCCACCCCGACCCCCAGTCCCCTGGCCGATCCCCCTCCAGCTCCTGATCCCCAGTCCCTAGGCTGATCCCCCCCCCCAACCCTCCTTAACCCCAGTCCCCAGGCCGATTCCCCCCTCAGCCCTGACCCCCAGTCCCCAGGCCGATCCCCCTCCAGCTCCTGACCCCCAGTCCCCAGGCCGATCCCCCTCCAGCTCTTGACCCCCAGTCCGATCCCCCCCAGGCCCAAGCTCCCCTGCCCCTGAGCCCATGACCTGGCGAGCCCCCGAGCCCAGGCGTGGCCGTGCCCAGGCACCAGTCTCAGAGCTGAGTGGCACTGGCTGCAGTCTGTTCATGTGGCAGCTGCAGCCCGTGAAGGGTCGGGGCCTGTGCAGCAGCTGATGTCAGTGGTGAGGGGCTCTCTGCCGCGGGCAGAGAGGTGTGAGCTGCGCTGGGGCTGGGGGATCTTGGAAGCAAAGCGGATTAGTTAGAGAGCTGGCAGGTGGCTTCTGCACTGGGTGGGGCAGGCCCTGGTGTTGGGGGTGGGCAGTGCAGGCCCTAGCTGGGAGGGGTTGAGGGAAGGGCAGCATGGGGAAGGTGGCACTGGGTAGGAGGAGTTGGAGCAGAAGAGTGGCAGCGTTGGGCAGGGGATGGCGGGGCGGTTGGTGCTGGCAGAGCCCCTGCATTGTGTGTGGGGAGCTCTGAGCCCCAGGCAGAGCCCATCCCATCTCGGCAACATGCCAAGCGCCCTCGCAGGGCGGCAGGGAACTGCAGATGGGCCCCAGTCCCCTCTCGGAGCCAGTCCCCAGCTTAGTGGTGAGTCCATAATCTCCTGAAGAGGGAATCTCTCTGCTCTGGCCCAGAGTGGCTTTGTTGTCTGTTCGGCCAAGCTCCCTGTTCTCTGGCTGCAGTTCAGGCTGCATGGGAGGAACCTTTGCTGCTCTGTGGCTGGGGCCCTCTGGCTCGGAGGCTGTGCCGATGCCCGGCAGAGCCGGGCCATGGAGGGCCTGGCAGGGAGCAGAGGCCTGCGAGTGCGGCACTGGCAGTGGCGTGTCTCAGGTTCTCTCTCGAGCCCTGCGCCACAGCAGCCAGGCTGGTGTGTCCAGGAGGCGTTAGGACAGTGAGGGGTTTGTCCTTAGCATGTGCCACAGCATCTGTGTGGCCGAGCATTGGGGTGCTGGCTCCCCAGCAGCTCCTCCTGCAGCCGCCCAGGGATGAGACATCATCCCCGCTGCGCCCGCAGGCCCCCTGGGTGGGGAGCTTGGAAGGCGGGTCGCCCGCCTCACCCACTCCTGAGCCTTAGGACCGTGAGACCACCGGGCCTGCAGCGCCTCGGCCCAGGACAGGGACTGGGAACGGCTGGATGCACATTGATCAGTGACCCCTCCCCGGCCTGGCAGGCAGGTGGGTGCTCTCCCCATGGGACGAGGGGGAAGAGCCGGGGCCAGGATTAGAACCCAGGAGTCCTGAGTCCCCGTCACATGCCCATTCTCCATCTCCAGAGGCACTGGTAGGGGAGGCTCCACATGCAGTGGGGCTCTGAGGCTGCAAAGTTCCTTACCCCAGTCCCAGGTGCTGTGCTTGTGGGAGGTGCTGTGCTTGTGAGCAGGAGCCAGGGGGTCTGATGGGAGCCGGAGCAGAAGGGAGTGGAGGCCTAGGGGAGCAGAAGAGGTGGGTCTGGCTGGGGCTCCCTGCTCTGGGGCCCCTGCTAGCCCTGGTCTGGTGGCAGCGGGGGCCGTAAGGGCTGGTTTAAAGGGCAGGCGAGGAGCGGCTCTGCGCTCCCTAGGCAGAAGGGTACTCTGGATTCAGTTGCCATGGAAACTGCGCTGCTGTCCCAGATGCTGCTAACTTTGAAGTCCACCCAGGGTGGAATCAGCCCAAAAATAACAATAAGACATTTGGGGTTTTAAGGTGGCTCTGTGGAATTGTTGCCCCAGATAACGGAGGGCCGGGCAAGCCTGGGGCGGACGGAGCCCAGCTGCAGGAGGCTACCCCCTGGCTCG
Organism: Terrapene triunguis; assembly: GCF_002925995.2. Classification (NCBI taxonomy): domain Eukaryota; kingdom Metazoa; phylum Chordata; order Testudines; family Emydidae; genus Terrapene; species Terrapene triunguis. The sequence continues at coordinate 19,666,410 of NW_020664582.1, read as the reverse complement.
GGGTGGGTGGGCTCTGCTGCCCTTACCCCACTGAGACTGGCCTGGGCCTGACTGTCTCTGCTGGCGTGGCCAGAGCACGTCTGCCTGCCCGGCTGTGCTGTGTGCCCCAGGGGCCCTGCTGAGACACTCCCTGGGCACTTACAGTGCACAGCGGAGCACCCCCGCCCGCCGCGCCCTCCAGCATCCGTCACCCACGACCCTTCCTGTGTGTCCTTGGCATCGGCGGGCATGGGGGGGGGGGCTGTCTGCGCTTTCCAGAGGCTCAGGCACCGTGCCGTGGGAGCTGGGGTCTGGCTGAGTCCGGAGCCGGTTCTAAGCCCTGCTTCTGGCTCCCTGGGACCAGCTCCCTCGCTCCCAGAGCGCTGTGCAGTCCAGTCCCCACCGGTGGCAGGTCAGCCCAGGCGCCTCGCCCAGAGTGGGGCCTCCACCTGTCTCTGCGTCGTGGGCCCCAGATGGGGTAGCCTTGCTGGGAGGTGAATTTACAGGGCATAGAAATGACTTTTAATAATCACATTTCTTATAGAATATTGCAGGGTTGAAAAGTGAGGGTCCCAACCCACGTCCGGGGGGTGACCGCAGCGATCAGTGTCCATCACTGCAGTTTAGGAGCGAGGGTCAGGGGGAGACAGCGTCAGTAGCCTGGGGGTGTTAAAACTCCTGGTCTGTCCTTGCTGTTACATTAACGAACGGCGAGAAGAGAAGCACTCGGGAGCAGGAGCTCACACGACACCGCTGCCTGCCTGGGCTCTCCTGGTGAAGGTCCCCAGCCCTTTCAGGGAAATGCAGCCACTGCTGGAAGGGAGCACTTCTTCCTGGGCAAGCAGCTCTGCACAAGAGCTGAGGGGAAGGGACTGACTAACACTCTGCCTGATCCAGCCGGTGCGGAGGGCTGTGCCAGTGCCCGCACACGTACCAGACATGGCCGTGACTTGGGAAGAGAGCTGGGGGCCTTTACAGCCTCTGCGAAAGGCAGCACCTCCACCTGGGCCACTGGGGTCACCCTCTGCTGAGCTCCAGCCAAATACTGACCCAGCCTGGCCCTGCTTAGCAAGATTGAGGCCTGTGGTGTTCAGAGCCGGGTGGGCACGAGGCGCCGGGTCTCCCACAGTGGCTCACGTGGCGCAGGCCTGCGCGATGCTGCCAGCCCCGCTGGTGCTGGGCCTGCCCATGGCAGGATTCCCCAGGAGCCTGAGGCAGGGTATGGTGGGTTTACAGGGAAACCGGAGGGGCATGCGCTGCGGCACTGACTTCCCGGGCCTCCGGGTGGCACTCGGGCGTCAGGCCCCAGAGGTGCGGAGAGGGGCAGGCACTCTGTGTCCAGCACTGCAAGGCAGTGGTCTGGTCTCAGCGAGGAGCCAGTGGGGCTGGCTCTGCAGTGCAGCTGCTGGCCATGCACCCCGTGTTGCATTCCCTGGCTGTTCTGAGCAGAGCTGTGCTCAGGGGTGGTGCCCGTAGCAGGCTGGTGACCTACCCCTGCAACGGTTACAGCGAGCGCTCCCTGGCATTTGTGCCCAGGCCTTTGTGCCATGCCCCCTGCTCTGTGAAGGACAAGGGCACATCTCCCTCTGTGGTCCTGCAACCCCTCCACAGCCCCCCCGGAGGGAGTAATTTGGCACTTAATTGTGCTCAGGGGAATGGCACTGAAATGGGCAGTGAGCGCGGAGCTGTGGGTCGATGCAGACCCCATGTTCTTTAATTACTCGCTTAATCGTGGTGACATGGGCTCCTTAGCATGGAGGGTAATTAGATTTGTGTTCATCGATTCCCTGGGCGGTCGTTCCCCAGAGAGAAATGACCGAGTGCTGCTTTCCTTTGCCTGCCAGCGCTGTCCCAGCTGCGTGCTACACGCCTTGACCTGGCCGCGGTGGGCTGGCGCTGCCATGCCACGGGACTCGCGCACCATCTCCTGGCTAGCGCCGCGCCTGGGCCCGGGAGCCCTGCCTGTGACACCTTCCTCAGTGTAAACAGCACCAGGCAGCGAGCCGGGAGCCTCTGAAAATGGGGGCAGGGGCTGCCTGGTGGCTTCTGCAAGCCAGTGCGGTGCCGCTGAGTGGGGGCGGCCCCTCTCCTTACGTAATGGCTGCACTCAGGCCCCGGGGGGACGGTTCAGCAGCTGGGCTCGAGCTCCTCTCTGGCTGCTTCCCCAGCCGGTGCCTGCGTGGGCTGGGAGGTGCTGCAGTAGGGATGCTCCGCTGGCCCTGTGCCTCGGCTCCTGGCCGGCGGGGCTGGGCGCAGCCAGCTGAGCTGACGCTCTCTCTCCTTGGCCCTAGTTCCCATCGACGCCACGCAGGGGGTGAAGATGCTCTATGTGTTTGTGGATATCAAGATCGATACGTCCCACTTTGTGGAGACCGTCCACTTCAACTTCCCCAAGGGCGCCTGCCTGGCTCTCGTCAGCACCATCCAGTTCGTCTCCGCTTTGCAGGTGAGACGTCCGTGGGGCCGGGCTGGCTGCTGGGCCTGGGGCCTCACACCAGTAACAGCACGGGAGCCCCAGCCCCATGCTGCCGGTGGGCTCTTTCTTTCCCACGCCCCACAACCAGCTGCCTCCCAATGCCTGTGAATGCAGATAAGCAACAACTTCCCGGAGCCAGTGCCTGGTGGCTTCCAGGTCACCCTGCTCCCATGCTGGGTCCTCTGCAGGGAGCCCAGGCCAGAAGCTATTGGAGCAGCGCCTGTCGTACCTGCGGCGCAAACCCTGGGCTCCCAGGGCTAATGGGACTGAGTGGGTTTAATAAAGAGCACAGCTGGGACCATGAACGTCCCATAATTGACAGCTCTCTCGCACGCTCCTCTCCTTGGCAGTTGCATTTGTATCAAGATCCATGTTCAGCCTGGAAATCAGGCAGTTGCGGGGGCCTCCACGCCTAGGTGGGGAGACGCTCCTGTCCTGGGGCGGGGCTCATGGGCGCGGTGTCAGGATGAAGGGAGGGGAAGGGGAAGAACTTGCTTTTCTCAAACCATTTCACTCCGAAGGGCCCTAAAACACCCGGCACTCCCTCCCTGCTGAGCTGCAGAGCGCAGCGCTGCATGTGCCCGGGCAGGGCAGGGTGCCTGCCAGAGCCTGTGGGGGTGCACACCTGTCGGGGGGGAGGGGCTGTGCAGGGTGCACACCTGTCGGGGGGGGAGGGGCTGTGCAGGGTGCACACCTTTGTGTCTAGTGGTGTCTCTCTTTCTAGCCTCAGCGACTGCTCAGAGCCGCCGGTTCCCCTCTAATGAGTAGCTGCAATAATATTCTCCTGCCATAATGTTGATCAAGTGCTTTGTAATAACTCTGATCAATGTTTCATGGCCGTCCCCCCGCCCTCCCGGGGGAGCCGGCCCTGTAAATGTCAGGGCAGGCAGCAGAGCACTTGGCATTTTGCTGCGACGCTGGTAGTGGCAGGGGAAGCTCCGGCAGCCGCTGGCAGGTCTGGCTGCGGATTAGCTGCTCCTGGTGAATGGCCGGCTCAGCAGGACGGGAGAGATGAATGAGCCTCTTGAGCCGTGTCTGTCTAAACATGGGGTCGTTGAAGCGTTAAACATTTTCTCTTGTATTTTAATTGATGCGTCTGCTAGTGGCTCCAAGCGTCTGGCTCACGTTCCCTCGCTGAGGCAGGGCCAGTTCACTCGGCCAGGGGAGTTCTCACTGCTCCGGCCGGCCCCAGCCCTGCCTGGAGACCTCACCTCTGCCACACACACCCCCTCCATCCCAGGGCCCCTCGGCTGTCCCCTGGATCCATGGAATGCGCTGCCCTCTCCTTCGCCATGGGCTGGCGGAGCCGGCTGCTGGGGGCTGGCAGGGGCCAGGGACACAGAGTCTGAGGGCGGAGGTGTGATGAGGCGGCCTAGGAACGCCCTGTGCTGCCCCGTGCAGTCAGTCAGAGGCTGTATTCCAAGCGCACACCGCTGCGCCGCTCCCTCCCTCTCCACCTCCCTCAGCCTCTGGGGCAGTTTGTTCTCAGCCCAGCCCACCCTGAAGCCCCGTCCTCCACGTTTGGTATCTGACCCCTGGCCTCTTCCCCACAGGCGGCCTCCCAGGTGCTGCGCTCTGAGTACAAGGTCAGCATCCCGCAGTGCAAGCCGCTCTCGCCAGGCGAGATCCTGGGCTGCACATCTCCCCGACTGGGGCCGGACACAGACGCCGTTGTGTAAGTACCAGGGTTTATATAGCTCTGCTTCCTTGCAAACACTTCAACGATGAGTGTTTTTAAGTCCTCTAGTTCAGGTGATACAAAACCTGTCCCTGGAGCAGGCCTCTCCCCCAATTTGTACAGCCCCATGCATGTCTGGGAGCTATGGAAACCTCGGCAGAGCCTGGGGTTCCCTGCGCTCCAGGTGCCAGGGGGGTGGGAATCTGGCAGAGGTGGGTCCCCGTGCTCCAGACCTGGGGGAGACAGGACCCACCTGGCAGGCTCTGCACAGAGTGGCTTGTGCTTGTAACGCAGAAGGAATAATTGAGTCGTAGATCAGACTAGATAATAGATGGAAAGGCGGGCAGATAATTGGAGAAGACGAATGGCTGGGCCCCAACATCACAGCACCATTAATTTTATTTAAGGACAGCAAATTAGAGGGAGCACTTCGCTTCCTATCACCTAATTATTTTAGGTAATGGAAATGCTTAATGTACTGTGAATACAGTGAGCTGCAGAATAAATAAATAAACGACCCCACCCCAGGGGGATCCCAGGCAGAGCTGTGCTGGCCATGCCCTCAGTGGCAATCCATGTGTGGGGCAGGCGACCCACAACTCATGCTGCCCCTTGAGCCCGCCTGGGAGCTTGAAGTGGGACGGGGTGGTACCCACCCCCTCGGGTTAGCACGCGCAGCGACTGAACGGCCTGTGTCGGGATCGGTGGCCCGTTATGCGGGGAGGAGGAGGGCTAGGGTGACTCTTGGGGTGTAGCTGGGGGCATGTTCCCGGAGGCCAGCTTGGCGTGTCTCACCCCAGCCCACAGGCGGATGCTGGCCCGTCCGTGCGCAGGGCTGTGGGGAGGGGAGGACCCCTCACACACACCCCGTCCTTCCACACTGCTCTCTGACAGGAGCCCAAGCTGGGCCTACTGCTCTTCCCTGGTCAAGTTCACCTCTGGCGGGCCCCAGCCTCCCTTCCTCCTGCCCGGCCTGGGCTCTAGGCTCCACTCTGCGCTGCTCCTCTCTCCCCAGAGCTTCGGAAGTGCCTGGTGCCTGTGCTTGAATCTAATGCCTCAGAGCCAGCACAGAGCCATTAGACGTCTTCTCCAGGCCTCCTGTGACTGAGTGACGGCCCCTCCGACTCGCTGTACTGCAGCCGCCCCGACTCCGGGCTGGCCGGCTCTGGGCACGTTGCACCAGGGTGGCACAGCGGGGGTGGCTGTGGTGGGTGCTGTAGACAGCGTGGTGAGCAGCACACAGGAACTGCCAGCGCCGCCCAGAGGGGCTTCCTCTATCCCAGTCACCGGCTCCAAAGGAGGCAACAAGAACCACACACACACCCCGGGGAACAACTGAAGAGTGGTGTGGCCACGTGGTCTGGGGGGGGACACGCGCGATTGGCTTCATTTCCTGAAGAGGGCTTGGCCTGGGAAAGTTTGGGGTACGCTGCTTAAGGGGGTGTCCCCCCCGCCTCCTCAGCCAATGGGCGTCTCAGGCCCTGGCTCGAGGGCTCGGAGCTGTCCAGTAAATCCTCATTCTGCCTAAAGGAACTAGCCATGTAAATGCCTGATTCCTACCGCAGTCCTGTGGAGCTCCTGCCCCACTCATGTCTTGTGGCAGTGAGTTCCGCAGGCTAATCGTGGGTTTCCTTCGATCAGTATTAAATGTGTTGCCTTCTAGTTTCCCGCCCTCCCACCCTTTCAGGGAGGGGGATTCAGGCTCCACACCATGTTCATGTAGACCAGGGCTTTTCAAGGCCAACCCCCTTCCCTGGCCCTGCCCTCTCCTAGTGCTGGAGAGAAACTCCAGTGGCTGCAGCTTCTGGGCTCTTGTTCCATTGCAGATGTGGGTGTCTAGCTGCTGCAGGTGAGTCCCAGCTGTGGCACTGGCTGTTGTACCTGCGCGACTCCACAGGCTCCTGTCTGAGTTGTTATTTTCTTATTTAGCCCCGTCTCTGGGGCTAACTTTTCCAGACAAATTAGCTTTGATCTTCCAAAATGTCATTCTCCAATTAAGGGCAAAATCTAGTCAAGTTTTACGTCTGAATTCATTTTCCAAGCCCTCACTCCATTAGGGCAGCTGAATGAAAGGCTTTGAAATGTAATTGCTGACTTGAAATCTGATTAGAAATGGAAGCAGAAATGTCTCTAACCAGACGTAGCTACTGAGCAGCTCTGAGGCTGCACATTGACTCGCCCTCTCTGCCCCAGTCCAGCAGCAGGAATCCATTTTTGGGTGGAGAATGGACGCCTCTCCTGGCTCCAGCAGGGGGCGCTCACCCAGGCAGCGGTGGTGAAGTGCGCTGGCCGGGGGGCGGGGAGAGCCCCAGGTGGAGTGGTAGGAATGGAAATCGCGTTGTTTAAAATACGTTCCTGACTCATTTCCCTACCTGTGGTACGCAGGAGACGGGTCAGTGTCCAGGGCTGCAGTCTCACTTGTGCCCAGGTGCCACTGCATCAGTGGGGCCAGCAGGGGCACATCTTGAAGTGTCCAGGCGGCCGCTGGGAGTACAGGGGGGGCAGCTTAGCATGGCTGGGTTCTGTTCCATATGGAGGCCTGGTCTACACTTAAAACTTAGGTCAACATAGCTACCTCACTCAGGGCTGTGAAGAATCTACACCCCGAGGACCTAAGCCCCAGTGTGGACGCGTCCAGCGAGCTGGCTGCCAGCGCGCAGAAAGGGGGTGTTCCTACAGCGATAGAAACCCCCCTGCCATTGGTTTAGGCTGCGTCTACACTCCGGGCTTACAGCACCAGCTATGCTGGCCTGGCCCCTGGAACCTAGCTATGGGCTGGGCCAGGAGTGGTGAGGAGGGCCAGCCCCATTGCTGTGCAGGTGGGTGTGTTACACATGGAGAGGCCTGGCACAGTCACAGCAAACCGTTCCCCACCAGTGGAAGCAGGCGCAAAGCCCTGACCTTAACTCAGGGACCCCAGAGCCACGTCCTCGTGTTCTTTCACTGTCTGCCTGGGACGCTGTTAAAGCAAAGGAGGCAGCAGAGATCTGCCTGCCTGCCGCTAGCAGCCGAGTGTTCAACCCATAACGGCTCACGTGATGCTCCTCATCCTGCTCACTCCAGGGCTGTTTGAGCGCCACTTATAAGTCAGACAAAACGAGGGTGGCCTGCCCTGCTGTGTGAGTGCAGGATGCCAGGCAGAGCGGTCCCATCCCCTCGCCAGCTGCGTGTACGGGGGGAGGTTTCTCTCACTGTTTGCCAGCATGAGCTGGTTCTCCCCTGCCCACTGGCGCTGACTGGTCCCCATGTGGCCTCACAGGTTTTGTTTGCAAGCCCCAGAGTGCAGGGCTGCTTGAACCCAGCCCTTAGTCGGTTGCTTTGCCTGCTCTGTGCCTGTTGTGCTCAGCACGGGCCGGTATGGGCTCCTGCACACAGCGCTGAGATGCGGCAGCAGCCACCAGGCAGTCAGAACGGGCCTGAACCAAACGTCCCCGGCTCTGCGACAGTGCTCTGGAGTCAGCTGGCTCCTGAGCCGCGTGGCAGCGTCCCTGAGCTCTTCTCTCCCTGCTGCAGGTACCTGGGGGATGGGCGCTTCCACCTGGAATCTGTCATGATTGCCAACCCCGGAGTTCCCGCCTACAGGTACTGGAGCCAGCCAGGCTGCAGGGGTCACCAACAGTCACACTGGGGGCATTGCTGGGGAGTGGATATGGGATTTCCTGGCATGGGCATAGTCAGACTGTCTGTGGATACCTCCCCTCCCATTTCTGGCTGGGCATCCCGCCTCTCCTTCCCCTGGCTGTCACTCAGACCCGGCTCCCCTCCCATTGGCTTTTGCCTGGCCCCCCTTTGCCCCCCCCCCCCCATGGGAGCCCATGGCAGGGATGCTGGGAAGTGTTTAATGTTTGTTTAGCTTTTTAATACAATTTACTGCCAGAGCCGAGGTGGGGAAGCCGGCAGCCAGCGCTCTGCAAACCACCACTGGTCCGGGTGCAGCCTGGCTGGGCGAGGAGAGAGGCGGTGGGGTCAAAACTTGCCTACCAGGAGCAGACCCTGTTCATGGGCTTCTCAGGCTCTGTCTCCACTACAGGTTATGTCGTATAACCCCCCCCCCCCCGAGCGACATACATTACACTGACATGAGTGCTTGTACCGCGCGATGCCGGCAGGAGAGCTCCCGCCCGCACAGCTTCTGCCGCTCGCGGGGCTGGTTTTATTACGCCAACGGGACACAGAGCGTCGGCATAGAGCGTCTTCACCAGACGCGCTGCAGCGGCCAGCTGTACTGGCCCAGCCTGCCGCTGCGGCGCTGGACAGGCCACGGGCCTTCACCCTGCAGGTCCCAGCAGCACGGTCTGGCCTCCTACGGGGTGTTGGGCATTCAGGCGGAGTCGTGTAGGGGAGCCCTCACGGAGCAATCACAAGCGGCTCCAGGGCTGAGGGAGAGGTGCAGAGGGGAGTCGGGCTTGATGAGATGAACACCAGCCATTTACTCGGGCTGAATATAAACATTTTGACAAGTACCTGTGAAAGCTCTTTGAGGTGCAGCCATTAAACTCCCCGGCTGCTGCAGGCAGAGGCCATAAAATGTGATGATGAGGCTGCTGAAAGCAGATGAAATATCAGGAGCGAAAGGCTGGCCCATTTTGTGAAATCTGAATTTCTTAGTAGGTCGTTTGTTACTAACGGGAGACGCACGTCAGGTTTATGGGGCTGGGGAAGCTGCTGCAGCCCAAGTGGGATTTGATTAAAATTCTCTTCGTCAAACAAAGCAACAAATCAAAGATTTCTTCATAATTGATGAGGGGGAAGAATGACAGAGCAGGAGAGCGAGTGGCCCGGCCTGTGTGCATTGCAGCCTTTGGCAGGGCTGAAGCCAGGGGCCGGGCCAAGAGGAGCCGGATCTCTGTTCACGCACGCCCTACTCTGCCCTGCGTTGGGAGCTGACCAGAGCGCCACGGGCCACTGGCTGGGAAGGTTCTCTAGTGACCCATTCCCACAGCATCTGGGCTGATTCCCCCTCTAATGCGGGTGGTAGGAAGGGCTCAGTCTTACACCACCGGGCCTGCTGGGTCCAATGGACCGTCCAGGCAGGCTCCCGTACCTGGGCCGGGCCAGAGGGCACCTCCCCCAGACTGTCCTCGCCTGGCAGGGAGAGGCTGGCACTGACGGATCAGCCTGAGGTGGCTGCCTCAGGGCCAGGGACCCCAGGAGAGCAAAGAGCCCGGCCTTGCCAGGAGCCGAGTCGGAGGAGCCGTCAGTGCCTCCTGGAGGGGAGAGGGGGGTTTGGCAGGCCTGTGGGTCAGTGCTGCCCCCCATGGGGTGTGGAGGAGGGGTAGTTAGCCGGTCCCCTCTCCTCCCAGCGTGCGGTCAGAGGGGAGCCCAGCGACCTGTGACTGACAGGAATGGCCGTGGTTTGGAGCTGCCTGCAGAGAGCTCATCCCAGAGCAGCGAGGGAACCTGTGCTAGTGTCCAGGCCCCCCTGACGGAACAGGGGGTCAGCCCCCCTCCTTCCCTCCTGCGGGGAGAGACACCCCCCCTCCCCCGAATGTTGTGTCAGTTGTGGGCAGCTGTGAGTGCAGCGCCCTGGAGGTCCCAATCCCCGCCAGGGTCTGACTCTAGGGAGGGGCCGAACTGCTGGGCACTGCCAGCCGTGCCTGCCCTCAGCTCTGTCTTCTGCACAGGTACGATCCCTACAGCAAAGTCTTCTCCAGGGAGCACTACGCCCACGAGCGCATGCAGCATGCCCGGCAGGAGGCCATCCGCACCGCCGCCCGCGCCCGGAGCTGGGGACTCATTCTCGGGACCCTGGGGCATCAGGGCTCCACATCCATCTTGCAGGTACCTCCAGAGATGTGCCTGTCCCGCAGCTGGCTTGGCTTGGGGATCAGGCTCCCCCCAGCCCTGCTCTGTGGAGCCAGATCCCCCGAAGGGCTTCGCTGCGCCCCAGGAGCAGGAAAGAGAAACTGGCTTTTTCTCAGAATCCATCCTCCCTTCCGGGACCTGTTGCTGCCCCCTCTTCCCTGCCGTCCAGGAGCCACCTCGGCCCCACTCAGGACCACGTGTTGGGGTCTGCAGCACTCCCCCCCCGCCCCCCCGAGCCCCGCTGCTGCCCTGGCACTTGCCCGGTTGTGCCTCCTGCGTGGCCGGCGTGAGCGGCTGCCCATCATGCCCCTGGCCTCACTGTGCAGTGGGGCAGGGAGGGGATCTCGCCTGGCCAGTGACTCGCCTCCTGGCCCTGGCTCATGCCCATTGATCGCCATTGACCAGGATTTCTACAGCTCCCGAGCAGAGCTGGCAGGACAATTAGCAGGAGATGAGAGGGAGCCAGTGCCGAGGCCCCTCGCAGGAGAGAGCCGGCCCCGCGAGCCCCGCGCTGGCCGCACAGCAATTAATTCTCAGCTATTTTTAGTTTAGTGACGTGAACTTGGGATTGGTTTTGCTTCCCCTGTCCTGGCCCAGTGCCAAGGGCCAGGCGGGGCTGGGGCTCTGCAGTGCCGCCTCCTTGCTGAGTTCCAGGCATGGCAGCAGCTCCAAGGCTGGGACTCCACCTCCTGCCCCGTCTTGGCCTGATCCTTTTCCCACTGGCCCTGCCCGACGCGTCCCAGGGCTAGCGCAGGACAGCACGGAGCTGCTCCACAGCTGGCTACGGCCACGGTGATGTGATGGGAGAGAGGCACCTGCTGTGTCCCTGGGTGCCCCCACCCCACATCCCACCGTGCAGCCTGGGGTCATGCCCAGAGCGCCCCCCCCCCAGCACTTCCATCACATGAGTGAACCCCCCCAACCTGTCTCCCGAATCCAAGTCACAAAACCGCCCCCAGCGAGCAGGCAGCTCTTGGGCCGGTGGGGCGGGGGGAGCTGCAGGGCTAGAATAACGGGGTGCTGGGGTCAGAGGGGAGGTGCATCAGGACTGGGGGGGCAGTGCTGAAGGGGCTGGGGGGTGTCATGGAGTCCCCGGGCGATGCTCTGGAACTGCTCCCCACAAAGCCAGTCAGGACTTTGGGGAGCCGCCTCTCCCTTGGAGCAGACTGTCTTCAGGGCAAGCAGCTCACACGGCTTCACCTCCTGGGTCTGACCTTGGAGCATTCAGCATATGCCCCTCCGTGCGCTTCCCACAGCGAGTCCGCCCAGGCGGGGTCCTGGGGCAGCCAGAGGGTCCTGCACCCCCCACTTTGCAGTCAGACGTGACTCTCAGCCAGCCAGTAAAATGGAGGTTTATTAGATGACAGGAACACGGTCTAAAACAGAGCTTGTAGGTACAAAGAACCGGACCCCTCAGCCGGATCCATTCTGGGGTCCCACGAGCCAGACACCCCCATCTGCCCTCACCTCCCATCCCCAGCCAGCTCCAAAATGAAACTCTCCAGCCCCTCCTTTCTGGCCTTTGTCTCTTTCCCGGGCCAGGAAGTCACCTGATCTCTTTGTTCACCTTTAGCTGTCCCCTTGCAAGGGGGGAAGGGCCCTGGCCATTTGTTGCTAGGAGACAGATGGTCAGCCATTTATGCACACTGTAGACTTAAGAAATGCATAGGGGAAACTGAGGCACCCACACAGTATTCAGAGGAAACATTAAGAACAGTCCCACTTTGTCACAGGGGGTGCTCTGGGTCAGGGGGCGGGGCCCAAGGCTGGGGTATGGGGACTGCTCTGGGTTGGGGGGTAGGGCCCAGGGCTGGCATGGGGGCTGCTCTGGGCCGGGGGGCAGGGCACTGGCAGTGCTGCGGAGGGCGAGCGAGTACAGCCCCATGCCCGGCTCAGCTCTCAGCCTGCTCCCTCAGCGCTGGCTAGTAGCTGCTCCCTGTTGGGCCGATGCAGCGAGTGGCTGCAGGCTTCGCTGGCCCTTCAGCTGACGATGCCAGGAAGAGCAGACTGGGGCCTGCGGGAGCTCAGGCTGTCACGGGTCAAGACAGAGGATGATGCTGCCTGCGGCTTAGAATCATAGACTCAGGGTTGGAAGGGACCTCAGGAGGTATCTAGTCCCACCCCCTGCTCAAAGCAAGACCAACCCCAACTAAATCATCCCTTCTCCCTGGCTGCTGTGGCAAAGGCCATGATGGCTAGAAGGCAGGACAGAGGCAGAATGACCAGTGATGGCTGGGCCAGGATGGAGGGGAGCCCACCCAGTCCCTGCTGCAGGCAGCCGAGGAGAAGGCGGCGGCTAATGAGAACAGATTGTTGTCATTGAACAGTAATTACTTCATTAGGCTCAGCTGCGAGTGTTGAGGGTGGAGCTGAGCAAAGCTGCTGTTTGGGGCTGATGGGGTCTGGGCTCCAGCTGCTTGGCTGCCGGAGACGCCCCCCAGCATCCCCCATGTGCTGTGTGGGGGCTGTCCCAAGGAACTGACAGTCCTGTAGAGAGGCCAGGGACTGGGTGGGCTCTGGGGAAGAGCCCCTGGGAGGGGCAGTGAGGGTGGGGGAGCTTGTCCTGCTGCTGCCTGGGCTGCTCCTGGGCTGGGTAGAGAGAAGCCCCCTCTCTGGGGCTCAGGTGGGACTACTCCAGCCTCCTGTCTAATGGGCCCCATCCTGTCCCCCAGTAGCTCTCCCTGCTGTAGCAGTGATGGCTGGAGGGACTGGGGACTTCCAGAGCCTTATGGTATCGATTACCCCACCCCCCCATACCAGGGGTCAGGCCCCCACGCTCCTGAGGCCCTTCCCGGTTGTACTGGGCAGCCCCTCCCCTGCTCGTTGCCCCCCTTTGCTCTGGCAGGGCCTTTCCCAGGTTCCTGTCAGGACAGCGGAGGCTGGATTGCCCAGGGAATGACACATTCCCTGCCTGCCTGACGGGCATTGCCGAGCTGGGGCTCTCCTAACACTCTCTATGTCTCGTTCCCCACAGCACCTGGAGGGGCGGCTCCAAGCCCTTGGCCTCCCATTCGTCAGGGTGCTGCTCTCGGAGATCTTCCCCAGCAAGCTGCAGCTGTTCCCCGACGTGGACGCGTGAGTGTGGGCCTTGCTCTGCCTGTGTCTGCCCTGTCCCCCCCGGGCCCTCTGGATCCTGTCTCACCTGGCCTCCTCCCACAGCCGCCATCACAGCCCCTGCGCCGTCCCAGGGGATCCCTCGCTCCCCCTCCCTGCTGGACCCTGCTCTCTGGTGAGAGTGACCCCTCCTCAGCCCCGAGCCCTGGCCTGTCTCCTCTGCTGCGGAGGAGGAGAATAACCCTGCAACCGCTCTTCCCAAGGCAGGTCCCAGTCTGCCCCTCTGCACGGGGGGAGGCGGGCCCGGGCCGGAGTCCTCGCGCAGGTGCACACGTGTAGGAGGCGCCGTCCTTTGCGTGTGCCAGATGTCCAGTTCATTCCCCCGTCCAGTCCATGGGGCTGGCTGGGCAGACCCCTGGTGCCAGTCTGAACCCCAGCCTGGCGCTGCCCCTCTGCACATGGGTGGTTGGGCGTGATGGTCTCGTACGAGGCCCCTGTGGCCTCGTGAGGCACTTGCTGTGTCAGTGGCATGTGGGCCCATGTCCCTTTGGGAGCTCGGAGGCAGGCGCATTCTGCTGTGGGGCCCTCAGGGACTGGGAATGGGCTGAATTTAAATCCAGTCTCGTTACTGTAGGAGCAGGAGTCTCTCCCAGGGGGCCATGGGGCAGGGTCACGTCCTGGTGATTTCATTAGGGTGCTGGAGCACCGAGGCCTTTGTCTCTACGCCAGGATGTTGGAGCGTCGCTCCCTGGTGTCCAAGCACAGGTGCTGCGTCAGCAGAGCCGGCCCTAGGCATGAGCAGGCCAAGCAATTGCTCAGGGCCCCGACCAGCTTCTTATGATGTGTTGTGGGGACCCGCAACGGGCCTGCACCTCCTCTCTGTCAGTGCCCCCCACACTCCTCCAGTGACGCCCCAGCCCTGGGAGTGGGGCGCAGGCCCCGTGGAAACGCTCTGGTTAGTGTCAGCGGAGAGCTCAGCTCTGGCTGCTGGAGACTCCTGGGCAGTGGCTTGGGGGGCTGCGGCGTAGAGCCTGAGCAGGAAGCCACAAGGCCCCACCCTCCCCAGCGGGTCCAGCTGCCCCCCCCCATCCCCTGCAGCCGTGGTGCTGAGTGGCGAGGTACCAAGCATGCGCTCCAGTGTGGGCCCCCCGCCCCGGGAGCTGGGGGCAGGAGCCAGTTTGGAGATGCCTGGCTGGGGTCAGAGGGGTGACCCCCAGGAGACTCAAGCAGGCCCCCCAGCTCTGGGATCCCATGTGGCCACGAGCCCCTCCCCGTGACCTAGTTCAGCAAGACGTGTCCATGTGGAGCCGCCCGCCCGCTGTGCTCTGTGGGGCAGGCTCTGCATTCGCCTGTCCTCCCAGGGGTCCTCTTCGCTGCATCGCTATTCTCCAGGGCTTGTCTGGGTGCCGTCCCGTGTCCCCTCCCATCCTTTCCCATGCGAGTGTCTGCAGAGCCGCCCCGCAGAAGCGGGTCACCCCCTTTCTCCTGGCCGTGGGCCCCCACTGCCCAGTGAGAGGTGCCTGCAGATCTTCCTCCCTTGCTGTGGGAGTGGTTCGGGGGGTGGCCCCCAGGCCGTGTTCCTCTGTGCTCTGGAAGTAGCCTCTCCCAGCCCTGCATGTTTGACCCTGGGCTCTGAAATATTCCCGGGTGCCGGGGCTGCGTCGTGCGATGCTCTCGCTCGGCTGGACTCGGCTAAACATGATGGAGAGCAGGACAGATCCCTGGTGACGGGGATGCAGCCCAGGCCAAGCTGAAATAAACACGCCAAGTGCTGTTTGCTGCTTCGCAGGTTTCCTCCACTTAGCTGAGTGGGTTGTGGCAGGGGGCGGGCAGCCCCGGGCCCCTGCAGACAGTGCCCTTGTCGCACTGAGCTGGAGGGTCTGGCTTTTCCAAAGGACGATAATTGCTCTGTAGTTTCAGAGCTCCCTCGTGTCTGCTGGGCCCCTCTTCCTCCCTCTGCCCTGAATGGCCAAGCCCCTGGCCCTGGCAGCAGCTCCTTAGACGTGGGGGTGGCCGTAAAGGCAGCCACTGAAGGTCCCCAAAACCTAAGGATCTCCCCAGCGAATGCGGCCCGTGCCCCCCACACGCTGGGGATTCGCCCACCCTAGGGAGCTGACCGGGTCTGAGAGGGACCCCCACCGGGGGAGGCCAAGCTAGGCCAGCAACGACAGTGCTCACAGGTGACTGCCCAGCACCCTGTGTGGGCCAAGAGCTACCTGCTGCACTGCTCCTAGCCCGTGGAATCACCGGGCAGCGTATGAGCAAGTCCCTGCCCAGTGGGTTGGCGGGAGGGAGCAGACCCTGTCTGCAGCTCTGGCCTGAACTAAGTGAGTAACGTGGCCCCTGTGCTTCCCTTCCAGGTGGGTGCAGGTGGCTTGTCCCCGGCTCTCCATTGACTGGGGAGGAGCCTTCAGCAAGCCGCTGCTCACACCCTACGAGGTAAGAAGTTCCCGGCAGCCCTCTGTCTCGCCTTGGCAGAGGTGGGACGGGAATTTGCCCCAGTGCCCAGCACCGCAGGGAGAGGAGTCGGTGGACCCGACGGACAAGGCTCAGGGCCCAGAACAGACATTCCCTTGGCTGAACTTGTTCCATTGCACAGATCAGGTGCACCTCCGGCCCTGCCCAGCCGGCCCCAATCTCCCCAAATGTCTCTACTCCTCCACCAACTGCCTGGCCCAATGCAGGCGAGCTGTGAGGAAGGCAGAGGCTCTGGGAGCCGGGCACAGACAAATAACAGCAGGGGAACTTTGAGCCTGGCTGTGACTGGGCCGCCCCTATCGCTGCAGACAGGGACTAAGGGGCCAGCACCACATTATTTTAGGGAAGATTTATGGACACGTTTGTAATTCTCTGCCTGGTCTGCGTGTCCCGTTGGGTGGGAGGGCCGCCTCCACATGCTTCTGCAGATCACACCAAGCGCTGCAGGGTCGTTCTTCATGTGCTCCCAGTCGTCTCTGCTCCCCCCACCACATCAGAGCGAGCACCTGGATTGTTCCTAATGCTCTGTCATGATTTAATATGCAGTCCAGCGCTGCGAGCTTCCCCGCAGCAGTGCCCAGCCAGGGACCCCAGCGCTGCAAGCTTCCTCACAGCAGTGCCCTTTTAGTACCAAGCACCTCAGAAAGCTGCAGACTCTGATTTGGAGTTTAATGCTTCTAACCATTTTACTAAGTCGTTAAAGTGCATGTGTGGAGCAGTCTGAGCCCCCGGCATCCGCTGAGAGGGGCTGGTACACTGGTCGCTTCTCCATGCGACTCTCCTGTGGAGGATGCTGGGTCCTTTGTTGTGGTGACATGACTTTGCACCCATCCAGGCTGCTGTGGCTCTGAAGGAAATCGAGTGGCAGCAGACTTACCCCATGGATTTCTACGCCGGCCAGTCCCTGGGGCCCTGGACAGTCAACCATGCCAGCCACCAGCCCCAGAGGGGCACCAGCCGGCCAGCGCAGGTGAGGCACCTGCAATGGGGTTGCAAGGAAGAAGGGTCCCTGGGGCGACACAAGCTCTCACTGCCGCCTCCTCCTGACCCGTTTCTCTTGGGGTGATGCTGGGGAACATGGCCACAAACCTGCCCCAGCCGAGGCCTTGGCTCCTGCTGAGCCTCACCCCTCCCCTTTCACCCTAGGCAGCCGACGGCCCGCTGCTGTGCCCAAGAGAAACACCATGTGCTGCCTGCACCTGCCCACCAGGGGACTGGGCAGGTGCCCAGAGCTTTGTACCTGTTGTGTGCGGACAAAGACAGGACCAGGAGGGAGCTGGGCCCTGGCCCTGGCCCTGCACTTTCCCTTCTCTGCCCCCCAGCTGGTGGCCCCAGTACTCCCCAGGGACGGAGGGGACAGTGCCAGAGCCCTGGGCAACAAGACACCAGTCCTTGGGACAGCTTTAATTCCTGCTTCTCTGGGTTTGGGGTTTTCCTGTTGACAAGGAAGCCGCCCTGCAGCCTGCGCGGCCTGGGCTCTGCCGTGAGCTGAGAGCACCACCCAGTGGCTGGTGATAATGAAATGCTTGGTGTTGGCCCAGCGCTCGGCAGCCGGAGCCGCCCCCCTCCCTCACGCTCCCCGTTGGCCTGGAAAGGGGCACAGACTTTCACCTAAGGTCATGTGGCGAATGGACCCAGGACTTCCAGCCTCAAGCTCCGAATCCGAAGCCCGTTCCGATACTGGCCCCATGCTGCGGCTGTGTGTGGCAGGGATTCCCAAGAGGCCAGCTCCCTTTGGGGTGGAGTGGGCCCAGCAGAGTCCTCTGGGGTCATTGCTGAGCCAGCTCACCCCACTGGCCAATGCTCCTGCTCCCACCATGTGTGGCAGAGCTGGATGCTTTCTGGGGTAGGCTCAGACCAGGGCTCCCAGCTGGGTATGTCACAATACCCTAGCACAAGGAGCTGGTGTCTAGAGGACTTTCTGGGAAGTGATTTAAGAGGCCAGCAGGACTGGAGTGGCTATGAGAAGCAGCAATCTTGTCTGATCGGTATCGGCTGTTCCCGCTGAGATATAGGCCAGGGAGCAGGCGCTCCTCTGAGTTATTGTCGCTGTTTCTGTAACAAGTGGCAGCTGCTGGGTGCCTGTCTGGAGTGTGATAAGCAGGAGCAGCACAAAGGGCTGTGTCACAGCCTGTCACTTGTTCACTGTAGGGCAATGCAGGAGCATTTATTGGTGTCATTTGCCTAGGAAATGAGAGGGGAGGCTTAGCGTGCCCATAAATCCATGCTGAGAACACGACTTCCAGCACGTGAGCTTTCCGCAGGGGATGGAAAGGAGGCCAAGATAACCTAATAGGGGCCACAAGGGGAGTGGGGCAGGTGCGTTTCAAGAGCAGCAGCTGGGACTAGGGAGCAGGTGTGATGATATCACGGTGCTGGCAGAACCCTGGGGACGGATCCTCTTCTGAATGGTCTCTCTCTCTCTCTCTCTCTCTCTCTCGGCCGTAGAGGAAGCTGCCTGAACCTGTGGTGCCAGTGGATGCTGGTGTGGGGAAGAAATGCACCGACTGCAGCTGTCAAGACAAGGCCCCATTGCAGCCAGAGCACCCCTGAACCCCCAAACAATGGGGATATCAGCAGGTACAGCCCTGCAGTTACCAGCCTGGAAACAAGCGCTCCCAGCTTTGCTCTCAGGAAGGGCTGTCTCTGACTTCAGAGCTGGTGAAATGGGCCAGATCAACAGCCCTATAGATTGACTGACTGGCACCCAGAACAGGTACAGAGTAGGCAGTGGCAGGGCCACTCTCTCACTGCCCTGGAGAACCATCTCTCAGTGTCTGGCCCATTCAGCCTGAAGTGTTTCCACGGAGGCTGCCTGAAAGAACCGGCTGTAGCAGTGGTTTCTGTGATAGGAACCATTCCCTGGGCACTGGACTGAGATCCCCCGTTAAGGAACAGCTGTGCCCAAACCATGATTAATTTGCATTGAAATGTCCTGTGTGTACTACAGAGAGGTGGAAATGGCCACGCAAAGGCCCTTCAACTCTGCTGGGTTTCGGACATAGTCTCACTAATGGGATGTTGAGAAGCACAAAGTTGGGAGCAGTGCCGAGGTTCCGCTTGTGTTCTGCCTGGGGAAGATGGATTTTAGGCCAACACACTGCTCTTTTCCCCTCGGTGCCTCAGCCCCAGTGTGTAGACATCAAGGCTCAGCCTGGCGGCAGCAGTGAACCCTAACTTACACGCTGTAGTTACCTTGATACATTTGCCAGTTGCAGTGGAGGGATAGATTCTTTGTCTCTTTGTGTTTCACCTTCCATGGTTTGCAAAATCCTCTTTGAAACTTGGAAATAAAGTGTCCTCCAGCCCTAGAGTCCTTTCACATGTGGGCAGATGTGGGCTCTCCTCCCGGGGTCTTGGTTCTACTCACAGAGCAGCCTTCACCTGCTATCACTAGCTCCTGATTACATTGATCTAAAGGAGAAGAGAAACAAGCCCCGTATCTCTGTCAGAGCCCATGTTAACTTGCCTCTTCTGGGTGGTTGTCTTTGCTCTGTCCCCAGTGGCGTTGCTGGGGGTGGTGGTGGGAGATAAATGGTGCAGGAGCCAGGGATAGAGAGAGGCTCCCAGCAGAGAGGGACAGGGCAGGCCCCGTAAAACTATCCCAGCCTTGGGCTCCTGCTGGTGCCCCTCACTCCTGACCCACGGCCCCCTGCTATCCCAGCCTTGGGCTCCTGCTGGTGCCCCTCACTCCTGACCCGCAGCCCCCTGCTATCCCAGCCTTGCCCCCCCGGCACTCTGAGCTCGGCCTGGCCCCAGGGGGCTGCTGGCTGCCTAGAGACTGACAGGCTGGGTGAGGTCATCGCTTGTATTGGACCGGCTTGGGGGAGCTCAGGCTGGCCAAGGAACGGGGGCGTCCCAGGGCCCATCGCCCCCCCAAGGGGGGCGGGGGGGGGAGGCTGGGAATAACTCAGGCTCGGCCTCGGCCTGGCGCGGGGTGGGGGGGCCGGGGGGGCTGTGCTGGGGGCTCCTGTCCCAGCCCTGACAGCCCCGGCTGGGCCCCTCACAGCTGGACCGCCCTGGCTCCGCCTCTCAGCACGCGCTGGCCAATGAAAACCCCCATTCAGCCCCATGGCAACGCTCGTTCCGCCCCGAGCGGGGCATAGGCATTTCCAGCGGGCAGGCGGGGCTGCCGAATTTCCGGTTTGAAAGCCGGATATCCGGTTCCGGTGACCGCCATGTCCGGGGGGAAGCGGCCGCTCCGGCTCCTGGGTCTCCATGGTTACCGCCAGAACCAGCGCAGCTTCCACGAGCGGACCGGGGCGCTGCGCAAAGCGCTGCGGGGCCGCGCGGAGCTGGTGAGCGTGAGCGCGCCCCACCCGGTCCCGGGGCCCGCGCCCGAGCACGGTAACGTACCGGGGCAGCGGCGGGGAGCCGGGCGGGGCGGGCCGAGCCTGGGCCCGCCCCTGGAGCCTGGGCCCGGCGCTCTCTCTCCCCGCCGGGCCCCGGCACTGGAGCCGGCCCCGGAGCCGGAGGACGCCGCGCCCCGCGGCTGGTGGTTCTCCAGGTCGCGGGAGGAGACGTTCGACGCCCTGGAGGAAGCCGCCGCGTGCAAGGGGCTGGACGAGTCCCTGGACACGGTGGCGCGGGCGCTCGCGGAGCAGGGGCCCTTCGACGGGCTGCTGGGCTTCAGCCAGGGCGCGGCGCTGGCGGCCATGGTCTGCGCCCTGAAGCAGCGCGGGGACGCGCGGTTCCCCTTTGAGTTCGCTATCGTGGTTGCCGGCTTCAGGAGCCGGGCTGCCCCGCACAGCGGCTACTACCGGGAGCCCATTGCCGTGCCCACGCTCCATGTGCTGGGGGACACGGACCGGGTCATCCCGCCGGGACTGAGCAGGGAGCTGGCGTCCCACTTCGTCGATCCAGCAGTCCTCACCCATCCCGGGGGACACTTCGTCCCTGCCGCTGCTCCCCAGAAGAGAGCCTATCTGGAGTTTTTGGGCAAGTTTTTGAAATAAAAGAGGCGGGACCTGCCCTTGGGCATGGAGGGGAGGAGGCTAAAGGCGCTCCCTTGACTTAGATGACCCAAGAGAAAGTTGAGGGGATGTGATCACTGTCTAGAAGTACCTACACGGGGAGAAGATTTCTGATAAGCAGAGGGCTCTTTAATCTAGCCGATAAACGATAATAAGATCCAGTAATTGGAAGCTGAAGCCAGACAAATTCAGACTAGAAATAAGGCACAAATTTTAACACACTAACAACCATTGGACCATTTTACCTAGGGTTGTGGCGGATTCTCTGGCACATGGACTCTAAATCAATACTAAATTTAAAAAAATAAATATTAGATGGCTTTATAAAAGATACTCTTGAAGCTACGGGTTTGGTGCAGGAATCACTGGTTGAAATTAAATGTTTTGTGTTATACTGGAGAACAAATTAAATGATTGTACTATTTCTGGTGTTAAAAATCTACAACTCTTATCATGGGTCTTATAGCACAGAAGATGTGAGGCCAGGTGGAGTTTTGTCACAGGAGATGGATATTTGGTGATATGATCTATAATAAATGGAACTCCAATTGAGCTGTCATCCATGTGTCTGCGTAGGTTCCAAAGGTCCCTATGTTCTCCTGCCACCTGGATGGGCTGAGGACAGGGCATTTGCTGCCTCACTTCAGATCCAGAATTTCTTTGGTGAAATAACTCAGGAAAATATTAAACCCTCCCTGCCTTCGCTCTTTACATCTTTCCCATTTTCTGCAATCTCATTTTGTAGAGCATCAAAGCACTAGCATGAGGAGCCTCATAATGGAAAGGCCACACAAGTCTGCTGTGTAGTTTTTCTTGTGGTCTCTATGGAGACTTATCTGGCTGCTCTGAGTGGTATTAATGGGAGTCCCAGATCTTGGCCAGAGAAAGTGTCCGCAGAGACACAGAATGAGGGGTTGGTTCAAAGCATTAGGATCTCACATAGCCTTTATGCCCCAAAGTGGTCCCCTCAAAGAAAACCAGCTACTTGGCCAAACTTGGTGCCTTGCCAAAGCTGCTACTTTCTAGCTCTAGAAAAGATTCCATCTGCTCCTCTGCTGGTGCCAAGGCATTTGGTACATTTCCCCCTCCTAGCTAAGAAGTTCTTGTGCACATCCAGCCCTGAGGAGCTAGATGTAATTTCACTCCTTGCAGTTTGTCCCATATCAAGTGCATTTTCTCAAAGGAAGAGCCTTGAGTATGACAGTCCTGCTTGCCAAACCTAGGCCAGATCTTTGGCTGAGACATTTTCCTGGAACATACAGTAAGCTTCATTCAAAAAAAGGGGGGGGGGGGGGGTGGGGGCTGCTGGACGTCTCACTCTCACTGGTTGTACTAGCCACTCTTGAAGTGGAATCTGCAGTATCTGAGGCCAAGGGTACTTCCCTGAAAAGAGCCTGAGTCAACAGCTTCTGTTAAAAGGATTCTCTGAAAACACCTGTTCCAGAGCAACACAACCCGTGTCTCTCAACAGAAGAGCTAACATCACAGTGATGATGCTGTCCCAGTTCCCAGATGAGATTCATACCCTCTTCTAGGTGCTAACAGGACAGTATTGTGGTATCTCTGCACTGCAGCTGTAGAGCAGGTGAAGAAATCCCAGTTGTTGCTGTAAGGGGGAGATAATAGTGTTGTCCAGGAATGATCCCTGAAGACCACACAGTACTGCTGATGTATTCATAGATCTAGATGAGGGTAGGAAAAGTCCTGCAATTCTTCAGGGTGGTAGGCAGATCTATGCTAAGGTGCCTTCGGTTGCTGTGACAGGATTCTGGCTGATAGGAGCATTTTGCCCTCTCGTGGTAGTTGTGCTAAGTGCAGGATTTAAAACTGTATCCAACATTGTGTTTTCAGCATTTGTACCCTGACTGGTGGCCAGTTCATAATCACTGTAGTAAATGGATAAATCACACCCCTGTGACCATAAGGAACAGACTGTGGGATGGCCACTTCCAAAATTGCTTGAGCTAAAAGTCATATCCTATGGGTGAGCCAAGCATGGGAGGTGAGAGACCCAGCATTTGCAGGTCTGATTCTGTCTAGAGGATGGTGACAATACAGTGGCAGGTCTGGCTTCAGCCAGCAGAGGGCCGTGGTCTGTCCCAGCTCAAGAACAGGTCAGAATCTATACAGCAGTGGGCTATGTGCGCGCACACAACTCTGCTGTGAATGTATTGCAAGCATTGAATCACTGCGTAGGAGGGTGGTCACCCAGGTGCTAGCAGAGATTATTCAGTGAAAGGGAGACCTGCCGTGTCTCCACCCCAGGCAGACAAGCTGCCACAACTTCCCCATGTTCCTTCTGAGTCTGGCTCCGCTTTCTAAAGGCTTTTGAGATGGGATGTAGGGAGTGCTGCATGCACAGTAGAAGTAGCTCTGCTCTAAGGGGTGCCTGTATTTCAGAGTGAGACAGGCCCGAGAGACCGTTAGATGCTCTCTGTTTTGGTGTTGCGCATTCCACTGAGCTGTTCTGACTTACGAAAGGGCTGCAGCTGGACAAGCACTTTGCAGAAACCAAGTTTGAGTCATTTATTTCAAAGATGTAATTTTTCAGTCTGGCTACGAGTGTCTGCAGCAATTTTCATGGACTAAGAAGTAAAGGAATAACTCCCACCCCTGAGCTGCAGTATAACAACTGCCTCCTGTCTCTACTGGGTTCTCCAGACAAACACAACAGAGCTTGACTTGCCTCTTTATCTTTAGCCCTGTGCTAAATCGTTCAGGCCAGTGCACATCAACCCCCACCTGCGGCCCCTTACCCTACAGCTCTTGTCAGGGTGGAGCAAGGGGGACCAGGAAGAAAGCACCAAACCAACTTTCACTTCTACCCTGAACAGAACTGAACCAAAGTTGTGTGTGGTAAGGATCTGCACATGCCTCTTTATTGTACCTGCCTCCCTTCAAAAATATAAATTGGGCTGGTTTGTAAAGTATTGAGGCATGTGAAGAGCAGATAAGCACCTAGTAGGATTTTTTAAAGCATTACAACTCCCATGGGGTTAGGCACTTTTGAAAAACCTGTGTGGTACCTATCTGCAGGTGCCTGAACACCTTTACAAACCTGGCCCTTTATGCGAGGATAACACAACGCTTTACAAAAGGTCAGTGCTGCTAGAAGAGGGAAGTGACTTGCCCAGGGACACACAGTGAGTCACTGCGGAATTGAAAATGTAATCCCAGAGTCCTGGCTCCCTGCTCCCTTTAACTAGACAATACAACTTCAAAACTCTCTCTGTCTGATGTAAAGTAGGTATTACCTTGCTGTGTGTTCAGCTGTGGACAGCAATACAAAACTGATATTAAAGACCCCACTCCATGCATGCAGCCTGCTCTGTAGCTCAGACTCAAGCCCTGAGTTTGAGTATTACTCTAGAAAGGCCAGTGTACGCGGGGAGCACAGAACAGCTTTGGGGAGTGCAACTGGAAAAGAAATAGAGGAAGATCTATCCCCCAAATCACTCCCACTGTTGCTAGTTGCCTGTTGGTAGAAAGTCCAAGGATTGACCTCCCCTGGCTCCTCGAGAGGAGCTGTCCATGGCAGCATTGGCGCATGTTGGTGAGGCAGAGGTGTGGGAGAAGCCTGCCTGGCCACAGGACTACTGCTGTCACTAGCACAGCATTCCCGGAGGAGGCCTGTTGGCATTATTCTCCGAGGAGGAGGGTGGGTCAGCAAGTTGTGCAATGGACTCCCTGAGCTGAGTTCTGGTAAGGAATGACTGAACTACTAATGCTAATGGATTCCAGGCAATGATGTTTCACACACTGTCCTTTACGGTTTGACTTTGAGTGGCTTGGATGGCTCTGGTCTCTTGGCTGCTTGTATTTACTTCTTAATGGCCCTGGTGTAATGATACCAGTGACTACTGTAGTGTAAGGTTCTCCGTTGTGCAGCCCTGCTCTGCCTCCTGTTCCCAGCAATGGCTTCTAACCGCTAGGTCTCTGAAGGTGGGAGCTTCCTCACAGCAGAGTCCATGTTTATCATGGGACCAGCAGGCAATAGGTGACAGCTCTGCTTCTCTTCTTCAGTGTGATGGCTCTGCATAGGAGAAGGGCTTGAGCATGCCACTTACCATGAACAGAGCTGCCATTTCAAGCCCCACTTTTGCTGTTGGGAGCAATCTTTCTTTCTGCCCCCTCAGCTGAACTGAGCCCATTTAAAGGTCTGCAGACTTCTCCTCCCACTAGTCAAAAGTATTGAAGGGGAAATAGGTAGGACAGCTAGAACTTCAGCTTGAAGAGACTAATGTCCAACCCAATGAAACCTCCCCCATCCCCTTCCAAACCCCACCTGTCCTTCCGCATTTCCTATCGGCTCCACCCATCTTACTCTATCCCCCTTCTCAGCTGTGGTACAACTTCCAGCCAATCCCACCCCTTCTCCATTTCAGCTCTCATTTTATTTCAGTACGAACTGTCCCCAGTCTAGATCCATTCCCAGCCCCACTAATTCTGTATCTGCCAAAGCCATTCAGCCCCAGACACCTGCAATGGGGTGCACACGGAACAGAGCCAGGGGTTTCCAGGCACTGCTGATACGAAACCCAGAACCACAAGCCAAGCTTCTTACTCAGCTCTTTGCCTTTCCTTATAAACCAGAGAGCGCTGCTAGTAAGTGTCTGACAACGTGATGAGGCTGACGCATGAGGCTGGGGTGATGGTACAAATGGAAATCATCAACATGTTTCACAGACAGTTACGCAACTCAAACCCCTGAGTCCAAGCTTGTCTGTATGCCTGGAATGTATTTGGAACCGTTTCCTCAGCCCGGAAGGGGGCAGACAGGAGAAAATGCGTGCGGAGTGTTGAGAGGGGGCAGAGAGGAAACCTAAAGGGGGATGTCGACCGGAAGGAAGGAGTATATGTTGCAGAGGGGAGTTATGCTGGATCACTGCAGGCAGGCAGGTGTGGAGAGACGAGGTCATTCTCTGCCCCTGGTGTCTGCATTTGGCAAGGAGCAGAGACACATGGTCTCAAATGAAATATCTCCCCCTCCCCCATTTAACCCACAGAATCTTCTAGTTGCATCTGAGTCACTCTTGCTCCAGCTCCCTTTCTCCTTGTTTTTGATGGAAGTTTTCCATGGAAACCCATGCTGGGCTGGGCCACTAGCTGGGATAAACACATGGCTGAATCACAAAGGCCACTCAGCCAAGAGCTGTCAGCTGGTAACAATAGCATGTGCTACATAAAGACACCAACTCTGAAAAAGCCAGATTCTAGCTGCAGCTCCAGTAAAACCAAAGGGAGGGTGTGCCACCAGGCTGCACTCTAGGGGAGATACGGCCCTAGAACCATGTCTCCTCTGACCAGAGACCCCCTGTGCTCCCGTCTCACAGCAGCCCTCTTCCAGGAGTACAGTAGAGAAGCAGCATTTCATGGGCCCTTTGTGCAGAGACATGTTGGGGCAAAAGACTCTTTCCCAGCACAGGACAGAACAAAGGAAGGCAGGACACTCCAGGCCTGACCCCTTCTGATGCAAAATAGGGGTCTGTGCACCTGGCTCTTAACTGAACCCAGGTAAACACAAAACAAAACCCAAGGCTTTTATTATGTATTTCTATGTTAGCATTATGTTGTGCTTGCAGAAGTGCCTTGGGAAGGCGGCTAAATCAGTCTTAGGCCCCATTGTGCTAAGAGCTGCACAAATTTGTACTTTCTCTGATGTCCATGGCGATGCAAGTAAGAGCTGATGTGCATAAGGACAAGGTAATACAATTTTGATTGAGTCATTTTTCTTTTAGATGGGCTGCTCTTTAGGGCAGGAATAGGTGGCAGAATCCCAGTACAGAAAGGAGCGAGTCATGTCACAGACCATAAGTAACTTAAAAAAAAAAAAAATAGTTCCGCCTCAGCCATGGCAGAGACAAGGCCCAAATCCCTCCCCTCCTCTGGCCTGCCTCTACCCTTCAGTATTGACATCTGTATGAATTCCCAGCTGCTTGGAAACACAGAAAGTTGGGTTCCAGTTTAATAGAATCCATGATATTGTTAAGAACTCTTTGGGAAGCAAAATTAGCTCCACTGTGTAAGTTATGGCTTAAAGCCCTGATGGAAAAATAAAGCTGGAGCCCCTTCTCTCCTGGGATGATTGGGGGGCGGGGAGGGACAGCCAGACCAAATGTGCATGGGTGGCATTCTGAGTTGCTCTCCCCACTTTTGCAGTCCTTTCAGTGCCCATGTGCATGTGCTGCATGTTGTCTGGATAATCCCTACCTTCCTTTCCATGAAGGGCCTTCATGTAGGGAAGTGATTTGAAGATCCTAAGGATTTTCCTTCCTCTGAAAAATACATCTAGAGTCTGATTCAACCCATTCTAGCAGATGAAATCCCTCCCACTGGCTTGACTGGGTCTTGGATTGGCCCATAAAAGAACAGGAATGATTCAGTCTTTAGACCAGTGGTTTTCAACCTTTTTCTCATTTGTGGACTCCTACAAAATTCTGAATGAAGATGCAGACTCCTTTGGAAATCTTAGACATAGTCTGCAGCTCCCCAGGGGTCCATGGACCACAGGTTGAAAATCAGTGCTTTAGACAAGAGCTTGCTTGTGTTATCATGGGGTTTGTGCTAGAGAGAACACTAATGTTCCCAGGGAGGGGAGGGTACAAAACCCCTAAAGCCTTCACCCTCTTCATGATCCCCTTGGGTATCTAAGTCACTACCTCAGTCCACGGCCAGGCCTTAGCTGAGTGCAAATTCACTGTTACAGAAAGGTGGTTTTGGGATCTGGGGCAGTGGGTTTAGACAGAGTCAAGGCATCCACATGTTTGCTGCAAATAATTGAGTGGCAGATGCAACCAGATTGCAGTTGCTCAGTTTGACACTTGGAGGTTGAGTTTAAGAACAGAACTGTTAGGGGAGGGAGAAAATCTCAAATCGCTCTCTGGAGCAGCCTTGGGGCCCTTCATGTCTGGAATGGTTTGATAACAACTTGGCCACCTCTCATCAAGTTTAATGTCAGGGTTGAGCAATACCCAGAAGACATGATCCACCACAGAGAGCATCACACAGGGTAGCGTCAGAGCCCCAGTTTGTGGTTCACCTCAGTGGGAGAGACACACAGGCTTAGCTGTCTGGTAGGTGAGGCATGAGCGCTAGACAGAGACGATATCTGGCTGGGTTTGGACAGCATTGCTAAGCTGTGGGTGTAATGTATTTCCTCTTTACAGCTCCTCTGTGACAGAAGCTAGAATAGTGCTGGCCATCTCCAAACCCACCAGGCCCCACCCAGAAGAAGGGTTGTTCTCCAAGTAGTCGTCCTTATGGGTGCTCTTCTTTGGGTGCATCTGGGTGTCCATGTGTCTTTGGAGATTTTCAGCAGCAGTGTCCAAGTCTATACCCTACACATCCTCATGTGCCAGTCTGAGGACATAGAGGGAAGGGTAGACGTGCCATCACTCCAGTTCCTTCTCAGCTGCCTGTGGCCTGAGACAGAGCCTTGTGGTGTCCCCTAGTAAGCTTGCTAACTCGCTTTTCTGACTCATGCTATCTAAATGGGTCTTGGGCTGTATTCTGTTATGCCATGTCCCGATCGCACCCTGCTCCTTGGGTTACAGCTCATGCTACTAGGGCATGGGCCACAGAGGGCTCTGCTTAAGAACCATTGTGCACACCTGTAAGGCTGCAGCAGAACATCTATTCACACCTTTTCCAGGCTCTATGCTATCATCCATATTTCCAGAGCAGATGCTGTCCTCCAATCAGTATTAGACCCTACTCCTCAGCATCCACTGCCATAGTCTGGGCACGGCTCAGGAGTCACATGAAGTGGCGCACGCGTAGGGCCAACTATGTGACAACAAAGGAGATGTTATGTATATAGTAACTAGGGTTCTTCAAAATGTGTTGCCCCATGGGTGCACCTCCACCTGCCCTCCTTCCCTTCTGCTTCAGTGTCCTGGTGTCTTGTTGAGATGGAACTACAGGGTGGTAGGGCCCTAGACCAGAGCATGAGGATGGGTAAGGGCAGCTGTGGACCCAGGGGACCCTACAAGCATAAAATCTCCAAGCAATGACACATGGGCTTGTGGGCACCTCAAGTGGCGCCCCAATAAGGACAGAACTTCTCAAAGAACTTGTTACTGTACAAGTAAGTAACCTCGCCTCCCAGTTTGACTAGGGGGAAACTGAGGCAGCGAATGCAATTAAATGACGGCCCTAGGTCCTGTAGTCAGTGGCAGAGTACGACTGAGCGCTGAGACTTGCAGCCTCCAGCCCCGTGCTCAGCCCTTGCGGGGAGCCCGGCGCTGCCCGCGCGCTGGCCCCATGACGGGGACCGGGGCTGTGAGCCGGAGCGGCACCGCCAGGCCCACCCCCCCGGCCTGGGGGGCCACAGGCGCGTGCGCCGCGGCCCAGGTGACCCGTCCGCGCAGCAGCGCCCGGGCAGCGCGCGCGGCTCCGAGCTGGTGCCCAGGGCTCGTGCGGAGGCGCGGGCGGGGGCGCCACGTGCGGCGCAGCGCCCCCCC
>NW_020664582.1:19619751-19637105 GCF_002925995.2 Terrapene triunguis | reverse complement strand
CCGTGTCCTGCCACTGAAACTTCATGACACGGTGCGAGCATGGAGGAGAGGGGTTACAGTGAGGTGCAGGGATGGAAGGAGTCCCCCAGCTGTAGTCTCTGCGGCCTTTATGCTGGAGCCAGTCTGCATGGCAGTGTCTTCAGCCCACTGACCCCGCTGCCAGGGAGGCAAGGCAGGGCTCCGTGCAGCCAGGGGTGTCTAAGTTAGAAAAGCTGCCCCTGTACTCCAGCAGCAGCGTTGTCCCAGGCTCCTGTAGAAGGAGCAGGATTTCATGAAACCCAGGCCACCCCATGCCCCCATGGCTCTAGCATAGGCAAGGCCAGAGGCTTCTTCCGCCTCAGTTGTGCAGGGAATGCCACAAAACCTCTGGCCAGGCCTAGGGTGACCAGATGTCCCGATTTTATAGGGACAGTCCCGATTTTGGGGTCTTTTTCTTATATAGGCTTCTATTACCCCCGACCCACGTCCTGATTTTTTACATTTGCTGTCTGGTCCCCCTACCAGGCCCCCACCCCTCTCACCCTGCCTGGTGGTCACCTCAGCTGCAGGGAGCCGCTCGCCCTAGCCTGCAGCCCAGCTGAGCAGCACCATGCCTAGGCAGGTCTTCCCTGCCCCACCCAAGGGCAACACTGCTCAGCCGCTGTTTTGCTGAATGGCCTCCCAGAGCCCATGGTTACGAACATAAGAACGGCCCTACTGGGTCAGAGCAAAGGACCATCCAGCCCCGTGTCCTGTCTCCCGCCAGTGGCCAGGGCCCGGTGCCCCAGAGGGAGTGAACAGAACAGGGAATCCTGCAGTGACCCCTCCCCTGCCGCCCAGTCCCAGCTCCTGGCAGACAGGCTCGGGCCACCCTCCCTGCCTGGTTCAGCATGTGGGTCTGGTTCCCTTGTGCTTGGTGTTACCATGTCAGATTCCCAGCCTTGAATGGTGGCCCCGCGCCAGGGGGCATAATTCTGCTGGGAGCATGGGTGAGATTGATGGGGAGAGAGCGCACCCCCCCACCATATTTATCATTTCTTCTCCCTCGCTTGGTCTGAGGCAGCAGGGAGCAGCGTAGAGCACATCAGCCAGAGCCTCCAACAAGCCCTTGAGTTTCCCCAAACAGTAAGAGTTTATGTGCGGTGAGAGCTAGAATCTGCATGTGGACTCCTACTGCTCCGGGAGGCTGGAAGTACCACAACCCAGGAGCACCCCCCACCAGCCCCATCCCCCCGCCCCGAGCTGGGGAAGGCCAGGTAAGAATCCAGCAGTGCAGCCCCTTCCCCCTGAGGAACCAGCACGGTGTGTCTCTTCCACACCCAGCCCTGACCCAGCCCAAGGCTGACGCTGGGGAGACAGCAGAGGGAAGATGAGAGCACCAGGGGAGTACCCCGCAGACAGCATTGGGGGGAGCGGGGCTGAGCACAGGGTGATTAAGATACTAGATCTCTCTTCCCCCCCGAGTTGCATGGCATCCCTGGAAATAGCAATGCAGTCCAGCCCCTCTGCCAAAACCGGACAAAGACAGGGATGGATAAGGCACAGCTGAGAACAGCCTCTTCCCCTCCCTCCCTGCACCACTGGGACCCTGCTGGCTCTGCAGCAATGAGTGGGAGACAGCAGCAGGGCCATGACCTGCTCCCCACACAGGTGAGGTCCATGAGCCCTCAGCACCGTGGCAGAGCTGGGTGCTACAGGAGTGGTGTGGAATGGAAGCAGGCCCTGGCTCTGAGCACACGCGGATGGGATAATGCAGGCCTGGGCCAGGCCAGCAGAGCACCGGACCAACCGTACACCTGGGCAGGCTCTGGTCTGTTCCCTCACAGAGCTCAGGACAGGACAGCTCAGACAGACTCCAGCCCTGGAGCCAGCAACGGGCAAGATCAGCTGCTTCAGAGCAGGGGGAATTGAGCACTGCTGCAGAGGGGAAATCCCAGACCCTTACAGTTCAGCTCACACCCTGAGGCAGCAGTATCACCCTGCCCCCAGGTGGGTCACAACCCCCCCCCCCCCCAACACCATCCTGGGCTCGCTGATGCTGTACAGCTCATTTCCAAAGGTAACTAGGCCCTGTCCATCCAGCGGTTCCCTAGTTACAAGGCCTGAGTCCAATGCTGGGGCTCCTTGCTCTAGTGTTGTGTGACTGGGGTAAGGAGAAGGGGCTAGGCTGGTCTCATGAAATTATAGGACTGTCTGTTGCTCCTGTTCCAAGGAGCAGGCTAGAAGACCTAGCGTTGTATGCATGCACATGTGCTCAGGTGCACCAGCTCCCTATCTGCCTCCCACCTGGCTGGGAGGCTCATGTGCAGGGCATTTTGGCTTCTTAGTTTCTCCAGCTGATCCCAGGACCTGCCCAGCCCCACCTGCCCAATGCATTTGTCCACATGATACCGGGAAGGTCAGAGCCCACACCATGAGGGATGCAAGGTCCCTGTGTGCAGCATCTGCCATCTCCTTAGCAGGAGCCCCACTGCCAGCCTGCTGCCCAGCCTGCACCAGGGCCCCGCCTTACCTAGCTCCCCACACAGCTGAGTGGCCCAAGGCAGCACCCCACAGCCCTTCCCCCTCTCCCTCCAATACACCCCACACTGCCCCCTGCCGAGGGCTCAGGGCAGCACCGTTCAATGCATGAGAGAACTCCCTTCTCTGCCTGGCCATGTGCTGCAGCTGCTGCCCCATAGCCAGGCACCCCTGCTTGCAGGCAGGTGTGGCACTGCTTCTCCACTACTGGCTGGACGGGCCCCTTTGAGACGGGGCTGGCTCTGCCCCCTAGAGGCAGGATTCCTCCCAGCAGCTGCAGAGCAGCCAGGGCTCCAGCCCTGTGATGAGTGTGTGTCTAGCCCAAGCGACCATGGCTGTAGACTGTTACCAACACACAACCACAGTAACAATCTAAAGCCACGGTTGCCCTGGAGACATGGGGGCGTGGGCAGAAGACGTTGGTACCATGGTGACAGGGATAAGGTAGGCTCAGTCAGTGCAGGAGGAGAAAAGGACTCCAGCACCTACATCACAGCCCAGCAGGATCAACTCCCCCCCAGCCCACTGCCCCCCTCCCTCTTCACACCAGGGCACAGCACCCAGCTCATCTTCATTTTAACCCATCACACTCAGGCCAGCTCAGCTGCTCCCCATGGGGACACCTACTCCCCCGGCCTGTTGAATCCCAGTGCTGGGAGCATGTGTTCACTGTGACCTCCACCCGAGACCTGCAGCTCAGAGATGTGAGATGCTATTTCCCCTCACCTCCCCGCTGCCCCCTGCTTGGAAGAGCTGGCAGTAAAGCTCCCCTCCCAGGCAGAGGCTGGGGTGCAGAACAGAGTCTCCCACAGAGGTTGCGCTACAGTGAAGACTCAGTTCTGATGCCCCAGCAGGGAGTCTCATGGCCTGTGAGGTGGAGATGTGGCACTGGCTGGAGGAAGAGCAAAGGCCACCACAGCTGCCTCTAGTTCTGCACCTGCCCATGTCTGTGCCTTGCAAGCTACTGGCCCTCTGGCACCAGAGCTCACTGCCAGGGACAATACAGCTTCTCTAGGTTGTACAGTGCCACTGACCTCTGCTCACCTTGCATCTGTATTTTTAGATCCACAACAGGTGCTGAGCTGCGAGAGGACACAATGTGCCACAATGTTCTCACACAGCAGCACCAGCAAAACTGTGCATGGTGGGGGAGCCCAGGGCTGGAAGAGCAGGAGTGGAGGGGGACCCTGCGTCACAAGGCCTGCCCTTGTTCCAGGCTCACCAACCCCATCTGCCCTTCTCACTCCCTGCTGCTAAAAATTCTCCTTCTGTGACTGGCCATGCTCCTGCCCGGAATAGCCATCCTACAGCTGGATTCAGGTTCAGCCTCTGCATGTGCTTTCCAGGTCCATGCCCTGTGGGGCTACAGATGGTTTTATTATTCTGCTCCGCTCCCCTTGTGGGGCTGCAGAAAGGTACGAGCCATGCACGTCCACACCAGAGTTGGGCACCTGCTGCCAGACAGGAAGAGGCCCAAGGGCCCAGAAGAGAAAGTCCACAGTTCAGAGTGCGTCACAAGTGTAGGACAACAGGGCTGGGCTGCTCCTTTCCACACCTGAGGACAAGGGGAAGAAGAGAGATCAGCATCAACCCAAGGCATGTTGTATACGTAACGGGAAGGAGGAACTCCATCCACCCCACACCTGCTCCCCAAACCAGCCTGGGCAGCATCACCCATGCGCAAGATCATCTGCTGGCCCCTCCCTCCTACCCCAGAGCGTGCAGGGAAATGCATCCAGCCCTTGGCAGTAGGGAACCAGGCTGGGCTACATGAGGAACAACCCCCAATTCAGAGATGCACCCAGAGGAAAGCTGCCGAGGAGAAGGAGGCAGGTAGCTCTCACAGCAGTCAGCCAGGGCGCAGTGCGGGCAGAGCCAGCATCGCCTCCAGGCTGGGGCTGGGGAGTTCCTAGGCCATGACTTTCCCTTGTGAGAGAACCGATGGGCTCCCTCTTTCCCGCCCCATTCCACATCTCCTCTGGCTAACAACTGGCCCTGCAGCAGGCAGGAGGAGGTGAGAGGCTGGAGTGGCTAATGGGGGGAAAAACGCAGCTGGGCTTTGTAGACTCCCTCTTGCTACTTGCCTGGTCCCCCACCCCCTTAACCCAACAGCATGCTCAGCACCCCTGGGCCCTCAGGAACCCTGGTGATGAGCTCACACTACCCACCACCACAGGACAGACCCTGGCCCTGTCCAGCAGCCTGGCTCTGCCTGCCCTTTGGTGTGCATACAGCCACAGCATGCTGGTGGCCAGTGTGGGAACCCCCCCAAGGGGCACACAGAAGAGGGAACTGCTAAAGGCTGAGAAATGTGCACAGCAAAACAAGTTCCTGGGAATCCAGGGCAGGTGGGGGCCAGATTCCTCCTCCCCGCCCCCCCCAAACCTACCTGCTTAGCCTGGGCTTCACGGAGGCGTCTCCCTCCGCAGAGATGCAGCTGGGGGAGTTTCTGCCAAGATGGGACATGTCTGGATTTTGACCTTGTGAGGTTTTGCTGATGTACAAGTACTCGCTGTGCTGAGCTCTCTGCAGGGGCAGCGATCCCACGGACATGCCTCAGTGGAACTGCCATGAACATGCTTCACTACATTAGCTTCAGCTACAAGAGCAGCTTTGTACACTCAAAAACAAAACACAAATGAAGTTGGGCAGCCAGACACTGTCCCTGGTGGCAGGGAGCCTGCCCATAGTACCCATCATCAAATGTCAGTATCCCAGCATCTGGAACATGCCCCCTGCCTGGGCAGGCAGCACCTGGAGCATGTACAAGTCTACCCTGTATGCACCTCTCACCCCACCAACCTCTCATTCAAATTCTGCCTAAAGACTCACGCCTGCTGCATGGCTGAGAGCGATTAACACTAGTTACCTTGTTACACGTGCACACGGGGACCCAGGCAGGCATGTTGCACGTGTCTGACCATCTTCAACATTTCACCAAGGGGGGGGTTCATGTGTGGTCCTCAAAAGCGAAGAACCGCTGATCATGATGGCTGCTGCAAGAGGTTTGTACACATTTTAAGAGATGTGTGATGTAGACTAGTGCGTGTCACGGGTGGCTTGTGCGTCAAGCGGGGCTGCTCCCACTGGCCCAGAGCGGGGCTGGTACACCCCGGCACAGTGTGTTCCAGAACTGTTGGAACTGACGCATGTCACCTGAGGGTGGGCAGGTCCCAGCTAGTGCACAAGAGTGAGACCCACCCCCCATCTCGCAGCCCAGCCCAGCGTTTACAGTCTAGAACAGAGCCAGGCCTGAAGAAAAGACTGACATGGGGACCCTCAGGCTTAGCTGAAGTTTGTGAAATGCCTGGATTATGAAGAGAAGTCTTGGACTGTGTAAGAGAAGAGGAAAGGGCCCACGCTGTTCTCCATTAGCGAGGCCCTCTGCCCAATGCCAGTGTTTTACTGAAACAGGTCCCAGCTCTCTGGACTGGAGATGTGTGCAGAGGACTAACCACAGGGTGAGAAATACCTTGTTAGACAGGACCAGAACTTGGTCCTAACTAAGGGCTCTAGACTGCACTTGATATTTATCTGTAACCTCGGGTTTCCAGCCCTTTCACCTGCACCTACTTGGGCTCAGCTCAAGCTCAGTTAAACATCTGTTTAGTTTTACTATTGACAGGACAAAGCGACTTGCGCTAGAGAGTTTGGTGAACAGAGGCCAGGCTGGTGCCCTGGGGTGCACTGCTAGCACAGGCAGCAGTTGGTGTGCATTGCAGGTGTCCAGAAGACCTGGGGCTGGGCACTTGTGTTTAACCAGGGGTGGGTGCCAATTTCTAGTCTGCGGGGGGAGAAGCAGGGGGCTTGCTGAGCACAGAGCAGAGCACTTGTGCTGCCAGCAGGTTTGGGAGGCTTCCCCGGTGGGCACAGACAAGGCTCTCGCATTGTAAGCGGCTGGTAGCGATTCATGCTGGACACCTCAGGTAACCCCGGAAGCGTCACAGTGGGGTAATCAGCAGGATCTGCACCCAGTTTATTAGCTAAGCAAAGTTAATGCTCAAGACACTTACAAGCTAAATTAAAATAATACACACACCATCAGGCTCTAGAGTAATAAGGCTGGAAACAAAGAAAAGGTCCCACTGTGTTTTTTCTCCTCTTTAATTTGAGTGAGAGGAATTGAACATAAAGCCAGGCAAAATGAGCAAGCAAGAAACATTCCAAACCAGCCAGGCTGGAGTCTGGGCACTGCCGGGGAAGTGTCAAGGAAATGAGGTTTATGCTTCTGGAACAAGACAAGTTATGGAGGGTGGCCAACTCCCTTGGGTAGGCAGGAGGATGAGGAGAGCACAGATTTCAGGGTGACACTCCAGCTAAGGGGAGCCAGCCCAGCCCAGTTCTCATTCAAGTGGCCATATGATTAGAGAGATGGCCTGACTGGAGTTTGTGACACTGGAAAAGGAACGTGAACACCTGAGGTGGATGGAGGAGGAAGCAGCAGCTGCAGAGGGACAGGCAGTGGAGGAAGCCACTCACTGGAGACTTTTGGAGCTGGAAGACCCAAAGTGCAAAGAGCGGGAGCATGTGCTCAGAAGCTGGAATTACTAAATAAAAGCCTCTCTCCCCTGCATAAGCATCCCCAGTGAGCCCCCTGCAGTGACCAGTTACACCTCAGCCTCAGGCATTGAGACGGCATGATGGAATTCCTGACTAGCTTTGAGAGGACATGCAGAGTGCACCAGCTTCCTGACACACAGGAAGGGAGCATCTGGTAAAGCCTTACCTGTGTTTAACTCTGTGGCCTGGGGCAGGCTGAGCTGTAGAGTCCATTCAAGGAAACAGTGTTGAAAAGTTTTCAAGTCACCCCCGAGGTATCTCGCCTAGAATCAGAAACCTCAGAGAGCCAAGCTAAGCCTTGGGAACAGGTTTCTAGATGGGGGTTGTGTCAGACAATGGATGAGGGGGTAAAGGGCAGAGGGTTATGAGAAGCTGGTAGGGCCATCTGCCCAAGAGATGGCCTTCGATGCCTGCAGTGATGAAGTAAGGGCTGCGGTGTGGGATAAACCCCCAGCGCCTGTAAAAGATGCAGCCGAGGTACATGTGCAAGTGGGGCTGGTTCAGCTCAGAGTGAGCCTGGGCAGCAGGTTTGGGAGGCTCCCAGACAAAGCTCTCACGCTGCAGGCAGGTGGTAGCAATTCACCTCGAGTAACCCCGGAAGGGAAAGACACCACACCACCATGACAGACACCTGCAGTTACATGGTACAAGTATTTCCAGATAAGAAACAGTGAAATCCTGACTCCACTAAATTCAGACTTCAGTGGGGCTGAGAAGTCACCCTAGGAATCTAGGCAAATGCCAGTGAAGCCAACAGTAGCAGACACCCAGACCAGCCTCGACTCCTCGGTGCCCACACACGTTCCAGGATTCCTCACAATCACACTCCCATTTCCACAGCTGGAGGCTCCCAATGGCCAGACGGTCTGCTTGGTACCCTGCAAAACCAAGAGCCAGTCTCGCCCATAACAGCTGGAAGTCTCCGCAGATGCTGGGCCTGGAGAGAGGTAAATGTACCGAGAAGTCGCTGCTCTGAAGTCAGTTCAGGGAGCGGGATGTGGCCAGCTGCGGGGCCAGGCAGACTTTGCAGAAGTGACTTTCCAAACACACTGTGCTTCCCACCCGGCTACAGCCCAGCACCATGGACAGCTGCCAGGAAGCCCATCTATGGCAAACCGTCACTGGCGCAGCAGCGCTTTGCTTGAGGCTCAGTTCAGCCAGCTGCCTGGACAATACAATGTCCAAACGACACAGGCCTGCACAGCCAGCCCAGCTCCTCCCGCAGACAGAGGGGTTGAAGGATGTGCGAGGCCGGGCCAGACGTGCCAGTTGGAATGACGTTCTAAGACAGTGCGGATTGTTAGAAGGCCACTAGACATAGGACCAGAGTGTAAGGTCATATCAAAGCCCCCCGAACTCCTACACACACACACACACACACACCACACACAGCAAGGGGAACTTGCACAGCTGATTGTCTTGGCCTCCTAGTCCCGCTGGAGCCAAACCCCGGGTTTGAGTTTGATAACTGCCGGCAGTTCATCCACACAGCACAGAACCAGCCACCCCCATGAAGGCTGCAGCCATGAGCGGGCAGGCCTCCCAATCAACTCCATGGCCCTCCACTGCCCAGCAGCAGCCGTGACCCCACAGAATCCAGCACTAGCCTGGCTAGTACTGGGTTGAGACCAGGCCATAGGGCAGGGCTGCCATTTTAGATGACCTCACTTGTCAGCCTAGTAGGCCCCTGGACTGTGACCTCAGTTCTGTCTGGTGGAAGCTGGATTTAACTTCCGGGAGCCTTACATGATCACCCTGCTCTTCCCCATCAGATGGGAACAAACAAGGACAGGAGCTCTGAGGGCATCACTGATGCTGCAGGCAAAGAGGCAGCCCCTGCTTTGTGCTGGGGAGGGGAGGGAAGAAATTGCCAATGCAAACATGGGCAAATTCTCTAGCACCTCCACATGGCACATTTACAGCACCTCCTGCTAGTGGGGCTATGACGGAGTAGCTGAGAGAGTGCCCCTGCCCCTCACGCCAAATATTTCCTGCCAGAGCTCCCACTAGGCCTTTGGTCCCTGTGATCCCCCTGCCCCGGTGTGTCTCTACATGGTTGATGGAGAGATGGATGAGCAGCAGACCCTTGCCTGCAGCCCTTGGTTGCCTCTACTGCTTTAACCTCTGTCTCCCAGCCCTGGCACTCCTGTATGGCTGGGCTGGTTCTGGCTGCTCGGCGGCTCTGGGTGCAGGCGCTGTAGCTGTCATGCTTCAGTAGCCATGACTGTAGACTGTTACTGTTTCTTTAACGCTATTTAGCAGTAATCAGTCTAGAGCCAAGGTGCCGACGCGCTGACTTGGGATCTTCTCACCCGTGTCTCCACAAGTGGCTCTTCACAGGCATGGGCATGGGGATGGCAGTGGCATGGAGCTAAGGGTGATTTATGCGGATTAGATCTCCTGGATGGGTAGGGATGACACATGGGAGCTTTCTCTCCTACAGAGACGGAATCAGGGAGCCTGTCAAAGGATATTTCTGTTGTGAAGCCAATGGCAGGTCTGGGAGTTCCAGGGCTGGGCCGTAGGCACCAGCTCCTACAAATGCTTAGGGTGCTGGCCAATTAAGCCATAACAGCGGCCACACTGGGTCAGACCAATGGTCCATGTAGTCCAGTGTCCGGTCTTCCAACAGTGGCCAGTGA
This sequence comes from Terrapene triunguis, assembly GCF_002925995.2. NCBI lineage: Eukaryota > Metazoa > Chordata > Testudines > Emydidae > Terrapene > Terrapene triunguis. The sequence continues at coordinate 19,627,404 of NW_020664582.1, read as the reverse complement.
CAGATGCTTCAGAGGGAATGAACAGAATGGGGCAATTTTGAGTGATCCATCCCGTCATCTAATCCTGGCTTCTGGCAGTCAGAGATTTAGGGACAGAGCATGGGGTTGTATCCCTGACCATCTTGGGGATAGCCATTAATGGATCTATCCTCCATCAACTGATCTAATTCTTTTTTGAACCAGTTTTGCTTTTGGCTGTCACAACATCCCGGCAACAAGTTCCACAGGTTGACTGTGTGGTGTGAAGAAACATAAGGAAGTACTTGTTTTAAACCTGCTGCCTATTCATTTAATTGGGTGACCCCTAGTTCTTGTATCACGTAAAGGGGTAAATAACACTTCCTCATTCACTTTTTCCACACCAGCCATGATTTTGTAGATTTGTCATATCCCACCCACCCCTTTGAGAAAGAGGACTAAGCAGCACAGTCCTAGTCTTTGTAATTTCTTCTCATATGGAAGATGTTCCATCCCCCTAATCACTTTTGTTGCCCATCTGTCCTTTTTCCAATTCTAATATTTTTTTTTAAATTAAGACCAGAACTGGACACAGTATCAAGGTGTGAGCATGTAATGTATTTATACAGTTGCATTAATATTTTCTGTCTTATTATCTACCTCTTTCCTAATGGTTCCTAACAGTCGGTTAGCTTTGACTGCAGCTGCAGTCAGAGTGGATGTTTTCAGATAACTATTCATGATGCCAAGATCTCTGACAGCTAAATTAGACCCCATCATTTGGTTTGTATCGCTGGGATTAATTTTTCCAATATGCATTACTCTGCACTCATGGAATTTCATCTGCCATTTTGTCACCCAGTCTTGTGAGATCCCTTTGTAGCTCTTCACACTCTGCTTTGGACTTAACGATCTTGAGTAATTTTGTATCATCTGCAAATTTTGCCACCTCTGTTTACCCCCCTTTCTGGATCATTTATGAACATGTTGAACAGCATTGGTTTCAGTACAAATCCGTGGGAGACCCCACCATTTCCATCTCCATTGAGAAACCTGACTGTCTGTTCCTACCCTTGGTTTCCTGTCTTGTAACCAGTTACTGATCCATGAGAGGACCTTCCCTCTTGTCCCACGACTGCTCACTTTTTCTTAAGAAACTTTGGTGAGGGGCCTTGTCAAAGGATTTTGAAAAGTCCAAATACATTGGATCCCCTTCCCCACATGCTCGTTGACCCCCTCAGAGAACTAAGATTTGTAAAGGGAAATCATGGCTCACCAAAGCGATATTGACTCTTTCAACATTTTTAAAAGGCTCCAGAGGTGATCCCGGCCATTACAGCCTAGTGAGCCTAACTTCAGTACCAGGGAAACTGGTTGAAACTGGGGACCAGTACTGGGGAGGTGTGGGGGGGTCTCTTCCTGGTTCTGCCTCTCAAGGGCTTTACTGATTTCTGCTTCAAGAGACTTGAAACCTCTGTTGAGAGAGTCAGGCCTGGGGAGTGGATTGGGCTTTGGGGGCAGAATGCTCTGGAGGAACAAAACCAAACCACTGAATACCAAGGTGACCAAAAGCCAGGACAGAAAGGCCTGTCTGCTCCCCCCAGACAGTCACTGCCTGGGGAGTGGAGAAGAGCCCCCCCATACACTCCCCTCCCCCAGGCTGTATCTATCTCACAGCACATGCTGGGCAGGTAAGGGCACCTGGGGGTGGCAGCCAGCAGGCCAGTGCCTGATGACACTGGCTAGTTAAGCCTGTTTGATGTCACTCCGAGCACCCAGGGACTGTGAAAACAAATGAGCACAATGCTGGAGGGTGCTGGGAAAGGGAGACCGTCCTCTGTTCCCAGCTGGAAGAAGCCCAGCCCCCCCACACTCAGCATTGCCCCAGGACATCCGTGCCCCCAAGCTGTGCCTGGCAGCCTGCATGGGGAAGCCAGACGTCTCTGCACAGGCATACCTGGGACTTGGTGGCCATTTCCGTTCCATTCTGTTCAGGTTCTCACACAGGCTCACACCAGTGTCTGAGCACCAACACAGACGGGCTTCAGTGGCCAGTGAGGTCAGGAGTCAGCAGCTGGTTGCCAGCTCCAGGCTTTTTGCCCATTTTCTGCCTTGGAAAGTAGCTGCTTGGACTCTATTTGCTCACAATAGACTGTGCCAGCCCAGGCCCCTCCATCCATCTCCACCCTCTGACAAACAGAGGCTAGGGACACCATCCCTGCCCATCCTGGCTTGATGGACATATCCTCCATTAACTTATCTAGTTCTTTTTTGAACCCTGTTATGGTCTTGGCCTTCACAACATCCTCTGGCAAAGAGTTCCACAGGTTGACTGTGCATTGTGTGAAGAAATACTTCCATTGGTTTTAAACCTGCTGCCTATTTACCTTGGGCTATGCCTTCAGCTTGGGCTCCTGTACATTGAGGTTTTATTCTGAACTGGGGTTTGTTATCTCTTGGTGACTCTAGATCAAGTGCACTCCAGTTCATGAAAACTGGAGGGCAAAGCCTGTCTCTCTGGCGCCTGCAATGCTAAGGGATTCTGCACGGCCGGTGACAGGGTCAGGCAAGCAGAACTTGGCCTTGAGAAGGGGAACTTTCACTCTCCCTCCCCATCCCATGCCCTGAGTGCCCAGCCCAGATCTCTGGTGAAACAGGGGCTGTGGAAGGGGAGGGGTCAGGGCCAGTTGGGGATTCCTGAGGAGGGAGGAAATTGATGGTTAAGATAGATCACTTGGGACAGCTGGCTCTACTGGCCCTCCCCCAGGAGCCAAGTTCCAGATTATTATTGGGTCTTCACCCCGCACCCCCCCACACATTGTGCAGTGTGCTTCAGACACAGGAAGAACTCAGTCACATGTAAGGCTACATGTAATGAGTGTAAAGAGGGAGGAACAAGACCCTATGGTCACAGGTCAGGAACATCACAACTTGGGTGGCCTGAAGAACATGACCAGTGTCAGTTTGTATCAAATCACAATCCCCACCTGGCTCTTTAACATCCCCTTCCCAGCTTCCTAGGACACTTTCACATTTAAAAAACTCTTTCCCAGGCCCTCTCTTCAGACCTTCAGAAACACCCCAAGCTCATCAGAAGCTCCCCAGTCCAGGACCCACCAACTCAAAGCAGCACCAGACCCTGCCAGAAGAACAGATGCAAAACTTGCAAACACCCCCCTCCCCCCACAATTCACCTTTCAAGATCCCTGGGTCCTACACATGCCTATCACAATGTGTGGTGGACCTCAGCCGGTGCACTAAATGCCCAATGAAACTATGTGGGTGAAACCAGATAATCACTCAAGAGCAGCAGAGTGAACTCTCACAGAAAAATGCTACAGGAAAAAATACCCTAGCACCTGTGGGCAAACACTTCTTACAAACTGATCACTCGATATCTGACCTCTCAGTCCTCATCCTCAAAGGAAACCAGCACAACGCCCTCAAAAGATGAGCCTGGGAGCTTAAATTCAGAAGTTGATAGACACTAAAAAAAAAATTCAAAAAATAAAAATCACGGTCTTAATAAAGACACTATTTATGACTTATTACAACAATCTGTGACCCACTAACCCCTTTTTTGGTCCTATGACTGCTGATACATTAACAGGCTACTTCACCTTGAATGGCCCCTTGACATGAGTTCAGCATAAGTAGTTAATCTGTTCCCCTATATTCAGCTGTGACCCTCTATGTACCTTTCCCAAACCTGAAGAGCTCTGCTTCCTGGAAAGCTTGTCTCTCTCCCCAGCAGAAGTTGGTCCAATAAAAGATCTTTCCAAAATCATGGCACCAACATTGCAAACAGGAATATTGCAGTCCATTCTAGGCACCTCAGTACCAGACACACTTTGGGGACCTAGAAGGGGTTCAAGATAAGCAGCCAAATGACTGGGGAGCCAGAGTGCACCTTCAGAAGAAACTGGAGAAGAATTAAATAGTTTCTCCTGCCCCACCCTACTCTTCACGTCAGTCAATGGCACAGCCTAGGCTCCTTGGAATGCTGGGGTCCCTTTCCAGGGTGCAGTCCAGGCCAGTGAGGGGCTGCGCCACCACCTGCCTTGCACCATTGGGTGCCTCACAGCACTTCACTGCTGTAACTCCCAACCTGGGCCTCTTAAACAGCCACCAGTGTGCAGGTCACACCCTGAGTGTCGGTGTCTAGCCACAGCCTGGCCCAGCAGCCCTGACCCCAGCAGCCTGCCAGCAACACACCAGCCACACACTGGCTTCCACTAGCCTCAGTAATTACTTGCAGGGTGACCCCAGCACACTCCCAGTCCCAAATTTCCCCCCAAACATGTGTTCCACACTGTCCAGCCCAGATATTACAGGTCCATTGCCTTGTCAAGGGTCAATATGTATCAGCCTATGACTTGAACTGGAGTTACCCAAACAGTTCAGTTTAAACACGGCACTGGATTAGTTTTGATTACAAAGCTAAAACAAGTTTATTTAATTACAAAAGGTTTTAAGGGAGCACAAGTACAAGGCATTAAAGTCAGAAATGGTCACAGGAGAAGAAGATAAAATGCTTTCTAGTAGCTACAGCTTAAAACGAGACTTGGTTCAAGGTAAAACCCTCCCCACATGATCCCAGCAACAGAGCTGACCACATTTCCACATCAGGATCCCTCTCAGAGTCAAAAGGCCGGTTCCTTTGTCGCTTAGATGAAAGAGAGACAGACCCTGGGGTGCTTCACCCCTCACTTGCATAGGCCAGTCACCCCTAGAAAAAGTTCCTTCCTGCTGGGAAGAAATGGAGTCTACAATGCAGATTGATCTGTCCCAGCCCTCCTTAATTGCCAAGGAACGGCCACTTGACCAGTGATGGCCAATCAACTGTAATGACACCTGGTTGGAGGCATCAGCTTGTCCTTTGCCTTTGAGAAACAGGTTTACCCCCTTCCCAGACTTGTCTGGTAACCACACCTCAGTCATAACAGCAGCTTATGTTCATAACTTTACATAGAATATTATTGGCCAGTGAGCAATAAGTTTTCAAATGATACATCACAAGGCATATTGTGTACAAAGATTGTTACACTAGGGTGTGACTACAGGGGTGCATTCGGTCACAGCTGGGCCTGTGTGTCTGCCAGCAAATGCCAGCACAACTCTGGGTACTGCGATAATAAACCAGAGCTCAACTGTGCAATAGCCAAGGAGCATTGGGGGCGGGGGAAAAAGAGACATGACACATGATCCATCTATGAATGGATGAAAGATGCAATCCCTAGAGGGGCAGTTAGGGAAATAAAAGCATCAGGGAGCAACTGAGGCCTGGTTTATACTAGACAATTCGACGGGCATAACTATGTCACTGAGGGGTATGAAAAATCCACACCCTTGAGCAATGTGTTAAACTGACCTATCTCCTGGCGTAGGCAGCGCTAGGTTGACGGGAGAATTCGCCCAGTGACTTCACCGCCCTGAGAGGCAGCAGCCGATGGGCGAACCCCTCCTGTTAGCACAGATCGGGTCTCCACTGAAGCAGGGCAGCTGCGCCGCTGCAGTGTTTTAAGTGTAGACAAGACCCAAGAGGAGGACGAATGCAGGCTGAACAACACACAAGGCATAATTAGATGGTAGAACTCAACACGACAGATATTGTTGAGGCCAAGGACGCAAGACGACTCAAGGAGGGGTAAGAATACCCAGCGTTAGAACATTAAACACTAACCGAAAGGGAAGGATATAAAATCTCCTACTTCAGGGCTTCAGCAGAGAGACCCGTGGCTGGCCTGGGTCAGCTGACTTGGGCTTGAGTTGCAGGGCTATGAAATTGCAGTGTAGGCAGTCAGGCTCCGAGACCCCAAAATGGGGGAGGGTCCCAGACCCGGGGCTCCAGCATGAACCCAAACATCTACATTGCCATTTCATAGCCCCACAGCCCAATCCTGAGCCCAAGTCAGTGACCCAGACTCAGACTTGGTGCCATGGGTGGGTGCCAAGAGACCAGGGCCAGAGGGGCGGTTTACCCCACAGCTCTCTGCTGCCAGGTTCTTCCCCTTCGGCCTCTGGTGCTTCCACAGGCAGAGGCAGGAGATCGGGCTAGATGGATCTTGGTCTGACACCGCCTGGCAGTTCCTGTGTTCTTACATCAGGTGATTCAATGCAAAGTACAGCACTTAGGAGGGAAGGCGCAATCAACTACACAGTTACCAAGTGGGAAAGGACTGCCTAGAAGTACTGCAGAGAAGGATGGGGCGGTTAGAGTAGAGCAAACTAAACACGAGTCAAGGGTGTAACACACGTTCTGGGTTGTGCTGTATGAACAGACGGGCTGGAAGCAAACTCAGTCGTTCTAACGCTCTGCTCAGCACTGGGGAGGCCTCAGCGGGAGTCCTGGGTCCATTCCCGGGCACCGCACGATGCGGACACGTTGGGGAAGCACAGAAAAGAGCAACAACAGCGGTTAAAGGTCTAGCAGCCAGGCCCTAGGAGGGAAGAGCGAAAGCCCTGGGCTGTTGAGTCTGGAGAAGCCGGAGGGCGGCTGTAAGCGTGGGAGGGTTTGGGGCATTCGGAACAGCTCCCGGGGGTAGTTACGCTGTGGAACAGTTACCCGAGGAGGCTGCGGAATCTCGGTCATTGTCCAACCTGCTCCGTAAAACCTCCAGACAGCGCTCATGGGCGGGACCCCGGGGTCCGGCCTCTCCGGCCCAGCGGTTCCGGGATTCATCCCCGGGCGAGGCATGAGGCTGGGGAGCCCTCGCCAAGCGAGCTGCCCGGCCGGAGCCCCGGAGATCGGACTGCGGGGAGCGACCTCCCCGGGTCTCCATTGCCAGCTGCAGGGCGCCCGAGCCCGCCAGCCCCGTTCTCCCGGGCCGGCCCGAAGCGGCTGCGTCACAGGACCCGGGGGAACCCGCCGCCGGCTCCGCGCTGCCCCCGCTCGCGGGAGCGGAGGAAGCGAAGCGAAGCGGCCTCGACGTGCGACGGCCCCGGCCCCCGCGGCGGGTGACGCGGGAGCCCCAGGTCCGCGCAGGAACGGGACGCGCCGCACGGAGCGCGCAGGTAGCGGCGGGTTTCGGGCGGGGCGCAGCGGGGAACCCCCCGCAGCACCCCCCGCCGGCCTCGAACAGCCCCGCGCCAAGCGCCCCCCGGCTGCGGCTCCGCACCAGGGACACCGCCGAGTCTGAGCCCCCCGCCCCCGCGGCACGTGCTGGGGGAGCCAATGGGCGGCAGCCGGGCCACGTGAGCCCGGGCCGGGCCGAGCTGTCCGGTCCCGGTCCCGGTCCCGGTGCCCGCCCGTGTCTGAGCCCCGTGTCCCGCCCGGGGCCCTTACCTGGCCGAGCCGCCTCCTTCGCCGCCGCCGCGGAGCCCGAGCCGCTGCCGCTGCCCGCCGCAGCCCGCGGAGCTTTTATAGGCTCCGGCTCGTAGTAACGGGGATCTCGGCTCATTCATAGAAAAGCATCAACCTACACAATGACGTGAGCGCGACGTCAGCGGGAAAATTTAGGAAACGGGCAGCAGGTGCTATTTATATCGCGGGGGGAGGGGCGGCGGGAGCCGAGCGAGGGGCCCCGGGCCCGGCCGGGTCACGCAGGGGTTAATTAGCAGGTGCCTCGGGGCAGCGGGAAGCTCCAGGCGGGAGCCGGTCCCCGGGGAAGGTGCAGCCTCGCGGGCGGGGGGCACGTGCCCAGGTTCCCGCCAGGAAACGGGTGAGGGAAGCAGAAGGGTCTGTCCTGCCCCCCC
>NW_020664582.1:19590379-19609751 GCF_002925995.2 Terrapene triunguis | reverse complement strand
GGGAGGACCGGGCAGGCGGGGCTCCGCCGGGGCTGCACCGCGGAGTTCCTCGGGCGCAGCCCCGCGCGCGTCCACACCGGGCTCCGGGTCGTGCCGGCGCCTCCCCGAGCTGCACCCCCCTGTCCCCATGGCCGGGCCGCTCCGGGCACATTGCTTACCGCTGCTGCCGGGGGCTCGTGGCTGGAACCAGCGTGTGGGGAATGGCCGAGCCCGGCCTCGGGCCCCTGCCCTGGATTTCCTTGGCCTGTGGGGGGACGCGGCAGCACAAGCCATGGGATAGCGATGCTGAGTCGCCCCTTGCAAAGGAGATGCAGCACCGGGGTCTGACAGGGACAAGAGCCGATGCCGGCAAAGGGGACGGAACTGCAGCAGTTGGACTAAAAGGCAAAGGCAGGCAACAAAATCTCCCATGCTGCCCCCCCCCCCCAGCTAATGCTGTCGTGGGGAGTTGGCTCCCCACTGACCAAGGCCCCTCTCACCAACCCACAAGCGCCTGCGCACGGGAAGCCCAGCTCTGGGCCCTAGGCTGCTTGGAGGCCAGAGAGGGCCCAACTGAGCGCCCAGGACCATATTGCAAGATGCCAGCTTCCTCCCCAAGGCTCCGGAGAGAGAAGCTCAGGGGCCAGGCTGCAGAGCGTGGGGGTGGGGAGCAGGGTCAATGGAATTGCACATGAGAGAGGGAGCCAGGCGGCCCCAGCCATGGGAGCAGGAGGCAGTGGGGGTAGCAAAGAGACGGCTTAAGAACATAAGAACGGCCGTACCGGGTCAGACCAAAGGTCCATCCAGCCCAGTATCCTGTCTGCCAACAGTGGCCAATGCCAGGTGCCCCAGAGGGAGTGAACCTAACAGGCAATGATCAAGTGATCTCTCTCCTGCCATCCATCTCCACCCTCTGACAGACAGAGGCTAGGGACACCATTCCTCACCCATCCTGGCTAATAGCCATTAATGGACTTAACCCCCATGAATTTATCCAGTTCTCTTTTAAACGCTGTTATAGTCCTAGCCTTCACAACCTCCTCAGGCAAGGAGTTCCACAGGTTGACTGTGCACTGTGTGAAGAACTTCCTTTTATTTGTTTCAAACCTGCTGCCCATTAATTTCATTTGGTGGCCCCTAGTTCTTGTATTATGGGAACAAGTAAATAACTTTTCCTTATTCACGTTCTCCACATCACTCATGATTTTATATACCTCTATCATATCCCCCCTTAGTCTCCTCTTTTCCAAGCTGAAGAGTCCTAGCCTCTTTAATCTCTCCTCCTATGGGACCCGTTCCAAACCCCTAATCATTTTAGTTGCCCTTCTCTGAACCTTTTCTAATGCCAGTATATCTTTTTTGAGATGAGGAGACCACATCTGTACACAGTATTCAAGATGTGGGCATACCACGGATTTATATAAGGGCAATAAGATATTCTCCGTCTTATTCTCTATCCCTTTTTTAATGATTCCTAACATCCTGTTTGCTTTTTTGACCGCCTCTGCACACTGCGTGGACGTCTTCACAGAACTATCCATGATGACTCCAAGATCTTTTTCCTGATTCGTTGTAGCTAAATTAGCCCCCATCATATTGTATGTATAGTTGGGGTTATTTTTTCCAATGTGCATTACTTTACATTTATCCACATTAAATTTCATTTGCCATTTTGTTGCCCAATCACTTAGTTTTGTGAGATCTTTTTGAAGTTCATTACAGTCTGCTTTGGTCTTAACTATCTTGAGCAGTTTAGTATCATCTGCAAACTTTGCCACCTCACTGTTTACCCCTTTCTCCAGATTATTTATGAATAAGTTGAATAGGATTGGTCCGAGGACTGACCCTTGTGGAACACCACTAGTTACCCCTCTCCATTCTGAGAATTTACCATTTATTCCTACCCTTTGTTCCCTGTCTTTTAACCAGTTCTCAATCCAGGAAAGGATCTTAACTCTTGTCCCATGACAACTTAATTTACATAAGAGCCTTTGGTCTTGGGGCAGTTATTCCTCATTTCACGCTCTGCGGCTGTTTGCGAGCCCCCAGTTTAGACTGGCTGAGTCACTGCATCACCCTGTGACAGCAGGATTGCTTGGCTGGGAAGATGACGCGATGACATGACAGGTACTTGAAACAACAACAATTGTTCCCTTTGACGTTCAGCTGAGGCACTTAAGGCTCTGCTGGTAAGTAATACATGTAACTGGGAGGGGAGAAGCAATGGGGGGAGGGGGGAGCTGCCCTAGGGCTGTGCTAGGACAGAGGGTACAGGACATCCATGCCCAGGAAGCCCCCTCCAGCAGCAAACTCTGCTCCCAGGGGAAAAGCAGCCCAAAAGCTCTCCCCCAGGAGAGCCCAGCAAAGACCCTGCTGGCTGCACTCTGCGCTGTGGCGGGATCCCACAGGGGTGGTAGCATGGCAGTGGAGCAGGTCCCAGGCAAAGCCAGAGCAAAACAACACAGGGATTGTCAAACTAGCTCCTAGCTGGGGCCTCTGAAGTCCAGGATCCTGGGTCTGCTGGGGGTCAGCACCAGCTGTCAGAGAAGGTGCAGGAAATCTCACAGCTGAGGGAGGCGGATAAGCAGCCCCCCCGCCCTTCCTGGTTTCTCATGGTTAGAGATTGGCCGAGGCCCTGCAGCAGGAGGTTTAGTAACCCTGCCCCAGTTTAGGCTGCCATGAAGTATAACAACTCTGGCTATTCTCATTATCCACAGAGCCGTCCAATCCCTCTTTGAATCTTCCGGAGATCCCTCTTGGCCTCCGCAACAGCCGGGGGCTGCAAGTAGGGAAGGGGCAACCTGGAAGTGCCGCCTAACGCAGCTATACACAGAGTGGATGGAGCATGAGGACGAATCTCTTCTCCAGTCCTGTTGTGGGCACTCTGCAGGGTGGTCCCCAGACCCAGCTGCAAATCAGGCCCCTGCAGGACGACACCAGGGTCCCCCAGGTCACAGAGCACAGGCACAGCCAGGCTTGTAGGACTCTAACCTCAGACAATGGAGGCAGGATGACCTGAGGTACCAGCTGCACTGTTACATGGTGTGTCTCTAATGGCACATTATGGGGCCCAGGTGCCCTTCCCTGGGCTGCAGCCTGGCAATGAGGCTGGAGCTGCCCCAGCAGGTGGGGGCTACTTTCGCTCACTGAGCAGCGTTTCCCTGCTGCAATCTCCCTGGACTGCTCTCCACTGGGCCCTGCTTGCAACCAACCCCAGCGCCTGCCACTCAGCCTGGCTCACACGGATGGGTCACATGCTGCCATCTAGTGACATCAGGGAGACATTACACTACAGTGGTGATCAATAGCCTGAAGCATTGTGCACACCTAGCTCCCCAAAGGGCTCAGCCCCCAACCGCTCCCCTTGGGAGGGATGCCACGTTTCCTACAATGTAGCAGCCGGCAGAGACCTGGGGAACCAAGAGCCCTGTCCTGAGCACTGGCCATGCAGGTTCGAGAGGCGTGGCACAGAGAACAGTCTCAGCCCGAGGGCAGGAGCCCAGCAGGGAGAGTGGAGGTCTGGGGGTAAGGGCAGAGCTGAGAGGGAGGCAGGCCAGGCCGGTGCTGAGCCGGGGCAGGGGGGGAAGAGACGGAATGTGAGGGGGAAAGGCAGGAAGCCAGAGAAGGGATGGTTTGGGCAGAGAACGAAGTGGCCAGAGGGAAGGTCGGGGGAGAGACACAGAGCCAAGTTTGAGCAGGAAGCAGCTTCCCTGTTCCCCTTCCCAAGCCCTGGCTCTGCTCTCTGGGCTCCCTGCTGTGGGGAGACAAACTGGGCCAGATAAAACAAGAACTGACCTGAATCTTCTCCGGCAGCCTCAGGACCAAGCTCCATCCCTGGGTCACTTGTCCCACCATGGCCCAGAGTGGCACTTCCGGCCCAAGCCAAAGCAGCAAAACCCTTGCGGGAGCCCAGGCCCCCAGCCCCATTTGCCAGCCCTTAGTTTTGGAGATGCTGGTCCCGGGGCTGCCAGCTTCGCTGCCCAAGTCTCAGGGGTGCGTCTTGTACATGGCTGCGGGGCACACTTCAGCGTACTTGTGCCATCTGTGTGTATACGCTGACACCCGTTGGGGTGCGTGGGCATGGGCCAGTCCCCTTGAAGTACATGTAGCAGGGTCTCACCTCATGCAGGGGCAGGCCCTGCTGCTGCTGCTGTCCCCACTTCCACCCCAACTGGCGCTTTTGGATCAGTCTTCACTTCTGGGGTCTGATTTACCTGGGGGCGGGGTGAGTTCGGCACTCCAGAGCCTCTGCCAGCCAAGCTCACTGCACAGTGTCTGCAGTGGCTCCTTGCATACCTCCATTCTCCCCACCCTCCGGGTACCTCCTTCCCTCCCCTTCTAGTTCAGGAACTCTCAACAATCTCCCCCTGCCGGGGGTTCTGTGCAACTCTCCCCAATGGGCAGGGGACATGCCGATGGCTGGTGCCCTCACTTCCCCTCCTCCCATGGAGCAGGCTTTGGGGAGACAGCTGGGGCAGGGGGAGTGAAGCTTCCATCACACTCCTCACTCTGGCTCCCCTTGCTAGCTTCCCCGCAAGGGCTAGAGGCTTTAGCCAGGCCAGGAGCTTCCCGGGCCCCCGCTGCCTTTCTTATTTCTCTGCTGTCTGGAAGAGAAGTCATCAGGTGTCAGCATTAAACTCTATTGGGAGGGCGGCCGAGCTGAGATGAGGGATGTTGTTCTGTTAGGTCTTAATGGATCCATCAGCTGGTCCTTTAGAGACAACGGCAGGCCGGTTACAGCTGCCGGCTCTGCTGACCAGCAGCTCTGCTCTTCCAGTTTGGCCCTATAAACCTTCTACCAGGGTTGTCAGCAGCAAAAAGGGACTGGTTCAATTTTCCAGGGGTTCCCTCTAAAGAACATCAGCTCAAGCTCCCACCCAGAGACCTGGGACACGGTATGTCCCACCTGGGAGCCCCCATGGGCAGCACTTCCCCACGCCTAAGCACAGCGGCCAGAGGGTTAGAACAAAGAATTGTATTAGGAGGGAAAATGGCAGGGGGGAGCCAACAATGACTAAAGTAACAAATACCGAGGTATGAACCAACACCCCAGGCTGTCTTAACAGTAGCCCCAGGCTCCACCTCCGCTGGCACTTGTGGATGGCTGAGGAGTTCCCCTCCCTCCACCCCAGCTCCCCACTCACTTTGCTGTCTGGGGTTGGCGGAGTCTAAGGCTGTCAGGCTGCGCCGGAGCTCGATCTCCTGACCCAGGCTTGCAGGCTGCTCCAGGGGCTCTGCCAGCTGAGCCGGTAAAGAGCAATTCAGCATTAGGTGCTGGGCAGGGAGGCCTGTACCAAAGGCCCTTAGGCAGGTGGTGTCTGTCTCTGCAGCTTCGAGCCCTCTCAGCTCCGAACCAATCCCCCTTTCCAAGCGGCTTTAGCTCTGCTGTCCAGGCCCCCGAACTGCCTCCCCTCAACCCTTCAAACACAAAGGCCCAGCACCTTGAACCCTTGGCAGGCTCCTCCCCCTCAAGAGAGACTCCTATGATGGCAAACACCTTCCCCTTTCCTTTGACCTGTTCAAGACTCCCTCCCTGCCTGGGGGCAACCCCAACCCTGTCCTGTCCCCGGGGGCAACCACAACCCACCCCCCCCTCCCTGCCTGGGGGCAACCCCAACCCTAACCCTGTCCTGTCCCCAGGGGCAACCACAACCCACCCACCCCTCCCTGCCTGGGGGCAACCCCAACCCTGTCCTGTCCCCAGGGGCAACCACAACCCACCCCTCCCTCCCTACCTGGGGGCAACCCCAACCCTAACCCTGTCCTGTCCCCAGGGGCAACCACAACCCACCCACCCCTCCCTGCCTGGGGGCAACCCCAACCCTAACCCTGTCCTGTCCCCAGGGGCAACCCCACCCCCCCCCCCCCTCCCTGCCTGGGGGCAACCCCAACCCTGTCCTGTCCCCAGGGGCAACCACAACCCACCCCTCCCTGCCTGAGGGCAACCACAACCCAACACAACCCCTCCCCACCTGGGGGCGACCGCACTGCACTTGGGGTGACCCCGGCACACTGGGGGTAGAGCTTGTCCTTTCATTTCCCAAGAGGCTCAGTCACACTTTACTGCCGCCCACACACCAGAGTTAGCTGCATTTTAAACAACATGCCCCCACGTGCTACATAACTGATGTGCAAATGCGGCCTGGCCCACTCAGTCAGTGCCACCTGCTCTCCAACAGGTGGCAGCAGAAAGCTCCTTAGAATCACAGAATCTCAGGGTTGGAAGGGACCTCAGGAGGTATCTAGTCCCACCCCCTGCTCAAAGCAGGACCAACCCCAACTAAATCATCCCAGCCAGGGCTTTGTCAAGCCGGGCCTTAAAAACCCCTAAGGAAGGAGACTCCACCACCTCCCTAGGGAACCCATTCCAGTGCTTCACCACCCTCCTAGTGAAATAGTGTTTCCTAATATCCAACCTAAACCTCCCCCACTGCAACTTGAGACCATTGCTCCTTGTTCTCTCATCTGCCACCACTGAGAACAGCCGAGCTCCATCCTCTTTGGAACCCCCCCTCAGGTAGTTGAAGGCTGCTATCAAATCCCTCCTCACTCTTCTCTTCTGCACTTTCTTCTCCTTCCCCAATTGAGCCTCTGTCTGGGTTCTCCAGCAGCTCTGAGCCACTCTTATCCCTGTTCACCAACAGGGGTCGCTTGTGAGCTCCCTGCTCTCTGGGGTTTCCGTGCTCCCATGTAGATGCTGATGGGGAAGGGGGCTCCCAGCAGGCCGGCCCCACTGCAGCGTTTCAGCCCCAGACACAGTACTCCTGAGCATTTATCTGCTTTGAGCTCGTTACACATCCAGGGGAGCTGGATTGTTTGGTCCCCCGCTGCAGGGTGTGAGCTCTGAGGTGTCGTCTGTGGTTTGTACAGCACCAAGCACAGAGGCAGGACTTAACAAATATGCATATGAGGATACATGTGTGTACCAGTGTGTGTGGTTGTGAGCAGGAGCAGCTGTGTGTGCACCAGTGTCTGTGGTTGTGAGCACCTATGTGTGTGTGTGAGATTGTGAGCACCTGTGTGTGTATGCCAAGGTGTGTGGTTGTGAGCAGCTCTGTGTGTGATTATGAGCAGCTGTGTGTGTATGCGTGCGCGCATGTAGTGTGTGGTTGTGAGCAGCTCTGTGTGTGTGAGTTTGTGAGCAGCTGAGTGTGTGTATGTACAGTGTGTGATTGTGAGTAGCTGTGTATGTGTGTGTACAGTGTGTGAGACTGAGAGCAGCTCTGTTCATGTGTGTGTGGATATTTGCAAGTGTCTGGATTGGGAGCTGCTCCTGGGGGCCGGGGATGGTTGTTGGCTTGTGTCTGTTGGCCCAGGCCCTGCCGGGCGGGGGCATGCCGCCTGCGTGAGATGTCACATGTGGGGACCCCTAGGAGGGGCAGGGCAGGTGAGTGATCTGTCTCCGGGCTGGCAATGAGGCAGCCCAGCAGTGCAGTGCACAGCTCCCCTTCCCCACAGTGACTGAGGCAGTGGGAGCGGATTCCCAGCACTGCAGTCCCTGCTGGTGCTATACACACAGCACCAGCAGCTCCTCCAGAATTCACACTTGCTCAGGACACAACCATTCCTTGTCAGCTGAGCTGCCTGACCGTGGCGCCCCCTCCTTGCGGCTGCCCCACCCACCAGGCAGGGTTGCCCGGGCGGGCCACAGGCGCCTCCTGCCTCTGGAGAGCAGATGTCCCCTGGCTGGGCCTGGAAGGCCCCATGTCACATGATCCTTGGCCAGTCTGCATGGCACCAGGGCCAGAAGGTCACTGGGGAGCCTCAACCTGGCACTGGAACTGAAAAGGGCTGAGGCAGCTCAGCCTGTTCTGCTTCCTCTCCTGGCCAGCCAGCTCCCTGCAGCCGGGGCAGGGCGGCTGTGCTTGGGCAAGGCCTTCCCAGCTGGCGCGACTGTAACCCTTTCATGCTGGTGCCTGTTACCACGCTGCTGGGAGGTGTCCGATTTGGCCGCATTATCTTAGCTGATCTTTGGGATTTACAAGGTGTCCGTTGTCTTGGTAGCCCAGTGTGTTCAGCAGCACCGCAGTACTCCCCAACAAACCTGTCACCCAGATCTGTCTGCCCCCCCAGCACACACAGCCTTGCCCGGGCCCTCGCAGGGTGCGAGTCACACACTCCAGACTTCTGACTGTTTTTTACTCACCTCTGGTGTCTTTAGCTGTGTGACTCTTGTGCCTCTACTTTCTGTGCCCTGTACCTTTAAATCTCTAAGGCCACCATTGCATTTTCTGCAGAGACAGGCAGCCATGTTGTGTTGTGTTAATTGCAGACTGTAACATGGGAGGCCCACACCATGCTCTCCCACTGAGACTTTGTTTCATTCCGTCTTGCTCTGTTGTCCTCTCACTATGAAATAAGGGTTAGCCTGTCTGAAAGCAGCTGCTTACTCTTTCTGGCTGGACAACATAACCCCATGTGCTCACACTCACAGCTCCAGCTCCCGCACATTCAGATTCAGTCTGTTTCTGAGTCCCCAGCCAGCTGGCCTCCCAGAGCTAAGGAGAATCACAGCTATTAACATGTGCCTCTCCCTAGCCCCAGCTGCTCCCAGGGCAGGGCGGGAGGTGGGAAAAAATTATTTATATGAGCCCAATTCCCCTCCCCTGAGACACTCCTACAGATCTGGGCTTTCTTCAGTTATCCTGTGTGTTAGGGTCTCCGTCGGGAGAGGCAAGCTGGCCCTACAGCATGTGCTGCTCAGGCCTGAGCCCCGACGCCTCAGTGGGCAGCCCTGGATGGGGCACAAGGAGGGGGGTGTCGGCTTTGGCTGCAGGGAAGACACTGACCATGGCGGAGTTTGCTTTGCTGGAATGTACAGCACACAGGCGCAGTGGGGACCTAGTCCAAGCCATTAGCACCTCCCTCCTTTCCCCAGGATCCCGCTCTGGAAAGTGGTGTCTATGTGGTACGGCCTGGCAGGACTCCGCGCTGTGCTGCCATGTGGCAGGCTGTGGCCAGAGCCTCCGGGAGCATGGCCAAGGATGTGCGTGCTGGGAGCGGGTTGTGTTAGTGTGGCAGCCATGTGGGCTGCAGCTCAGGCAACGACGCTGGGAAATCTGCATTGCTCCATCCAGACGGGGCCCAGGGAGGCGGCTACGTGCAGCGAAGCAGCCCAGGCCTGTGGCGGCTACGAAAGGGTTAAAGCCACGCTTGGGGCTGCTCCGTGCGCTGGCGTGGCACAGCAACGCCAGGAAAATTAACTGCGAGCTGCCACCAGGGGCTCCAGCCTCATTCCGCGCAGTGACTTATGCAGCTCGGCTGGCCAAAGTGCTGCTTAATTGAACACATGTGTGTGGGCTTTAGGGAGCGGCTGATCTCGGAAACAGGGCCCTTTGGAGACCAGGGGGCTGCATCCTGTCCAAAAGCCCAGGTCCCACATGAAGCCAGGCATGCGAGCGAGATCCAAACCACAGCTGGATTTGAACCGAATCTCCCAGCATCTGGGCTAATTTGCTGCATTTTGATTAATCGTGGGGAGGGGGCACAGACAGGAGAAGCTCCAGCTCAGACCTCCCAAAAGAGCCAATGACTTAACCAGAACTGTTTCCAATCTGCTCACCACATTGAGGCGAAAGTGCCCCCTTCTTGCACGCTCCTGTTCACAGCCGTTCGCTGTCTCCAGCACGCCCAGCCTCGCTGGCAACCTCACAGCCAGAGTCAGCCGCTCCCTTGCGCCACCTCACCACGGCACCGGGCTCCCAGCATCTGGGCTGCTCTTGAGAGGCTGGGGGGCAGGGGGGCAGGGCTGTGCCTGGGTTCCAGGCCCAGCTGTGACCCTGTGGCGATGGCTGACATCAGCAAGTCCCTTCCCCTCTCTGGGGAGAACAGCATGGACCCACCTGTGCAAAGCACATGCAGCTCGCACAGGCCTTGAGCGAGTTCAGCATCTTTATGGCTGGGTCTCAAGGCATCAGAGCCAGCCCAGGGCATCTCTGCCAGTCTCAGGGGGGAGTGAGACTTAGGGGCGCCTGACCTTTGACCTCTGCTCCCAACCCAACATAAGATCAAACCTTCCCAATCTGAGTAGTTTTAAAAGGGCCAGGAGGGGACGTTGCTCTGCTCCCAGGCCTTGTGGGGAGCATCTCTTTGCCGGGTGTGTGCTGGGCATGACTGTGGCCCTCCTTCGAGCTGCGACAGGACACACCCCACCCGCTAGCCCTTTGCCGGATGTGGACTCTATGCCAGCTCTGTCCACAGGCCCCATGCACCCGCTCCTGGCTCTGCCTGGCCAATGAGCCAACACGGGCAGGCAGTGAGTTAAAGCAAGGCCCAGGGAGAGGGACCGGCTGAGTTCAGGGCGCCCTGTGAAATCTCCATTTCCGACACCAACCTTTACCTGTCCCAGCCTCGCCTCCCATGCCCCCTCCCCCATGGGAAGCCCTCCTCTCCACTGACAGCTGAGAGGCAGGAGGGACACTGGAAAGGAGCGAGAAAGGCTGAGCGTTGAGTCACTTCTCCTCCCTCCCCCTCCCCCCGCCTGTTTGATCCCTGAGGTGCTCTTGCCCCCCGGGAGGAGGCTGAG
Organism: Terrapene triunguis; assembly: GCF_002925995.2. Taxonomy (NCBI): domain Eukaryota; kingdom Metazoa; phylum Chordata; order Testudines; family Emydidae; genus Terrapene; species Terrapene triunguis. The sequence continues at coordinate 19,599,247 of NW_020664582.1, read as the reverse complement.
CCCGGCTCAGGGACGCGGCCTTGTCACTCACCAGGCACCCAGGCAGCAGTGGGCGCCTCCTAGGCCTCAGGGAGGCAGCTGTCTCGGAGCTTCTCGGTGAGTTGATTTATGCAGCACAGCCTATAAATTACCCGGATGGAGCCCGCGGGAGCCATTCCTCACAGCAACGTCCAGAACCTGCTGCCAGAATCCAAACCATTTCCAGCCATTAATTGAACAGGAAAAAGGGGGAAATTAGTGCCCAGGGAGCTGGGATTAAACCGAGTCTCTGTAATGAGCAGGTCATGTTCTCCCAGCTCGCAGGACCCAGCAGGTATCCCAGCAAGGCAGGCAGGTGTGGCCTTTCTCAGCCTGGGCCAAGGTGCAGCCTGCTAACCCCGGCCAGGGGCAGGCCGTCCTGTGGGGTGGCTAAGGGGGCGGGGCTGGGCACAGACCAGTGGAGAAGGGAGCTTGGTTTTGTGCCCAGACGCCAAGCGAGACCTGAGGTTACCGGTGCATCGTACAGTCCGAGCTCACTGCATTGCACAGCAGGGATCTCATGCAGACACATGCACAGCGCATGGGTGCATGGAGCTGGACAGACTCTTCTCCAGAGTCAATCTGGCTCCAGTACACTGGACAGCAGTGCTGCTGGTTCTGATCCAGCAAGATTGGCCTAATAGCTAGAGAGCCCAGCCTAGGCCAGCTGCCCTTTGTGCAACCCCAGTTCTGTTAGAACAAACAGAGACAGATTTACGTCCAAGAGCTAAACGTCAGAACCTGAAGAGATGGGAGGAGTCAGCTCCTGGTCAGGGATGAATGTACATAAGAGCATGTGAGAGTGGGGGATAGATGGCCAGTCCCTGGCTTCTACTTCTGCACCAACTCCTTCACACACACACACCCGCATGCACAAACACACACGTGCACATGCAGACACACACACACACACACACACACTGCACCTGGTCAGGAACCTGAACAATTCTCATTCTCTCGCACAAGCAGCATTTGCGCCCCCAGGGGTTGGCAGGTGTCAGTTCTAACCCGGGTGTGGTACAAAGGCCACACAGGTATTTGTGTCTCCGCAGAGCAGCCATTCCACATGCGCATCAATGGAGCCTGGAGCAAGCCCCCGTGTCTCTGTTCTTGGGGAGGGGTCAGGCTGCATTTAAAGGAAGCCAGCTCCCTTCATGCCCAAGTTGGCACCCCCAGTGCCCTCCTTTCCAGCTGCTCAGCTGTGAGCAATGTTGCCGTCAGCAGGCCTGCGTGCCAGGGTCCCGCTCTCATACTCAATATGGGAGCAGGGTAGGCGCATGGCCAGTCTGCCCGGGATTTACAGCTGTGCGCAGTGCTTGGGACACGCTGTGTGAAGAAACCAGCAGCAGATTACAGAGCAGAGTAAAACCCAAATGTAAACAGGCCCACAGCATGTGGTTCACCCCAAAACCCCAACAGAGAAGCCAGGGAGAGCAGGACGCCATGGGTGCAGAGGAAACCGCTGCCATCCAAGCTCTTTTCCCAGCCAGGGCCTGAGGGTCTGCGGGGGGGAGGGGGGGGTTCTGAACAAACTGGATGTGAGTGAACATGTGAGTGTAGGCGGGACGTGAGCCTGGCATGCACACAGTAGGAGCGAGTGTGCAGGTGTGAGCACACGTGTGCATATGAGTGTGCCCGTTCCTGTGGGAGGACAGGGGCGTTGGTAGGCAGCGCTCTAACGAACACCCATTTCATTATTTCATGGCTCTCTCCTCAGCAGGTTTGTTGGGGCATTTTCACCATGAGCCATGACAGAGGCTGACGTGTTCTTTCCCCCGCACCCAGTTGGAGCACGTGTGGCCTCGGGCTTGTGCAAGAGCCTCCAGGCTGTGAGAAAGGGGAAGCGAAAGTCCGAAACGAGAGGTAACCACCAAGTCCTGCTGGCCGGAGAGCCCCTCCCACCCCCGAGGAGACTTCACCCAGAGACATCCCTGGGCCTCTGCCTAGCAGCCACTTCTGGGGGGGAGGCAGGAACCGGAGAAGCAGAAGTAGGGAGCCAGGCAAACCTCCACCCACTGCCATAAAACTAACCAGTCCCTGGGCCGGCCCCACAGGTTGGCACTGCACAAGCCCAGGCACTGCTGGTATGGCTGTAAATCACTACCCACGGTGCTCTGCCCTTCCCCCTACCTGTGACCCCAGGCCCCCACTAACTCTATCCCAACCCTCCCCAGGCCTGACCCCCACCAGTGTGAGCCCAATCCCACCCACCCCACATCCCCCTCACCCCCACCCCCAGCACACACCCCCGGCAGCACCTGCAGGAATCGCCCCCGAGCCTGGCCTCTCCTCAACAATCTGGGTCCTGAGAGACTAAACTCTGAGGCTGGGGGAAAGCCAAGCCTGGGGTGCCACAGACCAATTCTCAGCCATGGAGGGAAGGGCCGCCTGCATCGGCAAGGGAGGCACTAGGGCTAGCACAAGCCTGCTGGTAGCCACGGGCCATCTAACTGCTCTGCAGCCAGTGGGGCCTGGCTGGCCCCCCAGCCAGCTGGATGCTGCACAACTCGTGGAGCAAGCCCAAGGCTAGAACGAGGGACTCCTGGGTCCTAATCCGAGCTCTGGCAGGGACGTCTGTAGGCGACTCACGCCCAGTCTCTTCCCCATGTGTGTAAATGGGCAGTAGCACGCCCCTGCCTGGCTGGCAGCAAGGGCCACGTGGGCTGTACCTAGAGCTCTGATAGTAAAGGGCTCTTCAACCTAGCAAGCAAAGGCAGAATGAGACTTCCTGGCTAAGCACTAGACTGGCACTGAACCACCCCCCAATTCACCAAGGGGTGGAGTCTTTCAATCCAGAACTAGGGACCACCAAATGAAATGAATGGGCAGCAGGTTTGAAACAAATAAAAGGAAGTTCTTCTTCACACAGCGCACAATCAACTTGTGGAACTCCTTGCCTGAGGAGGTTGTGAAGGCTAGGACTATAACAGCGTTTAAAAGAGAACTGGATAAATTCATGGAAGTTAAGTCCATTAATGGCTATTAGCCAGGATGGGTAAGGAATGGTGTCCCTAGCCTCTGTCTGTCAGAGGGTGGAGATGGATGGCAGGAGAGAGATCACTTGATCATTGCCTGTTAGGTTCACTCCCTCTGGGGCACCTGGCATTGGCCACTGTGGGTAGACAGGATACTGGGCTGGATGCAGGGCCGGCTCCAGGCACCAGCCGAGCAAGCTCGTGCTTGGGACGGCAGATTCTAAGGGGCAGCATTCCGTCCAATCCTAGGGCGGCACGAATGCCCCCCTTTTTTTTTTTGGCCTCTGGGTCCAGCTGCCCTGCGCCCTGTTTTTGTTTTTTTGCTTGGGGCGGCAAAAAAGTCAGAGCCGGCCCTGGCTGGATGGACCTTTGGTCTGACCCAGTGTGGCCGTTCTGATGTTCAGACTGGGTGTCGCATTGTAAAAGCTCGGCTCTGTCTCAGCCCGAAGTCCTAGTCCATGCAGGAGTTGCTGGGTGATGTTCTCTGGCCTGGGCTATGCAGGAGCTGAGACAAGATGATCACAGGGGAAGCTGTAGAAGAATGTGGCGACTATGCCCAGCACCAGCCCCAAGCAGAAGGGCTCCACTTCTCCCCCAGCAGGAGGCTGGCAGCTGCCTAACCGTCCCTCCAACCCTTTTATATCAAGAGTCAGCTCCATTTGAGGGGTCTCAGAGAATCGCCTCTGCATCCTGCCCCCACAGAGCTCTAGAGAGCCCACGAATGGTACCAGTGCCCCCCCGCCCCGGTCATTGTTAATAACCAGATAAAGGCATTGCAGGGGGATGACCTCCCATGGGCTGTCAGGCCAACAGCCAGGGGACCAAAGAACCGTGCTGGGGCAAGAGCATCCAGAGAGGAGACCCTGACATCAGCTGTCCCAGTGTCTCAGGCCTGAGGAGGCTTCCAGGAACTGTTCTGTGCCACACTTCCCCTGCCTGCGTTCCCCCCCCTTCCCAAGTCTGGCGGGAGACTCCCAGCCCTGATGGTACCAGCAGGTGGTGCTAAGTGTCTGTCACAGAACATCCTTTTCCTTGGGGCTCCAGAATAGATCCAAACCACTGGTCCACCAAAAAGCTACTAGGAGAAGCTATTGGAGTCTCCATACTGAGGGTTTAGGCCTTTGCCAAACGGAAATGAATTCAGCCTGAAATGTGTTGGAGCTGAGAAACGTTCCAAGAAGCCACTGCAGACATATTTTGCTCATGAAACTGTCCTCGCTGCTTCACAGCACATGGAAGGGGCCGGGCTGCTGGGAAGCTGTAGACCTAATTATAGGGGGTTCCTTCTTTCCAAAATCAGCTTAATTTGGAAGAATCTGCTTGAGGTTTTCCCTAATTGCTTTCTCAAGCTCCACGCAATTGCTGCTCGCTTACATGTAATGTCCTCTCCCTCCTGAGCACCGCGGCGTCAGAATCCAGCAGAACTTCCCTTCATGTGAAGTTAGAGTGCACTAATCAGATGCAAAATTATACATTGTGGAAAACACACAACGGTCTCCCTTCCCCCCCCCCCCATCTCCTCTCAGGGCTGTAATTATCACATGCACACATTTGGCTGGCAGAGGCGGGAGGATGCGGTCGCATGGTGCACTGGGAGTCACAGTTGGAAGTGTTTAAGGCAGGGCTCAGATCTCGAACTCACAGAACCTTGTCTCCATGCAGGGAAGGCCCAGCTACCCGAGGGGTAACGTGCACAGGCACCGTGTCCGGACCTGAGTGTTTCTGACAGTGTGTAACAGATTGATGTTTGGATTTGGAATTTTCCCTGGGGCGTTCAAGCCTGTCTTATCAGAACTCCCATTAACGAGGGCTGGGTATGTCCCCTGGCATTTGATTTCAGCCCATTCATTATGGGCTGGAGTCTGACTAGCACATAAAGACATTTACTGCAGACCTGGAGATCAGCTCTACCAAGTCTCCTGATGAACTGCCCAGCCCTGCTAACGCAGCCAACTGTCTAGAACCAGGAGAGTAGCCAGCAAGCTCTGAAGTTCCCTCCTGTGCTCACCCAAGTATTTAAGCTTCCATTTAACCAACAGTTTATTGTGTCCCACTAAGCTTCCAAACAACCATCCTAATGTTCGGGTTAATCCTGTGCCACTGTAAAGCCATCATACAACTACAAAGCTAGAGTGGATGTGGAAGGAGTTGGAAATCACCCCCCTTAGCACGTACTCGCTGATGGATGTTAAACAGCAGCTACTAACAGCAGACATTTTTAAAACCAGCAGATGCTGCTAACTTGCATCTAAGAGTTTTAAAAGAGCTGGCTGAGTATCTCGCTAGACTGTTACTACTGATTTTCAGTAAGTCTTGAAACACGGGGGAAGTTCAGGAAGAAGGAAGAAAGCTACTGTTGTGTCAATATTTAACAAGGGAAACTAGATGAACCAGCTTATATAGGCCTGTCAGTCTGACATCGATCCCAGTCAAGGTAATGGAATAGCTCTGATGGGATTCAGTTAAAAAAGAATTAAAGGAGAATAATGTAATTAAGGCCATTCAACATGGGTGTATGGAAAATAGATACTGTCAACCTAACTTGATATATGTATTTTTAAATGAGATTACAAATTTGGTTGATAAAGATAACAGTATTGATGTAATATACTTAGACTTCCATACCCCATATGACTTGGCACCACATGACATGTTGGATACAAAACTAGAAAGATATAAAATTAACATGGCCCACATCAAATGGATTAAAAACTGGCTGACTGATAGGTCTCAAAACGTAACTGTAAACGGGGAATCATCATTGATCAGGTGAGTTTCTACTGGGGTATCACAGGAAGCATTTCTAGGACTTACACTAATTAACATTTTTATCAATGACCTGGCAGAAAAGAAAATCACCACCGATCAAGTTTGCAGATGACCCAAAGATTGGGCGCGTGATAAGTAATGAAGAGGACAAAGTGATCAGGATCATTTGGTAAGATGGCTACAAAACAATGCACATTTTAACACAGCTCAATATCAATGTCCATCCCTGGAAACAAAGAACACAGGCTGCACTTACAGGGTGGGGGACTCTAGCCTGGGACAGGGACTCTGCAGACGACGTGAAGGTCATAGTGTCTTGTCTCGGGGTTCTTCTGCTTTTGTTGATGCTCCAGTGTCCTGACTGTAAACACAGGGCCCATCTGGGCCCAAAGATGTTGCTTGTTCTCACTCTTGATTGAGTTACATGAGGCCCATCCCATGGTGAGTGATGCTTCGTCCGGCTGGCTGTAAATTCTACCTTTTACACCTCTCCTAAAGGACACCATGGAAACCTCTGCCAATCACCATCACAAACAGCTACTTCACTGCTTTCAGCAAACACCACGCTGACCTCACCTTTGGTGACCTGGCAAGGAGCTGCGCAGACCCAGGTGTAATACGGCTGCCTGGGCATGCCTCTGTCACATTGAAGTTGGGGTGGCCACATACACAGTGTCTCCCGCCCCCCCCCCCTCCCAATGGCTGCTTTTCAGCTCCTCTCCTCTCTTCCAGACCTTCTGCAGGTGAGTTAATTAAACCAGCTTAGACCCCCTGGGCCCTGCCGTTTAGTGAGCCAAATGCAGAGGTGACCTGTAAACGCCTGAGTGTCACATGCTGCGACATGGGCCTGGGTCTAAGTGGAAGGGAGTAGTTTTCACTCCCGTGCAAAGGGGCCAGAGGAAAGTGTAAGTGACAGGAGCTCTGACCCTCTCTGGACTCTCCTGCACTCACTCTGCCCTGGGCCCACAAACTCTACATCTCATCTGCTGTTGGAATGGGCTCCGAATAGAGGGAGTGTCCATGGCCACTTGTCACTGTGGGCCTGTCTATGCCACAAGCACAACTGGCTCATGACACCCTCGGCCAGCCCCATGCAAACAGCGCTGAGCTGGGCTGCACAGCAGCTTGTTTATTTCACAACAGGGCGATGTGTCAGCCACATAGTGTGTCACACCTACCAGCCCACCCAGCTGGGCCTGCCGGTGCATGCTGGGAAAATCTGGGCAGTTGCCCCAGGGTACCTGGGGGGGAGGGGAGGAGTGTCTGGAGGCCATGCAGGCATTGGCACCCATAGTGCAGTGCGTGCTGCAGTGCCAGCACCTGCTGAGCTGCTCACAGCTGGGGGCCACCTCCCAGCCTGGGCGAACCCCTTTGTTGGCATGGTTACTATCCCTGCCCCTGGTGTGTGTGGTCTCCAGCCATGTGGGACACAAGAGTCTGAGTCCCACTAGTTACCCTGGTTCCCGCACATGGGGCCAGATGGGGCTCGTGACGGGCCCGTGGCCCTTTGCTCCCTGCCAGCCAAGGTCTGCACCAAGAACTGCTGCATCTGTCACCTTGCCCCGGACCCCGTCCCCTTCTGCCAGTCTGCCGGGGACTTGCAGTGGGGACGCGGATCCGGGGGAGGCAGAGGTGGGAACATTTTTCCAAGGGAAGGATTTTCCATTGAGACAAAGACATTAAAAAAAAAGAAAGAAACAAGGTCCTTTGGGGAGCAGGATCCAGGAGATTGGGGGGAGCTGGACTGGGGGGAGCAGAGATGGGGGGAGCGGGGGGGGGGGGGCGGGGGGGGGGGGGAGGCGGGAGCTGGGGGGGGGGGGTGGGGGGGGAGCTGGGTTGGGGGCGCTGGGCCGGGGATTTTCCTCCGAACTTTCCCGCAGAGCCAAACCACGAGCGCACCCCCGGGCCCGCGCGGTCTTTACCCGCCTTTCCCCTGCTCGGTCCCAGCACTCGGGGACGCTTTTCCTTCCTTCAATTGCCATATTTGGGTGTCGCATTCCCAAGATCGATTGGCCAATGTAAGTCACGTGGTGGTCCCCCAAAAAACAACTTTCATTTTCAATCCCCCCCCCAACACACTAACCGGTGCCCGATGCGCACAGCGCTCTGCCGCCAGCCTGCCCCGCCCGCGCCGGGGGATCCCCCCGGCTCCGCTGTGCCCGCTCCGCGCCCAGGCCGGGGACTGTCCGTACGAGGGAAGGCCGCAGGCGGGGCCCCGGAGAGCCCAGCCTGTGCCAGGCGCGCCCCGTCCGCCCGGCGGGCGCTCCCGCTGCCCACAGGCCAGTGGCTTCCCTTGCCCAGGCTGCGATGAGGCCCCGCCCGCCCCTAGCCCGGAGGGGCCGCGTGGCTGGGCTGGGGTCGCTGCGCACGGGGGCTGGGGACTGAGCAGGACCGGGCCTGGCTCTCCCCGAGGGCTCCAGACCCGCGGCGCCCCAGGACTGGCTCTCGGTCTCCAGCCCTGCACCAGCGGCCTTCCCGCTCCCCGAGCGCCCCGGCTTCCCTCGTCCCGCCCGCAGAGCCCCTGTCCTGCCCCGCCTGAGCCCAGGAGCACCGGGGCCCAGCCAGACCCTCCCCGCAGCGGGCAGCTCGCGAGCCGAGACCCGCCTGCACCCCGGGGAAGCACAGAACTCCCTCGCCCCCGAGGGAAGCCGACCCCGGGCCGGGAGCTGCCGGGCCCTACGGAGCCCCCTGTGCTGACAGCGACCCCTGTCCCCCCAGACACCTTCCGCGGTGCCAGGGGCGCGCACCTGCGTGGGGAGGAGCCGCCTGGCAGCGCGGCTGAGCAGGCGGCGCAGGAGCGGGGCGAGGGACGCTAGATGGCAGCAGGAGCCGGCGCTACCGCCAGCCGGGGCCCCGCCGAGAGGCGAGCGAGCGCCCGGCAGGAGAACCGCTGCACCTGGCCTGAGAGATGAGCCCAAGGTAGGTGCGGGGGCCGCGGAGCCGGGACAGCGCAGGGGCAGGTGACCGGCCCAGGCCGCGACGGGGACATCAGCGGGGGGCTCGGGAGCCCGACACCGCCGGGAGCCACATTCGAGAGTAAAGGGGGAGCCCAGCCCCAGCCCCGTCCCCTTCCCCCTGCGGGACCCGGGACCCGCTCCCCGGCGCC
>NW_020664582.1:19588130-19590369 GCF_002925995.2 Terrapene triunguis | reverse complement strand
AGCAGGGAGAAGGGTGTGTGTGTAATGGACTATTCACCGCTGTGGCGCAAGCAGGAATTCTGGGCTGGCTGCAGGATGCTGGGGCAGATGCTCTGCTCTGGGCTGTGCAGGAGGGCAGGCTGGCTGGGCACCATGGTCCCTTGCTGGCCTCTCTGGGGAGCCTCCTGGTCCGGCTGGGAAAGGGGCCCGGCTCCATTCCACCCCCAAACTCGGCAGCGATTCCCAGGGCAGGAGCTGCGCCCGGGCCCAGCTCGGGCTGCAGGCTCCGATTCCCACCCCAGCTGGGAACAGAACAGAACGAGGCAGCCCAGAGAAGCGTTTGGTAGGAAAAACTTATTAAGAAAACATCTTAACAAAGCAACACAACCCCAGCTAAGGGGCGGGGCCCAGGCTCTGCCCAGCCTCTTGGGCACCAGGTGAAGCAAACGACCAGAGAGTCACCCCGGAGCCAAAGGGCAGGGATGGAGCAAAGCCAGCACCTGGCCACGGGGAGCAGCCAGCAGTCCCGAGGGAAGCAGGACCCCAGAGCCTATGAGGGCGGGAGCTGCCTCCAGACTGCCACCAGCAGGTCCTTGCGTCTGGCTGCTCATTCACGTTTTCCACGGTGGATCATGCTGCCAACACTCAGTACAGTCAGGTCCCAGAGCAGTTCCTGCAGTCAGGGGACACATCTCTGAGAAGCAGCAGCTGGCACCAGCAGCGTCCAGGGAAGATGGTGGGGGCAAGTCCTTCCATCAGCAGGGTGCCAGGGGAGGGCACGGGGTGTCCAGTTTGGCGCTGACTGTCCCTTTCACTGGCCAGCTCTTCCCTGACGCCGCGGCCGCTCAATGGCAGAGTTCAGCAGGTTCGTCAGAACAAACGTTTCAAACACAGCACGGTTTGAGGAAAAGTCAACGGGCGAACGTCGCCTGCCCCAGCTCCTTGCACAGCTCCCACCAGCAGGCTCCCCTTGGCACAGTTTAGTCCTAAGGTCCTGGGTTGGGTGTCCAGTAGCAGGCGGCAGCGGCTCCAGCAGGCAGGCTCTGGCCTGGAGACCTCCCTGGCAGCTGTAGTGGGGACAATACCGGCCTTCCTGCCTGTGTGTCACAGCCCCAACCTCGGGCCACGGGCTTGTCGCCTAGCCACCCCGGAGCGAGCTGTGACAGGAAGTCAGGCTGGAGTGAGGCTGCGAGGCCCTTTGCAAAGCACCTGGCTAGCACTGCTTGGTGAGCACGCAGGACTCAGGCTGCCCTGGCATCTGTAATCTGGGGGCTCAGCCCTGCCCCACCCCTGTCCCACGCCAAGATCCCAGGTGAGGCAGCCCCTGGGGAAGGGGTGGCTGAGCTGCTGGTGGCGAGAGAACCCCCCCCCCGTCTGCCAGTGAGCAGCTGCCGCCCGCAGTTCTGAGGGAGGCCAGAGAGAGCACCGTCCCCTCCCCAGCGCCCCCGGGGCTCAGCAGCCAGGGGCAGCGCTGCATTCTCGTTCCACCCGCTTGCCTCACTGGCTTCGGTCCTGCTGCCTCCCTCTCCAGCCTCCATCCACTCCCCCCACAGGGCCCTTCGCACCCTGGGCTCCTGCAGAGATGCTGGCCCTGCATGGGGAAGGCCTGGGAGTACAGCAAAGTCCCTAGAGAGGGCAACATTGCGCCTTCCTGAAGGTGCTGGGTACCTGCCTGGCCACAGAGCTCCCTGGGCTGTTCCGCAGAGGCCTGGCCTAGCTGCAGGAGCTTGGAGGTGACGACAGCCCCCTCAGCCTCTGCCCCCTGGGATGCCCCACTAGGGCTCTGTCTGACCAGGAGGGCCTGGCTCCGTGGAGGAGACACAGCTCAGCCCCTGCTGCACTTGCCCAGCCGCCCCAGGAAGCTGCAGCAATGCCCGGCGCCGAGCGACCCTGGCCACTCTGGAGACCACGCTGCCTGGCAAGGCTCAATGAGGCAGACGACGGGGCAATGGGGTCAGCTCAAGGGCTCCCCAGCCATGCTGAAGGGGCAACTAGGGCTCGCAAAGCTGCTCAAGCAGGAACCATTGGCAGGTCAGTGTCCCTCTGGCCCCGTAGACAGCCCCTGGGAGCTCCCTCAGGACCCCACAGCCTGGCCTGTCACAAGCTCAGGGGGACTCAAGGGAGAGATTTATTGTAATGGCAAAGCCTTAAGAGCAGGTTACAAGCATGACAAGGCAGGGAGTGTGTGGGGCAGGATCTAAGGGTGTGCATCTCGTATGGGGGAGCAGAGCAGGGGGCTCAGGAGGTATATGGGGCAGAG
>NW_020664582.1:19565175-19588120 GCF_002925995.2 Terrapene triunguis | reverse complement strand
GGGGCAGAGTAGGGGGCTCAGGAGGTATATGGGGCAGAGGATGTATGGAGCAATCAAGGTACAATGCAGCCTGGGTATTTAATGCTTTTCCTTAGCAGCAATGGATCCTGAGCAATAGACAACCCTAAAGCTTGAGGTGACGTTCTCAGAGCAGGACCTGCTGCCCCCGTGCTGGAGAGGGGACCAGAGCATCTTCAAAAGGGGAAAAGGAGCCAAATATCCGTTACTTTCCCCCCAGACTCCAGTGTTGGGAAGTGACAGGGCTGCTGCAGCCCTACTCCCGCGGGACACAACTAGGGCTCCAAGGAGCTGCCAGCCAAGTGGACAGACGAAGGAATCGAGACAGGCGGAGAGGAACAGCCAAGGTGTGAGCGAAATGGCCAGAGACAGCAGGACAGACCCTGACCTCCACGTTCACAGTGTCTCAGGGGTGCAGCCAGGGCTCCAGCAGGAACACAAGCGCCTCTGGAAACCGCCAGTAGGAACTGCCACAACGCCAGGTCCCTCCTGCTTTTCGTAGCCAGTTAACAGACAGGAGGCTCCCATTCCTTTGGCCGGCTCAGAGCACAGCTCCGAGGAGAACGCTGGCCTCCAATGGGAGCTCTCTCCAGTCAAGGATGCTGACAAGGGCAATGGGGCTAGCCCAAAGCTTCCCCCAGGGACCAGTGCCCCCCTGCTCTGCCCCCCACTCTTCCCAAAGGCCCTGGCAACCCCCAGAGTCCTGGGCTCCGCACGACCCATCCACAGCAGGGACCTTCCCTTTGCAGCATGGCCATTCGGGGCTGGGTTTGAAGACGTGGTGTTTATTGTTCAATGGTGGGTCGGGAGGCAGTGGTGGTGGTGCAGGGCTGCCTTGAAAGCCATTCTCCCACCAGCAACACGCTGCGTCACTCACGCGGGGACATCTCCTCCTCAGTCACACCCGCTCAGCCCTCCTGGGCCCACTTCAGGAAGGTGGGAATGTCTCGCACGGGCACGTTCCGGGTCAGCGCCTTGACACGCAGGTTCCGATCGTCCGTGAGCAGCACCACCTCTCTGAGCAGACGGATTGGATCATCTGAAACAATAACCAGAGAGGACGTGTGCTTAGGGGTAGCTCCTGTCCTGAGGGGGAGCTAACCAGCCCCTGCCAGCCACCTGAACTCTGCTGTCAGCACACGACAGCCATGCAGCCACCCAGCTCTGCTCCACCAAATGCTGCCCTCAGCTTCTCCCACAGCTGCCCCGGCCTGCTCTTTGCTTCTTCCCGCTTGGGCTGCTTCTCCCACTCAACTTGGTTCCTTCCTTCATGCTGTCCCTATGCCTGGCCCAACCTCCCCGTCCTCAAACCCCGCCAGCTGCAGACACATGCTCTGCCCAGGGCACAGTCCCAGCGGTGCTCTTTGGTATTTGGTGAGGATATTCTACCTGGGCTATGAAGCATTATGTACTGAAGGCAAACAGCAAGGTGTCCCCAGGCCTTGCAGGTGCCCTGGACAGGGCATGAGCCCTCCTGGCACCTGTGGGGTGTGGCTCAGCTGTCCGGCTCATGAGCAGATGACTTCTGTATACTGACCCTTGAAGCCAGTCAGAGACAGCCCTAGGGCATGGCACAGCAGGCATGCAGTGTCCCTATCACAGATTAGATCTGGCCCCTGTATGTATCCCCAGCATGTACGTCCGTCCCACACGAACCCTGGAGAGGGCCCTGCTATGCCCCAGGCTGGGGTTGTGTGTAAAGCAGAAAGCACAGAGCAGGCAGCACATTTAAGGGGCAGGAATACGGCCTCTGACGTACGTTCCAGCAGGACACTGATGCTCATTGTAAGGTCTTTAAAACCAAACCTTATTGAGAGTCATTTTGCCTTTGAAGGGCCACGAACATTAGGGCTGAGCCCTGAGAAATAACTGAAATGGTCTCGCCCATTAGACGGGTGAGCTGCCCTGGGGCTGGGGGAACTCGGCTTACAGGACAGTGGAGCAGGGGAAGTGAACAGGGCGTCTGTAAGCAGCTGGATCCTGTGACTGTGCCTCCAAAGCAGGGCTTGAATGGAAAAAAACAAGAGTCCATGGAAGCCCACCATGGGCCCAGGATCTGCTGCATGGAGGGGCAGGCCCAAGGGAGGGTGTCTAGGGACCTGCTGTGTTGTAAGGGGTGGGCCCCTGGCACCTGCTGGGCTGGGAGGGGCAGACTCATAGGAGGGCGTCCTGGGCCTGATGCGTTGGGGGGGGGGGGGGAAGCTCATGGGGGGGGGTCCGGGATCTGATGCGTTGGGGGGGGAGGAGGCAGGGATCTGTTGGCAGCAGGATCAGGAGGTTTTGTGCGGACACTGAGAAATGTGTAACAATAAACATCCTCTGTTCTCAGCCTGGTGACGTGGCTCCTTGTTACAAACCAGAGGCTGTCAGCTTGTCAGGCCCCATCCACCATAATCCACATGATTTTAAAATTCAGCATCATTTACGCATAAACATTTGGTGACGGTTTCGCTGTGAATCTGACAAGTTAAGCTGCTAAGAATTTGCGCTGACAAATGTGTGTTTCTGGGGCAGCTGCTGATGTAATTCCCGTCCCAGCAGCCCCTGCAAACAGCTCTGGGATGGTCTGATTTTAGTACCTGGCGCCAGACGCCAAGTGGGCAAACGGAGGGAAGGGCATTGCCGTGCGCAGACAGCCCGGGATACGCGCCATGTGCCACTTCCGAGGGAACAGGCCATGGTAGCGCTGGCGTGGAGGCACTAACCACGGAGCTGGAAGGGGTTCTTCCAGCACTGCAGTCAATCCACCTCGCCAATAGGCGGTAGAATTCTTCTGTCAACCCAGTGGGGTCTACACTGGGGTTTAGGGCAGCATAATTATATTGCACAGGGAGTGACTTTTTCCTAGCCCTGAGCGGTGTAGTTAAGCCAACCTAACGTTGTGTGGAGCAGCCCTTAGACTGCCAGCTGCCCAAAGCAGAGGCCGTGTTTGATCAGCACCAGCACACGGCACCCTGATCCTGATCTTGCGCGAGGCTGCTGGTAATAGATTAACCAATGAGCAGAATGCTACTCCCAGGAGGGCTGAGCACAGGCTGCTCCTGCGCCACAGCGGCTCCAGGTTCTGGCATGTGCCGAGGGACGTGTGCACACGGCACCGTGTGAGGGGAGGGGAAGCCAAAAGGACCAGAGTGATAAACTCCCTGAGTCTCTGCTTCCTTGGGTGCCCGGCACAGTCCATGGCTGGCGTGTGGGGCCCAGGTCTTTTTCTCAGGTGCCTGGGCACAGTGTGTGGGCCCTCACGTCTTTGTGAGTGGCCCTGACCCTGTGCTTGTACCTTTGTTGGTGGGCATGAAGTCCTTGGCCTTGTCATTGCAGTAATGGAGACAGCAGGACAGAATCAGGTCGTCGTTGTTGCCCTGGAAGGAAGGATGACATGACCCATGTCAGGAAAGAGAACTGCTGAACTCCGCCTTGCAGCACTGACCCCCAGGGCTGGCTGGAGATGTGCAGAGGGTTCCTGGGTGGGGGTGAGGGAGAGCTGCCCTCCAGCCCTGGGATGCCCTCTGCCCAGCACCTCATCACCACTGCAGAAATGGGGCTGCCCGTGCTGCGAGCTTCCCCCGAGCAGTGTCCTCTTTGGGCTGCACCTCCCTTCACCTGCTGGCCGGTGGTGTCTTCGCTGCGGAAGGAGATGGATTCAAGTTCGTTGCCTCGGCTAGTCAGAGCCCTCATGTAGTTGTCGCGATTCTCAAAGCGCTCCTCCAGGAACTCAATGGCTCTCCTGGCCTTCTCCTGCAGCAGGCGGGCATGGCCCCCAGGCCGATACTCCAGCTCCGGGCCCTTGGCCAGGCCATCCAGCTCATTGATCACTTGGAAACCAAAGGGAAGAGGAAGTGGAGTTAGGATGCAGACGGATGCTCTTGGGAACTGCAGCCAAAGCCTGACACAGACCTGCCCAAGGGCCTTATGGATAGGGCACTGGGCTGAAACTCAGGAGACGCAGGTTCAATTCCTGGCTCTGACACAGACTCTGCAGGTGACCCTGGGTAAGTCACCTCATCCCTGGGCCTCAGTTGCCCACCTGCAAAATGGGGAGAATGCTGCTGCTTTTCTCCCCCCCCCCCCCGGCTCTGTCTTGCCTATTTGGACTGCTCGGGGGAAGCTATTTTCAGGGCGGGGCGGTCTCTGAGTGTACCCAGCACAATAAGGCTGGATCCCGGGGGTCTCCAGGCACTACTGTCACTCACTCACGCTGAGCTGGATGCTTTACTCAGAGCTCAGGCTGAGGGACGGGAGGGGAGAGAGCCTGTGGGGAGGCCAGACCCGGGGCAGTGCAGGCTGGAGGACGATGCTGGGCCATCCAGCCCCATCTCCACCTCCCGGCTACAGCAGCTAATCACTGATGCTGCTGAGGAATGCACCTGGCTAAGTGCTGCACAGGTGGGCAGTGCGCGCCCTGCCATTTCCCCTGCAACGCCCCCCACAGCAGCCACTGTCCCCGGCTCACGGGGGGAGGTGGGATTGCCAGTTGGCTCTGGTCCCCTAGGCAGGATGACGCACACAGCCCCAACCCCCTGCAGGGCTGGCTGCAAGAGGGAGAAGCGAGACCCCTCCTGCCCAGCCTGTGGGACACAGGGAGGCAGAGGCAGCATGCTGCCCTCCTGACACGCGGAGCCTCACCCCGCATCAGGTGACTCCCAGGCCTGCTGCTCATTTTGCTTGGCTGAGGATTAAGTCCTAGAGCCTTCTGTACTGGTGCCAAGGGACAGGAAAACCTCAACCTCGCCAGCACCTGAGGGCAGAGTGGGGGGTGCCCTTGCCAGCACGAGAGACCGCAGCAATGCCCACAGGGGCTGTCGGACGGGAAGCGCTGGGAGCCCCTGGCCCACAGCCTCTCCCAATAAGAGACACCCCAGAAACAGCCCGTGTGTGAGAGACAGTGGGACTGTGGGCACGGGCAAGTGGGTGATCGTGCTCTGTGCACGGGAGGGAGCGAGCGAGCCTCCGTGCGCAGTCTGGCTTTCAGACATGGCTTAATTTCTGAAGATTCTTTCCAAGCTCCAAGCCAAAGCCCTGAGATCAAGTGGGAAATATGCATTCCTCGGGGGCTTGGGGAGAGCGTTCGGGGTCTGAGGCCTCTCCCCAGTGCTGTGAATCACTGCACAGGGAGCCTGTGGGATCGCTCTGTTCTAGGGGGAGGCTGGCACTCATTGTCTGGGTATTCAGATGAAAGCTACATGGAGCTGCTTCACTCCTCACTCATTCCTGACTCCAGAGACCCACTGCTGCCATTTCCACACACTGCACGGCTGGGATTCGGGGGGGGGTGAGGGAAGTGGTGCAAAAACGGAACATCAAACAGGAAAAGCTGGTATTCCATCCCGAAATCCGCTTTCCTGCTTCCAAACCAAACAGGCTTCAAAGGGAAGGCTTGTTTGTGCTTCTGCACCAGGCCTGGCTTCTCTATGGCAGGGTCAGGCTTGAGGAGCATGGAGCAGGTTAAAGAGCAAGAGAAACAAAGTGAATGGAAAGCTGCACACTTAACCCCTTGCTGCATCCCGCAATCCGAGCACCTCTGCTGTTAGGGGAATGCTGTGCCTCCCGCTCCCGCACCTGGGGGCCAGCTCAGCTCCCTCGGCCAAGGGTTCACACTGACCAGGGCACAGGCCTTTGTGTGCGCGGGAGAAATCAACCTATGTCCAGCACAGCCACAGACGTTGCTGCTTCGGCATGCTTTACTAACAGCCAGCAAGGAGATGTGGCAGCCTCGTGGGGGTGAGGCCCCATCAGCCCCACTAACATGGGGGAAACTGGGGCACAAATGGGAAAGAGGTGTCAGAGCCAGGCTTAGACTCCATAAGCTCAGGCTACGCTGCTTCTCTCGTGGCTGCAGGCAGCTGGAGCCAAGCAGTGCCCACAGCATCCTAGATCCCCAGGGACTGACAGGGCTGTGGTTGTAGGGCAGGAACTCCTCTGGCAGGGTGGGGACGCTGGGTTTCTAGCCCTCTGGTTGGGGCTTGGGGTTACCCAGCTTCAATCAAACCACACGAGAGCCGAAGGGAGGATGCCAACATTCTCAGGTGCAGTTAGCGGGGGTCGCAGAACGCCCCAGGGCTCTGTAAGCTCTGCTGGGGCTGACAGCTTCCTTCCCTTTGCTTCCAAAGCCCTGGAGCTGGAATGCCGAGCTGCTGCGCACCCTAGGGTTCCCATGCTGAGCTGGGCAGCCAGCCAGCTCACTCAGCCAGGTGATGGATCCCCCTCTGCCGTAACCAGGAATCCTCCCCCAGGACAGGAATTCCTGCTCTACTGCCTGGTGCTGACGATGGCCCTCCATGAAGAGCCGAGTGAGCAGGAGGGCACAGCATCTTCCTGGTGACAGAGTTCGAGCTATGGAATTCCTTCGGGTGCCCGTGGGTCCCTGGATCTCACTACTGCCCCGCACCCTGCAGGGACACCTGTCTTGCAAACACAAGGCCGAGAGAGGAATGCCCCTCCCGGCACTCGTGGCAGCAGGGGCCCAGGCCTGCAATCCTCCATTCCCAAGTGCACTATGCCAAAGTGTTTCACACAGGTATGCTTGTCCCACTGCCCACATGCTACACGTAGTCCTGCTCACTCAGACTGGGACAGACCCAGGCAAGAGGCGGTCAGGCCCCAAGGCTGGGAACTGAGGCAGGGACAGGCAGCTCTCTGGGGCACTGGCCTGGAGACGCTTAGCTCTGGTCCTGATTCTGCGTCCCTCCAGGAATTCTCTGCGCTGCAGGCTAGTGCTGCCCGGGGCTCGGGCTACCTCCACGGGTGCTCCAGTTCTGCAGCTCTAGAGCGAGACAGGCCAGAGGGACGATACCTCGACCCCAGGGTGTGATCGGATCATCAGAGCGAAGGCAGCTAACCAAACCTTCCGCCGCCCTGGGAGACCACCCAGCAGCAGAGCCGGTATCTGCCAGGCAAGTGTTTCCCAATAACGGGAACCAGCTTGGGTTTTACTGCAAGCTTTATAAGGAGAAAAAGAAAGGCTGGGCTTCGCTGGGACACAGGCTGGCCATTTATTCCGGCTGCCTAAGCCCCAGCTCAGCCAGGCTAAGCTGTCTGCTTGGATTGTTTAACAATTCCCCCACCCTGTTCCTTTCCAAATTCCCTCAAAATCCCGTTTAACACCCTCCCGCCTCCCACAGACCTGTGCCCTGTGGGAAGGGAGCCAACAGTGACAGGGACCAGAAGAGTGTCTGCAAGAGACCTGCCAAAGGGCATGTGTGGGGAGAGTGCCCACCTGCCTGGGCACGTGGCTCCCATGGGTGAACCCTGGCCCACCCCGTCCTGCCCAGCACCAATGGCAAGAACTCACGTGGGATCATCTGCTGGCTCATGAACACAGTTATCCATCACGCTGCCCACCACTAGCCAAGGCACCGCAAGACAGCAACAGACCACACAAGTAACTATGGGGCCATGCGGGATGCAGGGGGTCAGCCTGCCGAGGGCTCCACATGGGAGACTAGGACCTGCCCAGCTGGAGGGGCAGCACCCACTGCAGGTAGCAGCAAGGGGGGGAGGGAGCATGCACCTCGGCCTGGCCTTACTCACCAATCAGGGGCACCACCAAGATGAACTTCCGCCACTCCAGCAGCTTCTTCAGGCTGTTCAGGTGGTCGATGAAGCCGTTGGTGTCTGGCACCAGGAAGACAGGTCTGATCTCCAGCTCCATCTGCCGCATCTGGCTCTGATCCTTCAGCACAGCCTGTAAGAGCCCAGAGCGAAGAGTGAGCAGGGGGCCTCGCCATAGCAAGTCCCCGACCTGGCGCATCCCTCAGGCTCCAATTCTGAACACCCTGGTCAGAGCCTCCACACTCCTGGGCCAGAGAGAGCTAATGGGACTACAGCAGGGAGCTGTGTCCCACCCCCCAGCACCTCAAGGGCACGCACCTCCCCGGGGCTGTACGCAGAGCACTTCTCAGAGCTTGCACTGCTGACACTCATGCAGTTTTTGTACCAGTGTAACTATGCCTGGGAGGGGTGAGATTTCTTACCAACACAGCTCCACTGGGACAATCCCGTGTCTGGACACAGACAGGCTGGTATAAAGGTGCCTTCTGCTGGTGTGGTTTATTCCTGTTCCTGGACAGGAATAGCTCCACTGGTATAAGCACTTTTAAACCATACATCTGCACCTGCACCGAGAGGTTGGGTGGTTCCCAGTTAATTCAGAGCCCACTAAGATGTAGCTGGTGCTCCAGTGGGCAGGGTCCTTGCAGGGAGCACAGGTGGACGAGGGGCCTAGAGAGGGCTTGGATGTGCTATGCGGTATGGCAGCTGCTGCTAGCTGCTCTGGATGTCGGTGTGGGAGAAGAGCAGTGAGACAGCCACATTCAGAATTCAGACTAGTGCCAGGGGACTGCAGGGAGAGAAGCTCCCAGGCAGTGGCTGGCACCATGACATTCTGCATGCTGTGTAGAACATGCCCCCTTTGGCAAGGGCAGCCCCCGCTCCCCCTCACCTGGGAGCAGACGGGTTAAGTGCAGGGGACAGGTCAGGCCCCACTGGATAGCGGATTTCAGGGTTACTGTGGGAGGCTGTCTGAACACACGGATCACTCCCCATATGAGACCCTGTGTGCGTATGCACATGGGTGATGCCAGGCCCGAGTCCCTGCGTGGGACTCCGTGTACACGCCCAGTGTGCAGGTGACCCAGTCTGCGCGCCCCCTTGCATGTGGCATTTCCCATCCCAGCTCTCACAGACTGTACCCATCAGACTCTTGGCAGCTGCGAGCAGGGCCTGTGCTGGTCGTCACGTCCCATTCCGCTCCCCGGGCCGCCCGGTGAGAGGAGGACACAGGATGCGCAGGGAGTGAAAGAGCGAGGTTGTGGGGAGTGTGCCAAGTCCCCTCGCAGCTCCAGGACGCTCAGGGAGCCAGAGGGAAATTCGCCTTTGCAGAGTTCAGAGGCCGGCAGCGAGATTTATTTTTGTTTGTGTGAGTAAAAGGCTGCAGAAGCCTCTGGCCAAGGGGACATGGGGGGGGAGGGGGAGTGGCCTGTGATTCATACAGCCTCTCACTGGCCTTGTGCCAAAGACGGAAGAGAGCCTGTGTGCAGAACTGAGAGGCAGGAGCCACGTTAACTCTTCCGCTGGTACTGAGGACATGGGAGCCTGCACCATGGTCAAGAGGAAGAGAAACTGGGCTGGGAGTTAGGATCCCGGGCTTCTATTCCTGTGATGTGTAACTCTGGGAAACCACTTCATCTCTCCGGGCCTCAGTTTCCCCATCACTAGAATGGGGACGATGGCCCTTCCCCACGAGCTGGGAGGCCAGGCTGTGTGTGAAGCCCCGGGAATCATGAAGGACCACAGAGTATTATTAGCATTGGAGTAACAGCTGGTGCTGCGTGAGATGGACTTTGGGGCCCTGGTTCCCAGTGGGTGAGGCCAGCCTGGCTCCAACCCTGAGCTCTTAGGGCAAGAGGAAGCGAGCGCTCCATGCCTCTCTGGCAGAGGGTGCAGTGGCTCATTTACATGGCAGAGGAGCTGTTGGGAAGGACCAGGCAGTCCTCCACATCCTCCGCCAGCCCATGGCCTGGAGCCACGGCTTCTGCCCTGCACTCTGCCCCAATGGGATACTCTAGGCTGGTCTGCAGCCAACTCCTCACGGCACTCAGCCCACGGGCCCAGGGAGTGTGAGGGGCTGGTAAGGAGGGTGGATCTTTCAGCTGCCCCAGCTGGTGACAGCACAGAAATCAGGCACTTCTGAACACATTGGAGCCCCAAATTCCCTCCATATCAGCACCAGCTGGACCCCCTGGGGACTGTGCTAGTGCCTCCTGTCTGGAAAGGGAGCCAGCCACGAGCAGAGCCATGGTGCAGCCTGTGTAGTGCCTGGAGGGCCCCATGCTGGGCAGTACCCGTCACAGTGCAGACTGAGGGGCTCCGATGGATCCTGCTCACGGAGCGAGGACAAGCCACTGAGCACCATGTCTGGGCAGAGAGGCCCCAGGACAGCCCTGGGAAGCGATGAATAGTGTGCCCGCTGTGGGAGGAGTCCCTGGCACACCGCTCCCCATGGGGCTGTTAGCAGTACGACAGTCCCTCCACCACACCAGCCCCCCTGCCCCGGCCGGGGCGCCGACACCATTCCTGCTCTTGTCCACTCGGGCTTTGTCTGCTCCGTGGGGATACAGGCGGATCTTCCAAGGGACCGAGAACAATGCCTGTTACTAGACTCTGCTCCAGGGTTTCCTAGTTCCAAGGTTTGTCGGCAGCGTCTTCCTCAGGAGTAAACGTGCCCTGTGCCTGGTAGGGAGCTGGGGCCGCCGCCGTGGTGGAGCCGCCGGGGGTGGGTGTACGCCTTCCGCAGCCAGCAGGCACCCGCTCCCCGGCAGGTGCGTGTCAGCGCGTGTGCACCCGCCGCATTGTTCCTCAATGGAAAGCGTGAATGGGATGTGGCTATATTTAGAAAGTTACTCACGCAGCCGCCACAAAGGAGCGGCTGCATCTTAAGGGGGCGGCCGCTGTGTGTGCTCGAAGGGGACAGGAGTGAGGCTATTTTGGGAAGACATGTCATAATTGGCTGCCCAGTTAAGCTGCTTCTGTAATGTCGAGCAAAACAATAGCAGCATCCAGAGGAAGAGCCTGTTATGGTTCAGGTGGGATGTTTTTGGCGGTTCAGGAAACCTGACCGCTCCCAGTGCACAGCAGTGGCACAAAGGACAGCATGGACCAAGGGCTCGGCCAAGGGGCGGGGGAGGCTGGGAACCCGGGCAGCAGCCAGCGCTTCCTAAGGAAGAACATGGCTGCCTGGGAGGGGCCCTGCTGCCATACACAGAGTTAGAATTACCACCCCGTCACACCCCAGATGGGGCACCAGGGCTCTTCCCAGCCGGGAGTGTCCCTGCCTCTCACCCCCATGCCCACTGCAGTCTAACCAACTACTGCTGGGGGACACGGGGAAGGGGAAATGGAGACGTCTGTGCTGGGTCCTAGGATGTGCAGAGGGAAGCCTGGGCCCAGCACACTGGGAGAGGAGCAGCGAATCTCTGGCCGGTGGGATCGGTCTGAGAGGGCCACAAGTGCCCAAAGGAGCTCCTGGCCGAGGGCTGAGGTCTAGATCTACCCCTCCCCACCCCAGCCACCTCCCTACACTGGACGCTGCTCTACTCATGCTCTTCTAGGACAGCTGAACGCTGCTCCCCGGCCCCAGGCCCAGCTGCTTCCACCTTCCCCAGAGCTGGAGTTAGAGTGTGACAAGAAATAAACCTCCTGCCCTGTGGGAGTCCCACTTCCCCGACAAGAGAACTGGGGGGCCCCAGGTCCGAGGGGTGCAAAAGACCTTTGGTGCATCTATGCCAGTGTATGAGAAGAATATAAGAGCTCAAAAAGCTGAACTCAGCCGTGCGGCTCTAAGTTTAAACACAGCAACACTTCTGCTGGCTGGGAGCAAAGGGGAGGAGTGGGCAGACATACCAGCTGGGATGAATGGCAGGAAATGGGTGAAGGGGGCACCAGGACTCTGCCCCCGCAGGGAAGGCGGGCCAAGGGGACGCCAGCCCAGGCAGAGAGAACAGGCTATGAAATGTACAGGTAGACAGAGCTGAAAGTCTATGCCCTCTGGCTCCTGCTCCAACCCCTACTGCATCAGGGGCACAGGCCTTCAAAGGGAAGGAGAGTGCTTCAGGCCACGCTCCTCTCCCTCCCGGGCAATGGAACAGGAGCCAGGCCCTTCGAGCACGCAGAGGCTAATGGGGCCAGGAGCGCCAGGCACCGTTACCTAAAGAACAATGACCTAAAGGGAGTGCAGGGGACATGGGCTCTGGGTGTCACACAAACTACTGCACTCCACTGCATTCGGTGGGCTCGGATACCGGCCCTGTCGTGTGCGACAAAGCTGACTAAGGGATCTGAAGCAACGGCCAGTATCCAACTTGGCGCACATGCCTAAGGGTCCTATGGGGCTTGGGGCGACCTAGGGTGGGGAGTCATGCAACCTGTCGGCAGCCATGATGGGAGATGGGGAGCACGTCAGAGAGGACACTGATAGCAGAAATGGGCAGGAAGTGCCAGAAGATTCAGCTGGGAAGAATGCAGCTAATCCAGCTGGGTGGGGAGAGCGAATCCCACCTCAGTCAGTCCCTCTGGGGGGGACAGAACCTGGGGCTGGCAGACCCAGCCTGAGGGGCGAGGTGGACAGGGCTTGCAAGAGCAGAGGCAAAGGAGACGGGTGGGATTTGGGGCTGCATGCACAGAGCAGGGAGGGGAGAACCCCTCTCCACAGGGCTGCTGAGTCTGCTCCTGGAATGCTGCACTCCCTCCTGGGCACCACAGAGCCTGACAAGCTGCAGGAAGCTCAGTGAAGAGCACGGAAACCAACCAGCGGGCTGGAGGGACTGAGAGATGGGGAAAGGGAGAGAGAGAGGATAGCTCAGTGCCCAGGGCACTAACCTGCAAGGTGGGCTCAACTCCCTGCCCACCACAGATTCCCTGTGACCCTGGGCGAGTCCCTCAGGATCCGTCTAACATTGCAATAACCCCCCCGTGGCCCCGAGTCTCAGAGCCCAGGTCAGTTAACTGCAGAGTAGCTGTTTGGGCTTGGGCTGGAACCTGGGCTCTGAGACCCCGCCCTTCCCGTGGGTTTCAGAACCCAGGCTCCAGCCTGAGCCCAAATGTCTACACTGCAATCCGAGTCAGCTGACCTGGGCTAGCTGTGGCCATGCCGCTGGTCTTTCACTGCAGTGTAGACACTCCCTAAGTCCCTCTGGGCCTCAGTTCCCCTCTGTCGCGTGGGGATAAAGGTCGTGCCTGCCCTGCCTCTGTGAGTTCAGACACATTAAAGACTGCGAGGTGCCAGGGCTGGCGCAACCCATTAGGCGACCTAGGCGGTCGCTGCGATTTGGGGGGCGGCGACCGCAGCGGCATTTCGGGGTGGGACCTTCCGCTGCCTAGGGCGGCAGAAAAGCTGGCAGTGCTCCTGTGAGGTGCCCAGACAGTGAAGGGGGCCGTATCTACCTCAGCAAGGCAGACTGAAAGCTGCTTGGCCCAGGGTCAGGTTGGGAGACAGCTCCACACTTCTCACGGAGGGGGAGGCAAGCTTTAGAAGGGGCCTGGAGAAATGGGATGAAATCAAGGACAGTGTCAGCTGAGTCTCAGGAGCAAGCCGTGCCTGGCTGCAGAGTCTCCCAAGAGAAGGCTCAGAACCCCACTGCTCCAGACAGCCAACGCTAGGTAGATGAAACGCTGGTGAAACTCAGTCCCCTCCTGCTCCCTAGCGAGTCCAATTCCCTGCCTCAGGCTGTCGGTCAGCACCCACTGCAGCACGAAGGCTGGGGCCCTCCACATGTCCTGCTCCATTCTCTTCCTGGCCAACGCTGGGCTGAATTACTGTACTCAAACCCCAATGAGCTCTCCTCCACTCCTGAAAATCAGGCTCCCAGCTGCACAGCCCCGACGCAGCACACGCCCTCGTGCTGACCTCCAGCCGGCTCCAGGCCCCGGCCCCATGCAGCTCTGGAAGAAGGGAGGAGTGCACTGGAAAGAAACCCCATGACACCCTCCGGCAGCCCCCAGCTCTCCCTGTGCAATGGGAAGTGGAGACCCTGGGGCAGCCAGGGAAGCCGTACACAGATGCAGAGACGGGCTAGCGGCCCGGTCGGGCTCTGCAAGCACTGCCATCCCTGAACACGTGCAGTTCCTGTTTGCTGTGTCTGAACACGGCGCTGGGAAGTGGGGAATTTACTGACACCTCCCACTTAACAACCCTGGGAGGCTGGAAGGCTTCAGGCCGCTGTAATTTACAGCCCCTCTCTCCAAACTCCATCTCACTTGCTGCTGCTTTCCTTGTAGCAGATCCCTGCCAGCAGCAATGGGCTGGTTAATGCAGGGCAGCCCCTCCCTCCTCGCACAATTCCGACCTGCACCTCAAGAGGGATTTGTAAAAAAGGGGAAACATCCAGAAAGGTTGGGGTGGGTTTGGAAGTGCAGTGCAGTGGTTCTGGGCCCCCAGCCAATAGCTGGAGGGTACACATGTGCGCGCTCTCCCAGTAGGGCCTTCAGCGGCCCTGTTTTACAACCACCTCGGCACAGACTGCAGAGTTCACGCATCTGGCCAGACAGATGTGTCTGGCTTACGTTCAAGGCTGGAAAATGAAGAATTATGGAAGTGAAGGGCCCTGGGCATTAGAGAGGGCGGAGGTGAGGGGGAGGGGGAACCAGGGAGAATTTTCCTCTGCTGAGAAATCCTCATCTGGGCTGCGAGGGTGGAGGAGAAAGAGGGGCCAGAGAAAGCAAAGTGGCCAATAGCCATGCATGTGGGCTTGCTCTTAAAGGGCCAGTGTGCTCACAACCAGGGCCCAGCTCCAAATCCAGCCAGTTTAGTTCACAAGATACCACTGGGGAAAGCTCTAGGAACTCAACGGGGCTAGAGTAAGAGAACCTTTAGCTGGCTGCTTGTGTTGCCATAGTGATGCTTTGGTTACAGCCATGGGGCAGCATCTCCCTATGGGGGCTCTTTAATTGACTGCGGAGACCCCCCCCCCCAGGGTGGACATGCAGAGGCACATCACGAGGCCTGGCTGTGCAGATCCCTGACCGGAGGATGACCCCGCACAGTGCCACCTGGCCTAGCTTGCCCTGGCTGCTCCCGAGTTTCTGACAGGTTTGCATTCACCTTGGCCTGGCCCCTTTCTTCTGAAGCCAATGGAGGCTTTTCCACTCTCTCCCATGTGACCCGGAAGGAAAGCTCAGGCTTCTGCGAGACTCCCCAATAGCTCCCTGACACAGCAGGGAGAACAGCTGAATCCTGCCCTCCCAGCGACAACCCCATTGTCCCAGGCGCGCTGGTTCACTCGCCAAGGCTGCCCTACCTGAATCTTGTCCCGACGACGCTGCTGCTCGGCTACTTTCCTGGCCAGGGCTTGCTTCCTGGCTCTGAGTTCCCTGATGTCAAACTCTTCTCCACTGACTTCAGCCTCAGAATCATCTTCAAACGCCTCAATCCTCAAGTCATCCTCCTTCTTACAGGAAATCCAGACAAACCAGAACAGGAGAATTCATTATAGGTGAGAGTCAGCAACACTGAATGCCCCTCTCCAGCACACAAAGCCCCCAGCCGCTCTGACACTCCCAAGGGAAATGACCCTCCTCCCCATCTACCGTTAGTTAACACAACGGGGCTGAGTGACACCAGAAAGGCCAGGAAATCCAGAGCTGAGGCTTAGAGTAAGTGTGGTGGTTAAAGCACCGGTCTGCATTCAATTCCAGGCTCTGCCAGACTCCTGGTGTGACCCTGGACAAGTTATTTAACCTCTGCGAATGGGGAGAATGCAGCTGTCTTTCGCCCACCCTTCCTCTGCCTTGTCTATTTAGACTGTAATCTCTCTGGGGCAGAGACTGCGTCCTATCATGTGTCTACCAATGGGCCCCAACTGCAGCTGAGCCCTCTCAGTACTACCGTAACAGAAGTGAAAACTCAATAAAGGCTGGAAACACAAACTGAGCCTTCTGCAACTAGAGAAGGAAACTTAGATTCCTGGATTCCAAGGCCAGAGGGACCATTAGATTGTCTGGTCTGCCCTCCTGTGTAACTCAGGCCAGAGACCTGTCCCCAGCGCTCCATGCATCACGCCCATCCTTTCTGCCTGCACCACAGCAGATCTTTGGGAAGGGAAGTCCAATCTGGATTTAAACACTCCAAGTGTGGAGAATCCACCCATCCCTCGTTGAGCTGTTACCCTCACTCTGAAACACTGGCACCTCATTTCCAGTCTGACTTTGGTTTCAGCTCCCAGCCCCTGGGTCTTGTTCAGCCTTTGTCTGCTGGACTGAGGAGCCCTCTCCGCTCACAGATCTTCCTCCAGGTGGGTATTCACAGACCGTGATCAAGTCACCTCTTCCTCTTCTCTTGGCTAGCACTGGCTGAGCGTCTCTCCCTTCACCGGAAGGCAGGTTTTCCAGACCTCGAATCACTGCAGCTCATTTCTGAGCCCTTCCAGCTGGCCCACGTCCTTTCTGAAGTGTGGACACCAGCACTGAGCACCACCCCCGTAACAGTCTCCCACAGGCCGGGTGCAGTGGGAACACCTCCCTCCTCCTGCTCCACAGCCAAGGACTGCATTCACCCTCTTAGCCAGCCCATCGCTTCAGCCGGTTTCCACCATGACCCCACGGCCCTAGCAGAGCCCCCACTTTCCAGGACACAGTCCCCCCTCCCCCCTGTAAGTTAGAGCTGCATTCCTGGCTCCTAGCTGGAGCCTTTGGCTGCATTAAAATGCAGGTTGGCCAAGGGCGCCCAGCTTCCCCAGTGATCCGCATTGCTCTCGAGAACTGCCCTATCCCACCATTATCCACCACAGCACCAGTCTGGGCCTCAGCTCCAAACTTCACCCCCAGGGATTTTATATTTTCTTCCACACCGCTGACAAAGACTGAATAGCTTTGGGTCAAGAAGAGATCCCGTGGGACCCTTCTAGAAACACTCTGTATTGGACTCGGCCTCTGCCTCATCGTGGTTTCAGGGCAGAGTGTACAGCATCCTCTGGGTTTTGCACGAGCACATTCCTAGTTAATAAGTTGACTCATTTACATTTCTGACTCGCTCCTGGATGGTGGTTGATACCCTTGGTGACTGCAGCAGGCTGTGTATGCTGGTCCAGGCCAGTAAGGATGTGCAGTTGCCTGAGGAAATTGGGTGGGAAGGGCTCATATTGGGGGCTTCTTGTCTTGTTTCAAGAAATCCCCTTGGAAGGGCCTCAGGACTACTGTGTGAGGAGCTGAGGAGGAAATGGCAGTTCCGTTGCCACACTGAGCTGCATGGCTATAAACCCTGACACTCCCCTCACCTTCCTCTGCTGCATGGGGCACGGGGCACTTGCAGGTTTAAACTAGTGTAAATGGTGGATTCTTTGTAACTTGAATCTTCAAACGGCGATTGGAGGACATCAGTAACTCAGCCAGAGATCAGGGGTCTGTTACAGGAGAGGGTGGATGAGGCTCTGTGGCCTGCGATGTACAGGAGGACAGACCAGATGATCATGGTGGTCCCTTCTGGCCTTAAAGTCTATGAGTCTTTGGGTTCCGGTTCCTGTGGAAGCCCCTGTGCTGGAAGTTAGCCCCTGCTCTTTATGTCACATGGCACGTGTTTGGGGGTCAGTTTGGTTTGCTCAGATGGTCTTTCCAGGACTGGGCCTGCTCAGACATTCCCACGGCCACACACAGAGCACCAGTTCCCAGGCCAGGCGGTGAGGCTTTCAAGTCTCAACCAAGCCCTGGACCCGGCAAGAGAGGCGAAGGCTAACAGCCTGGGAGAAAGTGTACTAAATCTCTGGGTGCCCCAACCTCAGCGCAGCTCGAAGAACTCGGAGAGGCTTTCAGGGAGCACAGGGGCTACTCACATATGCACTGGGCACCTCATGCTTCCTGGTTTCACACTCAGTAATTTTACTGAGACCAGGCAGGGCCACACATTGAGCAGCTCTTCCCTCCTAGTGACCCTGTAGCCATGGGAAGGAGGAAGACTGAGCCCTCAGACTCACTTCCTTCTCTCAGGACAGCACAGACCACAGCGAGAGGTAGAGAGACGACCGCCCCAGTGCGGGGCACAGTACAGATGTGCAGCCTGCAGTGTTGTTTCCAGGTTTGGAATAAGCTCACCCAGGGTCAGGGGATGGTCACGTTGGCCTGCTTGAGGCTCAGCTCGGACCCAAATGCAGAAGCTCGTGGGTTACGTAAGGATTTCACAGAGAGGTTCCCACAGCTAAGCAAGCCTAGGGCCTCCCTGGTTAGCCCGGAGGGGCAGGGAATGACAGGGCATGGGGCGCCATTCTCTGCCCCTTAGCCCAGTTATGGAAGAAGGTTAGCGCTGCCGCCAGGAAATCTCTGCTGAGAGGAATGAGGGTGCCCGAGTGGCGGACACTGAACTGTGCCACAAAACTCCAGATGGGTCATTCTCGCTCTCTGGTCTGTCTCTATCTCAGAGCAGAAGGAGTCACGTCTCTGTGTATCACAGGGGCTCTCTGACCGTCCTTCCCAACAGCCGGAGTCCTGATCTGTGTCCCTGCAGGTCAGGGTCTCAGCTCCCCCCCCCCCAGGGCTGCCATGCAGAGATCGCAGGCGGGCTGAAGGGAGCTAGGGCACTCTCTGCACTCTCTTGCTGGGTGCCTGGGCTCCACCCAGCCCTCCTCTGGGGACAGCTGAACTAGCTAAGTGCACTCTCCGAAGGCAGGCCACCCACAGCCACGGCCAATACAGGGCTTTCCCTACTCTAACCTGCTGTGTCTTTCTAGCCCCCGATGGAGGAGGATGGGCAGAGCCAGGGCCACCCAGCCCCCAGCTCCAAATGCCTCCACTGTTTCCCTGGCATTTCAAACTGCAAGATTAAACACAAGGAAAGTGTCAACCTGCAGCATGGCTGGCAGGGCCGCTGGACACACACACTGTGCCTGGAGTGAAGCGAGGGCTACAGGAACAAGCAAGGGCAGAAAAACAAGAGGAGAATTCCTTAATCACATCAGGATGTGAGAGGCAGGGAGGGAGGGAGGGGGCGCGAATGTCAGCTCTTCCTGTGCGTGTGCTGGAGGCTGGAGTTCAGGCCTCTGCCGCCCTGAGCTCCACGGCTGTAAACTTGATCCTGAGCCTGAACCCTGACACCCCCTCGCCGGGCTCCCGCGCTGCACACTAGGAGAGCTCTTCCCCCTTTACGTATGGAACAGCAGCATCTGGAACTCATAGCAGTGAGCAAGACAGAGGCACATGGGTGGGACTGGCAGGAAGGGGCACCAGCAAAGTAGACTAGAGAGACCATTCCCCTCCCCCCGCCCCAGTGCAGAATGCACACACAGCCACCCTGGCTATAAATAGTGGGAGCTGCAGGGCCGGCAGGGGCTGGGCCCCACAGGGGTGACCCTTCCTTCGCCGAGGCGCGCTCTTCCCGCACGGTACCTGATCTTCCAGTTGTTTTCCCTCTTGGCTTCCCATTTCCTTTCCCATGGCGTCTGGGACGGGTGCCACTGACACATATTTTCCACCCTTGAATGCCAGCAAAGGCTCTTCTTGTCCACAAAGGGCTTCCAGGAAATACTTCAGAACTGTGACCCTCTTGCAGTCAGCTGCAATAACCTACAGGGTGAGGACGAGGGGGTCAGGGAGAGAAAGAAAAACAGAGTCAGTGCCCAGGGAAGGCAGAGAGCAGCGGTGGTCAGCCACTGACCAAAGGGAAACCTCGGAGCCTGGGGCCCAGCTGCTGCGAGCAGTGCCGATGCATATGGCAGGACCAAGTGAGCACCTGGGAGAGGACGGTTCCTCAGCCCCCTTTGGTTCGATGCCCGGCTCCAGTGTCTGGCCCTTGAGCTAGTGGCCCAGGGGCAGGGAGAACTGGGGCAGGCTAATGCGAGCACAGGCACCGACACCTCTCACAGAATGGCTTGTGCACTGCAGACAGGGGCCACCTCCCCAGCCTCTCCCCTGGAGCCCACTCCTGGGTCAGAGCTGAAGGAAAGGCCTCCCACCCCCAGGCAGAATTCCCACCCAAGAGCTGGAAACCTGCTCAAGTGGGAGATGAACGAGGAGGACTGTCCTGGCTGTTTCATTTCAGCTAAATCAACAGGCGCCCCCGACAGCCTCCACGATGGAAGCAGGAGGGTTCAAACGCTTTAAGAGCAGGGGTCAGGCGGACAGCTGTCAGGGGAAGGACACAGGTGCTGAGAGCCAGCAGGTGGGGGCATTTTACAAAAGCCACGCACCTCCCAGACTCCATTGCTGCCTCAGCCCATGAGCTCATCTCACAAAATAACCAGGGAGCCTGTCAGGGCTGAGCTAGCCAGGATGCAATTCAATAGCGTGGGTAATTATCAAATGTATGAGACTCTCAGATGGAGTTTCCAGAGCACCAGAGCCTGGAACGCTCCCCGCTGGTGCCACAAGCCTCCCAGCCCTGCACCAGACCCTCTGCCTGGGCCCCAAGCCCCAGACCATGGGCAGATCAGAATCCCTTCCCCTGCTAGTGAGCAGAGCACTGCGCCTGTACCCTTTCTGCCTGCTGCTTTCCCTGGGACACCAGCCTGGGAGAGCCGAACCCTTGGCGACGGTTTGTCCTGTCCACTGCAAACCGGGGCCCCAAGTACTACAAACCTGTGATGGCCAAGCTCACAGCAACGAGTTACCCTTGTGCCCTGCTCTCTCATGCTCACTGGACTTCTTTTTGTACCAGTCTCACATGGACTTTGGTTCTGGCTCCACTTTACTCCGTTTACACTGGAAGCAGTGCCCAGATTCTGCTCCCCAAGTCAGAAGGCCGCAGCCTGCTCCCCACTCATGGACCCCAGAACCAGGCAGCTCATTTATGGGTTCTAGCTGATTTCTCTCCAGTGCGACCACAGTGAACCTGAGTGCCCAGCACCCATCGGGAGGGCACAAGGATCAGACATCAGGAAGCAGAGGCAGCACCCCACACAATGGGAGAGCAACTGGGAGGCTCAACACACAGTGTGGGCATGGGGAAGAGATGGGGCAGCACTGCAGTGCATCAGGATCCCATGTTGCTCTGGGATACACTGCGTACCCCAAAGACGTGCAGTGTGGAGAGCAGAAATACAGCAGCAGGGCTGAGGCAGCATGAGGGGCCAGGCGACAGTGAGTAATGGGCTGGCAGGCGGCACGCAGCGTGCCTGCCCCCCCCCCGCACCAGGCTGCAGCGCAGAGGAAGCTTCTGCACTTCCACAATGCTGCCAGTTTCCTCTCTGTGGGCTAATTTTAACCACCTTGTTGTTACAGTGTGTGTCAGCCACCTGACCCCGCTGTGACCCCTGACCTTGTGCCCCAGCTACTGCATGAACTAGGGAGCCTTATGTAACAAGAGCAGGGCTTTCCTCCATGTCTGAAGCAGCCCAGAATTAAAGGGCCCATCAGTCAGACGCCCTCTCCTCCGAGTCAATCACACAGACATTGCTAATTGCCACAAGTCGGCAGGCATAAGAAACCTGCCTGACTCCCCTGGGCAGAGGCCTCTGCGGATGGTGGTGGTGGGCTGCCAGAAGAGAAAATGGAAAGGATAAAGCCCCAGATCCTCAGAGATATTTAGGCACCTAACTCCCACGGATTTCAGTGGGAGTTAGGTACCTAAAGACCTTGGAGGATCTGAGCCTAACTGCCTTCAGTTTAGCTAAAGAATGATCTGTGGTAGAAGGGGACCCGATAGTGAAGAAGAGAGTGGCACAAGGGGGAATGGTGTCGAACTAAGAGAAGGGAAATGTTGTCTGAACATCAGGAAAACTCAGGAATGTTGAAACTATTGTAAAGAACAGAATTACCAGACACACACATGAACACGATTTGTTGGGGAAGAGTCAACATGGTTTGTGTAAAGGGAAATCATCCCTCACCAATGTACTAGAATTCTTTGAGGGGGTCAACAAACATGAGCACAAGGCGATCCAGTGGATAGAGTGTACTTAGATTTTCAGAAAGCCTTTGACAAGGTCCCTCACTAAAGGCTCTTAAGCAAAGTAAACTGTCATGGGATAGGAGGGAAGGTTCTCTCATGGATTGGTAACTGGTTAAAAGATAGGAAACAAAGGGTAGGAATAAATGGTCAGTTTTCAGAATGGAGAGAAGTAAATAGTGGTGTCACCCAGGGGTCTGTACTGGGACCAGTCCTATTCAACATATTCATAAATGATCTGGAAAAAGGGGTAAACAGTGAGGTGGCAAAATTTGCAGACGATACAAAATTACTCAAGCTAGTGAAGTCCAAAGCTGACTGTGAAGAGTTACAAAAGGATCTCACAAAACCGGGTGACTGGGCAATAAAATGGCAGATGAAATTCAGTGTTGATAAATGCAAAGTGATGCACGTTGGAAAACATAATCCGAACTGTACGTATAAAATAATGGGGTCTAAATTAGCGATTACCACTCAAGAAGGAAATTTTGGAGTCGTTGATAGTTCTCTGAAAACTTCCACTCAATGTGCAGCGGCAGTCAAAAAAGCGAACAGAAGGTTGGGAATCCTTAAGAAAGGGATAGATAAGACAGAAAATATCATATTGCCTCTATATAAATCCATGGTTCGCCCACATCTTGAATACTGTGGGCAGATCTGGTCGCCCCATCTCAAAGAAGATGTATTGGAATTGGAAAAGGTTCAGATAAGGGCAACAAATATGATTGGGGTATGGAACGGCTGCCATATGAGGAGAGAATAAAAAGACTGGACTTTTCAGCTTGGAAAAGGGACGACTAAGGGGGGATATGATAGAGGTCTATAAAATCTTGACTGGTTTGGAGAAAGTGAATCAGGAAGTGTTATTTCCTCCTCCACATAACATAAGAACGAGGGGTCACCCAATGAAATCAATAGGCAGCAGGTTTAAAACAAACAAAAGGAAGTATTTATTCACACAATGCACAGTCAACCTATGGAACTCATTGCCAGAGGATGTTGTGAAGGCCAAAACCATAACAGCCTTCAACAAATAATTAGATAAGTTCCTGGAGGATAGGTCCATCAGTGGCTATTAGCCAGGATGGGCAGGAATGCAACCCCATGCTGAGTGTCCCTAGCCTCTGTCTGCAAGAAGCTGGGAGTGGACGACAGGGGATGGATCACTCAGATGATTGCCTGTTCTGTTCACTCCCTCTGGCACTGGCATGGAAGACAGGATACTGGGCTTGATGGACCATTGCTCTGATCCAATATGGCCATTCTTATGATCGAGGCTGGGTATTGTCTCCCAAGGGAAAAGTGGGCACTTCACTGCTTGGAACACCCCTAAATCTAGACTGGACACCCTGGAATATGTCCTGGAGGCAACACCACTGCCCCCACCGGCCATCCCTAATGAATTGTTCTGTGGAGGAGCAAAGCTGGAAGGAACAAAGAACGATACAGCTAGGCTGAATATCAAGGGAACTTCCTACCTATGAGAGCTACCAGGCTGTGGAGATGTTGGGGAAATGGGAAAGCCCCTTGCTTGGTCACTGCAAACTAGACTCACTAAGTCCCTGGTGC
>NW_020664582.1:19560376-19564775 GCF_002925995.2 Terrapene triunguis | reverse complement strand
TGTCACCCACAGAGGAAGGACTCACAGGCCTGCAAAGAGCTTGCTGGGGACACCTCTCTGGTCACTAGCAGCACGAGGTGGAGTCCCTAGTTGGTCACTCAAGGTCTAGCACACAAGCAGATGATGGCAGGAATACAGCTCAGTGCAGGAGCTGGGATTGGCGTGAGGGGCCCAGGCTGGCTAAGCAGCTGGGCATCGGGTCTGCACCCATTCCTGAGGGGATTTTTGGGCAGCACCTCCGACATTAACGGCAATTGTGCCTGCATCTTCTGCCTTGTTTAGGATCCCAGAGGCTTTATTCAGCAGCTACACCAACAGGACTCAGTGCCGCCCCAGCTCCTGCAATGTGGCCACCGGGACGCATTCCTAGCCCACCTTGAGATATGCTTTCCCCTAGCCAGCCCTCATACACATGAGGGAGAAGAGGCTGGGCGTAAACAGGAGGGGCCAGGATTAAACTGCAAAATCCCCCACAAAGCCGGGGAGCTTCAGCCTGGAGAGTGACCAGCGATGTTGCAGAAAAGCCCTCCCCCACCCCACAGGGCGGGGGAGAGGGGGCGCAACTAGGCATGTCCTCTTACCCCTCCCTGAAAAAAAATCCAACTAGGAAGCAAATGATTTCCTGCCTGGCTAACACAGGCTGAAAGTGTTTTAAGTCAGCTCCTCTGCTCAGGGAGAAGAGCCCAGCTGATGGACTGTGACATAATCCCCCAGTAACTTGCCGCATGAACACAGTTTTCCAGGCTGCATCAATAAAAGAGAAAAAAGCAAATCACCTCAGCACCCCCATCACGTGAACACCCAGCACCCCAGGGCTGGGCTTTCCTGGAGCTTTCCTGGCCCCCGTTCAGGATGGCACCAGGAATGGTGGCCTCTCTGACATGGTCTGAGCAGGCTGCCCCTGACTCACACCAGGGTATCTGGTATTGTACAGCAGCAGCCTGCGTGACACACAGCTACACAGGGCGCTGGAAACTTCCTGTTTCAGGATGGAAACGGAAGCACCCGTATCAGCCCCAGCATGCCAAGAACGTTCCAGGCCACTGGGCTGCAGACCCAGCGAGCCCATCTGACCCAACAGGGCAGCCCGCGGCCATCAGTTACTCTTCACGCAGGCTCAGCTGGGAAGGAGCAGAGATGATGCAGCCTGGGAGGGTGGGGGTGTACATCTCTGATGCTGCAGAAAGAACCGAAAGTTCAAATGCAAAACTAGAGAGTGGATTTGCTGAGGTGCAGCAGCAGACGGGGCCCAAGGAGAGGCGTGCCCTTCCCCCACAAGCTGTGCAGTGAGACAGCAGGAACCGAAAACCCTGGCTTCAAGTAGTCACTGAGTGCTACAATCAGCTTGACACGCACACAGCCACTTGAAAAGGAAAACTGAAACCAAGCTTTGGTGAAGTGGTCTGGTGCCCTACTGTGACCTGGGCTCAGTTCCCTAGAGACAGGAGTGATGCTGGGATGACTGTGCCCCTCACTCCCACAGCATCTCCTGGGGACACGCAGCTGGCGGTCTGAGGAGGGGATCGCCGTGGGGTGGCTTCGGAGGTAAGGTGCAGTAGCTGCATGGATCATGGGCCTTCCGATTTCATTGGGGCTGGGGGGTGGGTTGGGCCTATGCTAACTCAAACATGCCAGATACCCAGTAAGACCCCCCCCCCCCCCAAACACGCTGCCTGCCTGCTAACCCTCAGTGAGGAGGGCTAACTGCCTGCTAATTCACAGGTCATATGTTAACACGCTAATCATTCACAAAGACACCGCAGGACATACATTAACATGCTAACTGCCTGACACAGTGGGATGCATGTTAATTGCACCAGCTGGTGCATTTTCAAAGCGCCTTTGCAGTTTTAATGCTATCAGCCCAGCCCTGCTATTTTTGCCTTCCAGTGATCGTTTACAGAAGACCACAGGACAGGGCACCAGAGCTCCCCAGGTGTAATCCCTGCTCCAACCCCACCTCCCTCGGTGGCCTTTGCCTCCTTTTTCCCCATGCCGGACCCGGGGTGGGGTGGATGAAATACGTCGGAGGGAAAGGCACTAACAGATGCTGAGCAGTATTAGCTATCTCACAGTGTTACTACAGGATTCGGGGCTGAAGCACTGCTCAAAGCCATGGTCACAAGAAGGCCAGGAGCCAGCCTGAAGCACACGCAGTCATGAAGGCAGCACATGTGCTACAGGAGACTCAAGGCAGGGAAGGGACTCGTTCCTGTGAGCTGCAAGTGCGGTGCTATACCTGGCACT
Source organism: Terrapene triunguis (assembly GCF_002925995.2). Taxonomy (NCBI): domain Eukaryota; kingdom Metazoa; phylum Chordata; order Testudines; family Emydidae; genus Terrapene; species Terrapene triunguis. The sequence goes on along the minus strand of NW_020664582.1, from coordinate 19,562,528 downwards.
CACAGGGTGACATCAGCAGACACTGACCAGATTCTTGCTCTGGATCAGCTGTGGGGCTGGTCGTGGGGCAGCTTCTTCAGTCAGTGCTGGACCAGGCTGCTGTACATACAGCTTTTCCTCAGCTAAGCTAATTGTGTCACACCCACTGACACTTTCAATCAACTTTTACAACTTGGTAATTTTACAGAGCAAATAACTGGGAGGCAGAAACGCCAAGTCTCCTTCAGCTACTCTACACTCTGAGAAGTCTACAAAGGGCTGTCCAGCTGGCCTCGCAAAGCCTCAATTAGCAAGGGGGAGTCCATCATCACTAGAGAGCTGAGTCTGAGTGGCGGGATTGGTTTGGTCCAGTGACTGTTTCCCCCCATTGTTAGCTACCAATAAGCTGAAATCTCAGGAGTGAGCCGCTGCCTTGTGTCACATGCAGGGGGATCATGGAAGTTTGTCAATGAAACATTAGAATCCAAAGGCAAGCAGGAGGCAGGGCGTCTCTGGAGAAAGACTTACGAAGGGAATGGGCCATTGCTCTCAGAGTCACATTCCTGCATGTGAGGGGAGACACCAAGGGGAAATGGACACAAGAAGCGTGAGTCATAGCCCGGGCCTGGGGTCAGAGCCAAGCTGGAGCAGGAGCAGGCCCAGCCACACTAAGGCTGACTGTTTCGGCCACCTGGGTTTTAAACATGGCTTGATCAGCCAGAGTGAACTGGGCCACACCATGTTCAAACCAAGTTAGCCTGAGCGAGGTTTAAAGCATGTCAGACTCCTCTGGCAAATGTGGCATTAATCCCTATCTAGATGGGGCCACATAGTGTGTATGAAGCACGCGTCCCATTCACACTGGACAGTGACCTAATCACGAGGTAGGGATCCTGCTGACTCCTTGGCTATGGCCACGTTTAAACACCACAAAATGATGCCCTCCATATCCCTAGGTGCCTGTCACCAGGGGTTCAGAGCAGCCTTTAGATCAGTGGCGAGAAGAGCAGTGGGGTTCTCTCTCTCTAGGACAGGGGGAGGGAGCTGGAATTGCTCTTTTCTGGGTGTCATTCCTGGGGTCAGGCTCTCTCAGAAACGTGTGTCGAACCTTGGAGTTACGCACAGGCCAGCCTGGGCTCAGTCTGAGCTCTTCTGGCAACCAGTTCCATAGCCAGCAAGTCTTCACCTGTGGTGTGCAAGGACAGTCCACAGCTGGGTGCAGACGGTGATTTTTGCAGACAAGGAAAGAGATAGTACTAGCTAAATCTATGCTCTTAGCTAGCGCCCAAGCAGGCTTCCTGGACACACTCTAACGTGCCTGGAACTCCGCTGGGTGTGAGGCAGGAGTGAGCGTAACCGCGTGTCAAGGCTGGATCCCCACTTTGAACTTTAGGGTTCAAATGTAGGGGCCTGCATGAAAACTTCTAAGCTTATCTACCAGCTTAGCTTTGGTTCGCTGCCACCATCACAAGAATTCCCTCCCTGGGAAGCCTTGAGAAACCTTTCACCAATTCCCTGGTGAACACAGATCCAAACCCCCTTGGATCTTAAAACAAGGAGAAGTTAACCATCCCCCCTCGGTTACAGTTTTGGGCTTCCCATCTAGGATGTACCTTTCTATTTCCTCAGGAACACCCTCTAAAAACTGCTCCATTTGCAATAGGAAGGGCAACTCTTCCGTAGATTTAACATTTGCTCCTGATATCCAGGCATCCCAATTTTTCCCAATGTGGTAGGCATGTCGGGTAAATGACACATCGGGTTTCCACCTTAGGGCTCTGAACCGCCGACGGGCATGCTCAGGTGTTAGCCCCATTCTGATTCTGGCCTTGTTTTTAAAAAGTTCATAACTGTTCATGTGTTCCCTAGGCATTTCAGCCGCCACCTCTGCTAAGGGTCCACTGAGCTGCGGCCTCAGCTCTACCATGTACTGGGTTGGAGGGATGTTGTATCCAAGGCAGGCCCTTTCAAAATTTTCTAAGAAGGCCTCAGTATCATCGCCTGCCTTGTAGGTAGGGAATTTCCTGGGATGGGAAGTGGTACCTGGAGAGGAGTTGTTAGGATGGTCTGATGCACCCTGCCTAGTCCTTGCTGCTTCCAGTTCCATCTCTTTTTCTTTCAGCTCCATCTCTCTCTTGTGGGCCGCCTCTTTGGCTTTCTCTTCTCTGTCTCT
>NW_020664582.1:19551043-19560366 GCF_002925995.2 Terrapene triunguis | reverse complement strand
TCTCTGTACACAGAGAGCTGTTACCCTTCCCTTTATAGTTATGACACCGCGTTTACAAACAAGCCCTGTAGGTTGTGCCAACACTAGCATGTTTCTTAAACTCCCACCATTGCACTAACACTGGTGAGCGCACTAGTGCTGACAAGCCCACCAGCATTAACCACCCAGCAGCTGTAAGAACGCCTGAGTCATGGCCCCACTAGGGCTTCCATCAGTGCGACCTCTCGTGGACTGCGCCTGTTGACACAGCCCCAGCACAGAGCAGGCTGGGAAGAACACAAGAGCTAGGGAACACCCTTTCTCCCACTGGTCTGAGAAGCAGCAGCTCCTATTGAACATGTTTGTCAATGATCTGGAAGACAACATAAAATCATCACTGATCCAGTTTGCAGATGACACAAAAATTGGGGGAGTGGAAATAATGCAGAGCACAGGTCACTGATTCAGAGCGATCTGGTAAACGGGGCACAAGAAAACAGTATGCATTTTAATATGGCTAAATGTCAATGTACACATCTAGGACCAAAGAAGGCCGGTGGGGGGGACTCTATCCCAGGGAGCAGTGACTCTGAAGAAGATTTGGGGATCGTGGTGGACAATCAGCTGAACATGAGCTCCCAGTGTGACGCTGTGGCCAAAAGAGCTAATGTGATCCTTGAATGCATAAACGGGAATCTTGAATGAGAGCAGAGAGGTTGTTTTACCTAGGCATTTGGCACTGGTGCAACCACTACTGCAACACTATGTCCAGTTCTGGGGTCTGCAATTCGAGAAGGATGTTGATAAATTGGACAGGGGTCAGAGAAGAGCCACGAGAATGACTAAAGGATTAGAAAACCTGCCTGATAGTGATGGACTCAAGGAGCTCAATCTGTTTATTTTAACAAAGAGAAGATAAAGGGCTGACTTGATCATGGTCTACAGGTGCCTACATGGGGAACAAATATTTGATAACAGGCTCTCAGTCAAGCAGAGAAAGATATATAACATGATCCAATCGTTGGACGTTTGAAGCTAAAAAATTCAGACTGGCATAAATAAGGCAAAACATTTTAAACAGAGTAATTAACCATTGGATCAACTTAGGGTCATGATGGATTCTCCTTATACCTACCTACTGTATTTTCCACTCCATGCATCTGATGAAGTGGGTTTTAGCCCACGAAAGCTTATGCCCAAATAAATGTGTTAGTCTCGAAGGTGCCACAAGTACTCCTCATTGTTTTTGCTGATACGGACTAACACGGCTACCACTTTGGAACCTGTCTCTATCACTGGCAATTCTGAAAATCAAACTGGTTTTTTTTCTACAAGACCTGCTCTAGGAATTATTTTGGGGAAGTTCTGTGGCCTGTTCTATCCAGGGAGGTCAGACTACATGACCACAGTGGTCCCTTCTGGCCTTTGAATCTACTAGTGACAGCCTAGGTGATGTCGTAGCCAAGCATCTCCCCCCCAACATCTGGATCCTCACAGAGCGACAATGTGCCAGCTTACCTGCTTCATTCTCCCTTGGATCTCAGAAACTCCACACTAGCCAGGCAACACAACAGACATGTTCTCAGACTAGTGAACACTTCCGTCTTTCCAATCCCAGAAGCACGGCTCAACCAAGGCTTTGACTGGCCTCATCTGGTTCAGCAACTGGAACGCAGCACAAAACCAAAGCCAACCATCTGCCACTGCCAGAACGTCTGTCTGAAACTGGCCCTGTTTGCCCTGCCAATCCACACCCCATTCACCCTGCACAGCCAGAAATAATGGAGAAGGGGATGGCCTGGCTGCAGGGGGATTTCACAGAAATGATAAAGCTGGATAAGGCAGATCCAGGCAATGGGGCACGATCTGCACCATCGGAGGAGTGAGCAGGAGTAAAAGGTGAGGCGCTGTCAGGAGGAAGCACTGAAGTGGCCTGGTCCTTTGTCCACAATAGTCCATCTGGTGTGGATGGGCCTTTCCTGCTAAGCAGGATGTAACACCTTCAGTTGCAGATCCATCCATCACACTAGTTAATCTCTCTCTCCAGTCGGGTGATTTATACAATTACAGAGGCTTACAATATAACTGCTCAAATACTACCTTGCCATATAGGATACAGATGTTATACACATAGGCGTGCGCAGACCATTTCATTAGGGTGTGCACCCAGGGAGCCTTACCCTGCCCTAGCCCCACCCCCATCCTGCCCCCATCCACTCCCTCCTACTTCCCGCCCCCTGACTGCACCCCTCAGAATCCCCAACCCCCCCTGCTCCTTGTCCCCTGACTACTACCTCCTGGGACCCCTGCCCTTAACTGCCCCCCAGAACCCCTCCCCCTATCTAAGCCTCCCTGTGAGAGGGAGAGAGCTGTGCCCTAACTCCTTGGGTTCCTGTGCTGGTTTCAGAGCCCAGGCTGCTTTCCCTGCTGGCAGCACTTAGGCCAAGAGGCCAGGTACAGCAGAGCGGCTGAGGAGGCAGCACTATAGCTCATTCTGCTCTCCACAGCACTGTGAAGCAGGCTGCAAAGTTAGGAGATTGTTAATTCTTCCTCCCCTCCCAACCTCAAAGGCAAGCCTCTCTCCCCACCCACAACGGCTCTAAATAACCCATAGCAGAGCTCTCTGGGGCGGGGATCAGCTCTGTGTTCGTACAGCACCTTGCACAATGAGCCCCTGGTCCATGACTGGGGCTCCGAGGGGCTAGAGTAATACAAAGAACAAACAAGAGAAACCCAGTGTCACCCAGTTGCACTCACCCACTGCCCTGCTAATCCCAGATCCCCAAAGGCAAAGAGGGCACAATGTAGCTATTTCCAAGTGAATTCTGTGCAGGCCCAGCTGGGGCTCTCCCGTAGCCTCAATGTCCCACTTGAGCTGTAGCACCAGAAACCACTACCCCCAACAGGCCGGAATCACTGCACAGTCACGCCAAGGTACAAGCCTTCTCCAAAATAATATGCATGCTAAGGGCCACGTCTCTCTCCCCGACTAGCATCCTGTGAGGGTGAAGCAGGGATACAGATGCACCTTTACTAATCCAGGCAAGAGGAAATATACAAACTGTTTGTGAAAAATCTGCATCCCCTCAGGTCCCAACTTAGGCAGCTCAGTCAACACTTCAGTGCGATGGCAGAGCCCCTCTCTGTCACACTGCTCCACAGAACGTCCTCACAGCTATTTCCAGATTGGCAACAGATCGAATAATAGTCCATCTTCTTGCAAATCTTCCCTCATTTCTCCACATAGGAATGGAGAGTCAAATGACAGACTTGTCATGGAGATTCACCATTGGTCATCTCATCATCTCTACTGCCTCTGGAGTTTGCAGTTTGCCTGGCTAGCTAAGGTACTGGGAAGATGCAATCACACAGGGCTAGGGCTTCAACAGTTTAGGAATTTGGGGGGAGGTAATTCCCCAGGCACAGATCTAAGGCTTGGGTCTCCACCTAAAAATCAGATTGACCTAGTTACATCCCTCAGGGCTGTGAACATTTTTGCACCCTCTGCGATGTAGCTAGGTCAACCTAAAGCAGGCTGTAGATGCAGCTAGCTCAGTGGAAGAATTCTTCAGTCGACCTAGCTACTGCCTCTCAGAGAGGGCGATCACCGACATCAATGGAACCCCCTTCCGTCACTGTGGGAAGTATCTACACTTCCATGCTACAGAGGCATGGCTGTAGTGCCGTAGCTGTGCCACTGTAGAGGAGACACCCTGAGAGTACCATGGGTGCCCATTGTGGCTGTACCTGCTGGAAGAGTCAGTACCTGACCGACTCACAGGATGCCAGCAGACGGCTCTCCATGTTACTCTCATAGGATAATACACTCAGGATATCCTGGAGGTTTGCATGGAGCTCCCTATCTGGCCACAGAAGCAGGATCAGTTACACAGCTCCAGAGAGGAATGTTTCTATTTCCAAACTGAGTTTCTGGCTTTCCCTGACATTTGGAAAGACCTGCCCTGATGTTTTAATCACCTGGTAAGAGCTCCGGACAATCTTTTTGTCAGTTCCACTGTCCACTCATCTTCAGTGAGCAAATGGATTGCAGTGTAGGTTGGCTGGCAGCCATTTGCATGCTCAGTTCAATATCCTGTTGCTAGGAGGGATAGTGTGTTTCTTTACCATGGCCAGCTCAGACAGTCCCAAGCCCAGCAAGGTTAGAGACTAAATCATGTCCTCTGGATGGGTACCAAGCCCTGGGGGAGGCACAGTGCCACCCACTAAAGAGTGTCAGACCCTGCAGTGCGGGAGGTGGGGTGTCTAGAAAGCTATGGAGATGTTGCCCATGAATTGAGTTCTCTTCCTATGATTCCATCCTGTACCTGGGGTAAGCCTGTCACCGGTCCATGGCCTTCAGCTAGCTTGGAGAAGCCTAGCACCTTGACCAAATCCCAACATTTCCAACTCTTCCTGAAGTTTCCACTGGGTCAGTGCTCATTCCAGATGCCCTACATCAGGGGTCGGCAACCTTTCAGAAGTGGTGTGCCGAGTCTTCATTTATTCACTCTAATTTAAGGTTTGGCGTGCCAGTCATACATTTTAACGTTTTTAGATGGTCTCTTTCTATAAGTCTAGAATATATAACTAAACTATTGTTGTATGTAAAGTAAATAAGGTTTTTAAAATGTTTAAGAAACTTCATTTCAAATTAAATTAAAATGCAGAGCTCCCTGGATTGGTGGCCAGGACCCGGGCAGTGAGAGTGCCACTGAAAATCAGCTTGCATGCCGCCTTCGGCACACGTGCCATAGGTTGCCTACCCCTGCCCTACATCCAGCTTTAGGGTGCTCTGTGGTCACCAGGCTGCAATGCCGAGTGCCAATCTGTACCAATTCTATGCAGACGTTCATGGGTCAGGGCAGCTTTCAGTCTAGGGCACTATTGGGAAGAGAGGAGAATTCAAGCAAATGAAAGTAACAGCAAAAGCAGTTTGACTGAGCTTGTCCCATCCTACCAGCCATGCTAGACTGGAAGAACAAAGCCCTAAAGGCCTGACTGTGCCATCGGAACCCTGACCCCAGACTGAGGTGGGGGGAAAGACAGCCAAGGAAGGAAGACTCCATAACCTCCACTCAGATGGGCTTTGGCAACGGAAAGCCAGTATTTGGTTACCTAGACTGAGCTACTCCCAGGAAATAAAGACTCTTCCCTGCTCCATTCTCTCCCTTCTCAGGCATTGGGGCAATTTGCTTCCCTGGCTAGTTCCGAGGATGTGTGCCCTGTCAGAGGCTGTTTTGTGGAGTTGCGAGAGAGATAAGAAAGCAGTTAGCAGGCTCTCTGGTGGGGGGCGGATGGCTTAGCAAGGGAAAAGGGACTCCTGCACCCCTGACAGACACACGCTGCCCTTTCTCTGCGGCCTCTGAGTTGAGTCACTAAAGCTAGAACAGGTCATTCATTTGAAGGCAGAGAAGCTTGTTCAACCCAGGAATGGTTTCTGAAGGTCCCCAGCTGGCAGCAGTGACCTGCCTGGTAAAGGAGAGTGTGGAGCTGGCCTGAAATGAAGTAGCTCATTGAGCTGTTTCCCAACATCTTCTGATAGCGAGGTTCCTGGTGATGAGCAAGGCCCAATGCTGATGTGGCTCTGAGGCTGACAGCAGGGGCACACATTCCGCTTGGCAGGAAAGGGGTGTTGGGCCTCCAGAGTCTCTGAAGTTTGCAGAACACAAAACAGTGTCAGTAACAACCAGAGCATGGTAGAGTCCTGCCCATGGAAACAGACACCGGTTGCTGCATCCCTTGGAGAGCTGACTTATGGCCTTCACAGTGGGAGGGAAACAACAGTTAAGGAGCTAGCACATTCTGCCTCATACTGGCAGAGCTAATCTGGAAGCAGTCTGGGTGAGTTTGCACAGCTTGTGCGTCCTCTGTGCAGCTCCTGGACGCCTTCCATCACAGATGAGAGTTTTATGTCAAATTTTAAGTTTGACCACAAATATTTGAACCTCCCTGCACCACAAATGCAGTATCTTCTCTGTGGCTTAGCTGGCACCAAGCACATATTTACGGCTCTCTAGATGTCTGTCTGTCATTTAAATAGCTCACAGAAGTGCCAAAGGCTTCAAAGCAGATGGGGTCCTCAGGCAGACTCTGTGATTCACCCTCTCCAGCCTTTGTTAATCTGCCCAGGAAGGGAAGAGGTGCAGACGCAGGCCAAATCCACGCAGAGGGCACTGGCTAGGCTAAGCCATTGAATACTTACACTCCATGAAGTTTGCTTTCCAGAGAATGTCATCTGAGATTCCACTGTACGGTCCCCAGTTCCTTGCCCTGGTGGATATTTGAAAGGGGATGAAAGACTTGGGAATTTTCTGCTCATCTTTTCGGAAACTTGGGATAAGAAAACTTCTGAGATTGGATGAGACTATTTAACTTCAGCAGCTCAAAACCACAGAAGTCAGTAAAGCGGCTACCACCTGGCTACTGCTCAGAGTGGCTCTGCTCCTGTCCTCAGCGACTCAAATACAAGCAGCTTTCACAGGTTTGAATCCAGACTTTACTGAACTGGGGGTCTGCCCTGGGGAAACTGGCTGCATTGCTCAGTAACTTGTAGCATGTGAAAAGAACTGAAGTGTTTTGCTATGACAGACTGATACTGAATATGGGAAAGGCCACTCTGCCAGGAAAAACACAGTCCCTCCTCAGCCCCCAAACCAAGGGAACTCAGCCTTATCATTTCACCCCACCGAATACAGGGGGGGAGTCTGACCAGAGGGTCTCTGAGCTAACACGCAGGTACACTGGGGGAGTTATGGGGAGTGGCAGCAGGAAATCGGAATTAACGTATGTTTGTAGACTTGAGTCAGATCCAGTGTAATTCTAGCAGGCTGTGTGTGTTTCATTTCCTTCATGTGTTTTTAGGCTAGTACCTGAATTGGATGGTTGCCCCACTGATTTTCACATGACTTTGTAAAGTTAAAACACTGTAGAGTGCACTGCTCCCAGAATGCTGCTCTTACCACACTGTCAAACCCTCAGCAAACCAGCAAGGCACAGCAGTTACTGAGCACAATCGCATTATGCTCAATGAATGACAGAGCAAACGTGCGCGGGGAACAAGGCTGCCCATGTTAGAGGAAACAGGTAGATAAGTCACAGCAGCATGATGTAAAGCCTCCGTTCCCAAAACCAAAATCAATACTCGGCAAAACGTTGGCCCCATCCCTCTGCTGCCGCTCTGAACACGGCACCGCGCCCCAGCGCGCCTGAAACTCAGGGAACCTGGGGAGTTTGGACAATATCTAAACGAGAAGCAGCTGAAGCAACTGAAAGCTTTTCCTACAAATAACAGCTGTCCACCTGGGCAGCCAACGTGCGCACCAGGCTCCAGGCAAGGGCCATGCGAACGTCCAGCCAAGCGGAGCTGGAATGGGAATGCCAACAGCCTCTAGGGAGTGGCACGGCCAGACAGGGTGTGCAGTCTGTGGGGAGGAGCTCCCTGGGAACCCAAATCCCCTTGAAAACAGAGGGTGCGGCTATGGGAGGGAGTTTAATGACACCAGAAAAATGCCTCCACAACTTGGTCAGCTGCTACACCACAGCCCAAAGATATTAGCGATACTGGCACTTCCCGCCACCACAAGAACCACACTGGCAGCATGCTCATGGCAGGGCGGGAGGCAGCGCACTCACACTGCTTCCAGCTGCCACTCTGGGGAGAGAGAAATGCTGCTCTGTACTTCACTCCACAGCGAACTGCTGCCACTTAGGGGACTCCCGCTGACGTGTGCCTAACGCCAGCGTCCTCTGTGGGAAAGGGCTGCTCCAAGCAGGACAGGCTTCGCTAGCCTGCCAGAGAGGTAACTAGCCCCAGTGAATCCTGCTCTGCAGCCTTGTCTCTCAGGAAGCAGCAAACCCAGCTCTGCTACTTGTACTGAACACAGCTCGCTGGCTGGCTCTCAGAATCACTCCTTTCCAGCTGGGCTGGGCTTTCAACACACCTAGGAAGGGGAACAAGCAATTGGAATTCACAGCTCGCCTGCAAGGAAAAACCGATTCTTTCTCTGTTCTCTCCAAAGCTCCTCCTCCTGGGACCCAGCTGCAGAGAGCATTTGCTGGGCCCCTGCCCTGACACGGAGGAGCCGAACCAGAACAATAGGGGTGCGGACACTGGATGGGGCTGGACAAGGGAGGGGCTGGGGGGCACTGATCCATTCTTTTGACTTCATTCACACTTACAGCTGCTGTAGCTACATTTCCTGAAAGCACAGTAGGAAGAAGGGGTATGTGCTTGCTCCACCCTCCATGTAACATTGTCCTTGCAATCCAGCTGTGTGCTAGGAGCCAATTTTGGCCTTTGGCAGAGCTGCGGGCCAGACATTACCAGCCCTGGTGTGAACAGAGCAGGTCCCACCCGATGAGCACTGCGCGGACTCAGACCGGAGAGGAGGGAGAGATGGTCTGGGGGAATGCAGTGTATTCTGACGAGTTCAAGGTGAACCCCAAGTTCACAAGCAGCAGAATGAAGGGAAGCTGTGACTGGTGAGACCTAAGCAACTTGGCCGGGGCACAACAGAAGGCATATTACACTGCTCATTGCCACATCAACCATTACAGCTCATTTCTTCCATGCAAAAGAAACCATTAATGCAACAATCCCACTGCCCAGATACAATTAATGAATCAGGCTCTGTCCAGGTACGGCTCCGCCGGCAGGGTTACTGCACACGCACTTGGCACGGGGTGTACATCTTCCAACACACGACGGCACACGGAGCTCCAGAGAGAAAACAGAGCTGAACCCAGTGCAGTGTGCCTGACTCATGGCTGCTGGGGAACCTGCGCTCTCCTGACACTCGGGTGTAGCTGCAAAACGGCATGTTACCATTTGATTTACTGTTTTACAAAGAAAAAGCAAAGACAATCTGGAGTCACTCAGCCTGAGGCACAGACAGTCCCGAGCAACCTCGGCTGCCAATGGAGCGTGAGTACCTGGCGGCAGCCAGTGCACACTGCATTAGTGCCGCCCGCCCACCCAGCGCAGCCATGTACCAGGGCACACTGCATTAGTGCCGCCCGCCCGTCCAGCCATGTACCAGGGCACACTGCATTAGTGCCGCCTGCCCGTCCAGCCATGTACCAGTGCACACTGCATTAGTGCTGCCCGCCTGCCCAGCGCAGCCATGTACCAGGGCACACTGCATTAGTGCCACCTGCCCCCCAGTGCAGCCATGTACCAGTGCACACTGCGTTAGTGTTGCCCGCCCGCCCACTGCAGCCATGTACCAGGGCACACTGCATTAGTGCCGCCTGCCTGTCCAGCCATGTACCAGGGCACACTGCGTTAGTGCCGCCCACCCAGCGCAGCCATGTACCAGGGCACACTGCATTAGTGCCACCCACCC
>NW_020664582.1:19518718-19551033 GCF_002925995.2 Terrapene triunguis | reverse complement strand
CACCTGCAGGCAATGACACGCTCAGTAGGAAGTTGCTCAGGAGGCACGTTCAGGGTGAAGTTGTTCCATAGCCAAGCTAGGGAACCAGCCCTCCTGTTTCAAACATCAGCCATTTTTGCTGCCTCCATGTCTAAAAATTAGTACCTAGAATTTTGAAAATGGGAAAGTATTTCTTTCACTCTCCCATAGCACAAACATTAAACAACCGAACTGACCCAGGAAGGTCAGATGCCACAGCTGGGGAGGGACCAAGTATGGAACATTTTCCTCCCAATGTTACTGGTTGGGAAAGTGCTGAGGGCGGGAAAGGACGGATGCTGCCATCAACACAGCACCTGTCCATCCCTTCCAGGCCCTGAGGATCTGGAGAAGCTAAAATAGAAAACAACTGAAATTGCCTCAAACACCTAACTAATCTAGGATCAGATCCCCACTGCTTCAAACTCAACATGTCCTGCTGCCTCCGAGCCCCCCCCGTCATCCCAGCTTGTCACCTCCCCTCTGTCCCACACTCAGACTGTTGTCAGATCTTATTTCTTCCTGACCAACATTGCTAGCCTCCATCCTTTCCACTCCACGCGCCCCAACCCTTTCACCCTCACCATGGTCATCTCTCACCCGAGCACAGACCCCACCCTCCACCCAATCCAACATGCTGCCCTCTGCCACCATTAGGACCATGTCACTCCTACCCCTCAATGCCCCTCACTGGCTTCCTGCCGCCTTCTGCCTCCCATCCTGTTAACATCTGTTGGGATCTCACAGCTCTGCTCCCGCCTGAATCTCTGATCATCTCCTTTGGGCACTCCGTGTAATGCAGCCTTTGCTTGCCATCTAGCTCCGTCTCCACCAGAATGTGTCTATCTCAGACCACTCCTGGAACAGCCTCCTGAGCCCGTAGTGAGCACCCCACCCCATCTCGCTTTGCTCAGCAGCTCCCCGTGGTGCTGCCTGTGCCTGACCAGCAGTGGATTTAACATGGCACAAACATAAAGCAGCAGCTGACCTCCATAGAGCACTCCCATCCCTCACCCTGACCTCCCACTTCTCCCACCCCTGGAGCATGAGATCCTGACTTATGTTCTACAGGGTAGGATCCCAGGGCAGGAACTTAGCCTGTAAAATGCCACATACACGTACAGGGCTATATCAGCAATAACAATCGCGTAGAAGCAATAGGAACTTTCAGCATTAATTGCTCCTATGCTCACACAAATACAAAGAAAATGTGTCCTTGTATTTGAAGAGCAGCAGTGACGTGGGCACAACACAGGCTGTGTGTGCTCTCGGGGAGGGAAGGGGAGTGGTGAGAGCACCCCACTAACATGCAGTGACACTCTACGGGACTCTTCCTGGGGCCGAAGGGGCAGAGTCTCTCTGTACATTCAGCAGACACAGTACTTCACACAGCGGTGGCACAGCATCGCCAGGCCCCTCCTTGTGCACAGGGCTTGGCAAGGTGAGAACTGCAATTCTTTCCACTTTCGCACATCTGAGAACCACATCTTGGTGTCTGCTCCACTGTGCTTGGTACTGACAGCCCCTCACGACTGTCCTGCTCTTTTGAAGCATTCTGGTATGAGCATGCAGCTGTAATGTGTCGGTCCCAGGCTATTAGAGAGAAGGTGGGGGAGGTGATACATTTTACTGGACCAACTTCTGCTGGTCAGCAAGATTGGCTTTCGAGCCACACAGGCCTGAAGAAGAGCTGTGTGCGGCTTGAGACCTTGTCTCTCTCACCAGCAGAAGTGAGTCCAATAGAAGCTATTCCTCACCCACCTTGTCTCTCTCCTGGTACGTGCGTCGGTCTGGGAGCTCTCCAGATGAGGCAGACACTGAGGGGCCCTGTCTGGATACAGGTGAAGTGAACCTGCACAGGGTGCTAAAACAGGATATGAAAGACAGGGAGAACACCGGCACAGGGGGTTTCATCGGTTACTTCACGAGGACATAGGTTTCCCTCCCCACAGGGCTTTCCAAACACTAGCTAGCCTAACCCCTAGCTCTATTGAGCTAGGTCACCTCGGCGTCCACGCCTGACAGGAGAAAACGGCAGTAATGGAGGCAGGAGATGACCAGGACATGGACAAGTGTCTTAGCCACCAGGACAAAAAGGAAGGTTTGATTTTCCATATGTGGCTGACAAAACAGCAGCAAGAGTTGACTGAGGCGAGGATGTGGGGAGAAGGAGAGGCAAGCTTCACAGGGGCCCTCCAGGGACAGAGTGGCTGGTGCTGCTGCTCACTGCAGTGCAGGACGGCAGAAACGGAGAAGGAGCTCAGTTAGGCCAGACTGAGTGTGGGCTGGCAGCCAGCCATCCCCAGGATGAGATGTCAGAGACAGGCAGATATGCAGGACTGGGCAGTGCAGGACAGAAGTACATTTGTGAGTCATTAGCACAGAGAGAACTGAATCTGTGCCAAGGGGCTAAATCTGCCCACAGATATGGTATACAGGAGACAGGAGAACCAGGAGAGTACAGGGTCATGACAGCCTAGGGATGAGAGTATGACCCACAGTACTGAAGGCTATCCACAAAGCTCAAGGAGGCGAAGGATGGAGGAGAGGCCAAAGACTTGGCCAGGGAGCAATCACTGGGGAGCCCAGGCTGGTGTGCATGGGTTAGTGGATTTAGTTACTCTGGGACAGGTTTTCTACTAGAGCTGCAGCCTTAGTGAGTGAGAGCTGTTTGAGTGGAGAGGGCAGGAACCAGACGGGCTGGTGTACCTGGAAGGGCATTAGAAGTCCCTGTCCAGCAGCACTGGTTAATGGCAACTTCCAGGAGCTTAGATGTGCAAGGGAAATGAGACCGTAGTTGGAGGAATGGGTGGGATGAAGGTGATTGTTCCTTTAAGGATGGGGGACAGCAGTGCATGCTTCTGTGCTGAAAGGAAGGAGGCGAGAGAGCGTGAGAGGAAGGGGCTGAGTGTAGGGGTGAGGAGGTCAGTAACTGGGAGGGAATGGGGTCGGGAGGCAGTGGAAGGGACAGTAAGAAGCAGCCCGGAGTAAGGGAGCCAAGGGGTCTGGGAGGGGATGTGTGTATTTAATAAAGAAGAGAGGGCCGGGGGCGAGGGAAGAGGAGGGCTGGGCTGTGCCAAGTGCCTGCATGGACAAGGTTGGGACCCTGAGTGCTGGTAGCACGCTCAGCGCTGTATGAGACACTGGGAAGAGTTGGCTCTTGGCCTGTGTGCTTACAATCTAAAACCCACAGCTCAACTGCCCTGGGTGACCCAGGAGTGCCTGTCTGTCAGTGCTGGGGGGCGTTTAGGGGCTGCATGGCAGAAGTGGGCCCTGAGCAGGCATTATAAATGAGAGGAAGGGGAGGGATTCCAGGTGCAGGAGCCAGTGTGGGAACAAGTGCAAAGACGAGAGTGAAAGGAGGAGGGGAAGGGAGAAGTGAGGCAGGATTCCCTGGCAGCGCAAGGGTGAGAAAAGAGAGCAGAATCCGGCCTGGCTGACAAAGGGAGGCTTCAGGACTGGGCTAATTGTGCTCATGTTCCATTCAAGGTAAGAGCTAGTGTATGCAGAAGGGAGGCCAAGGGAAGGTGTGATCTAGACACCCATGGGTGGCTGGGCTCTCTCCAGCCCTGTGGAAATAGAGGCAAGCCAAGGAGAACAATGTAAAATGAGACAATTTCTATTAGCAAGAATATAAAACTTGGAACCTGTGGGCTCTCTCTTGACACCTAATTAATTACCAGGTAGCATCCCCTTGAAGTTGCCAACACAACACACGCAAGTTCCAGCACGATTCAGAGATGAACTTTGCAATAAACTTTAGCGTTTTACTTCATCTCCTGCCACAGCTTGAGATCCTGCAGGAGGGGGAGGAGGAAGGGGAGGGGGCGGTGAGGGACAAAATCTAAAGCAGACGGGATCATTGCTGACTAATGAACTCATTAATGGTCTCTGAAACAGAAACTCCATTTCCCTGAGAGCAGCAGCTTCCAGCCAGGTGAGAGCTGCTTGTATTTTCAGGTCCTGGTATGTGCTTCTCCTCACCTCCTGCAGGAAGATACCAGGCCCCTGCAGACCCTAGACTGCAGCTGACTCCCCTGGGTTCCTTGTTTTGAATATGATGGTAATCAATCTTTGGAACCCCTGAAGAACTTGGGCTCTATGTGAAATGGATTTAACTACGGTATCCTTAGCTAACAGCTACAGAGGAGACTAAGTGAAGAAAGAAGACAAAAAAGAAGACAAGAAAGAAGGCTAGGAGGAAAGGGACAAGACAGAGAGAGCTGACAACACAGAGGACAAGAGGTCAAGAGAAAGTGAAGACTGAGAAAACAGGCAACCTGAAGTGACAGGTTTCAGAGTGGTAGCCGTGTTAGTCTGTATCAGCAAAAAGAACGATGAGTACTTGGGGGAGGGATAGCTCAGTGGTTTGAGCATTGGCCTGCTAAACCCAGGGTTGTGAGTTCAATCCTTGAGGGGGCCACATAGGGATCTGGGGCAAAATCAGTACTTGGTCCTGCTAGTGAAGGCAGGGGGCTGGACTCGATGACCTTTCAAGGTCCCTTCCAGTTCTAGGAGATAGATAGATATATAATGGAGATATCCTATCTATCTACCTTAGAGACTAACAAATTTATTTGGGCATAAGCTTTCGTGGGCTAAAACCCACTTCATCGGATGCATGCAGTGGAAAATACAGTAGGAAGATATATATACACAGAAAACATGAAAAAATGGGTGTTGCCATACCAACTCTAAGGAGACTAATCAATTAAGGTGGGCTATTATCAGCAGGAGAGAAAAAACTTTTGTAGTGATAATCAGGATGGCACATTTCAAACAGTTGACAAGAAGGTGTGAGTAACAGTAGGGGAAAAATTAGCATGGGGAAATAGTTTTTACTTTGTATAATGACCCATCCACTCCCTGTCTTTATTCAAGCCTAATTTAATGGTGTCCAGTTTGCAAATTAATTCCAGTTCTGCAGTTTCTTGTTGGAGTCTGTTTTTGAAGTTTTTTGTTGGAGAATTGCGACTTTTAGATCTGTAATTGAGTGACCAGGGAGGTTGAAGTGTTCTCCGACTGAAACACCATCCTGGTCACTATGGATGTGGAAGCCTCTACACCAACATTCCACACAAAGATGGACTACGAGCCGTCAGGAACAGTATCCCCGATAATGTCAAGCCAAACCTGGTGGCTGAACTTTGTGACTTTGTCCTCACCCACAACTATTTCACATTTGGGGACCAGGGCCGCCGAGAGCGGGTTCGGGCCCCAGTGAAAAATTTTTTTCGGGCCCCCCAGCAAGGGCGGACCGGCTAAACAGGGCTGACGAGAGGGCGGGGAAGCCGGGCCCCCTTCCGGACCGCTGGGCCCCAGTAATTTGTACCGGCTTCCCCCCTCTCTCATCGGCCCTGTTGGGGACAATGTATACCTTCAAGTCAGTGGCACTGCTATGGGTACCCGCATGGCCCCACAGTATGCCAACATTTTTATGGCTGACTTAGAACAACGCTTCCTCAGCTCTCGTCCCCTAATGCCCCTACTCTACTCGCACTACATTGATGACATCTTCATCATCTGGACCCATGGAAAAGAAGCCCTCGAGGAATTCCACCAGGATTTCAACAATTTCCATCCCACCATCAACCTCAGCCTGGACCAGTCCACACAAGAGATCCACTTCCTGGAGACTACAGTGCTAATAAGCGATGGTCACATAAATACCACCCTATACCGGAAACCTACTGACCACTATACTTACCTCCAAGCTTTCATCCAGACCACATCACACGATCCATTGTCTACAGCCAAGCTCTAAGATACAACCTCATTTGCTACAATCTCTCAGACAGAGACAAACACCTACAAGATCTCTATCAAGCGTTCTTAAAACTACAATACCCACCTGCTGAAGTGAAGAAACAGATTGACAGAGCCAGAAGAATACCCAGAAGTCACCTACTACAGGACAGGCCCAACAAAGAAAGTAACAGAATGCCGCTAGCCGTCACCTTCAGCCCCCAACTAAAACCTCTCCAGCGCAAAAAGGATCTACAACCTATCCTGAATGACGATCCCTCACTCTCACAGATCTTGGGAGACAGGCCAGTCCTCACTTACAGACAGCCCCCCAACTTGAAGCAAATACTCACCAGCAACCACACACCACACAACAAAAACACTGTTGCAAGGATAGGTTCCTGGGTTAAAGCCCGTTGCCAACTCTGTCCACATATCTATTCAAGGGACACCATCATAGGACCGGTGGCACCTTAAAGACTAACAGATCTGTTAGTCTTTAAGGTGCCACCGGACTCCTTGCTGTTTTTGTAGATACAGACTAACACAGCTACCCCCTGATACTTGACATCATAGGACCTAATCACATCAGCCACGCCATCAGAGGCTCATTCACCTGCACATCTACCAATGTGATATATGCCATCATGTGCCAGCAATGCCCTTCTGCCATGTACATTGGCCAAACCGGATGGTCTCTACGCAAAAGAATAAATGGACACAAACCAGACGTCAAGAATTATAACATTCAAAAACCAGTCGGAGAACACTTCAACCTCCCTGGTCACTCAATTACAGACCTAAAAGTCGCAATTCTCCAACAAAAAAACTTCAAAAACAGACTCCAACGAGAAACTGCAGAACTGGAATTAACTGGCAAACTGAACACCATTAAATTAGGCTTGAATAAAGACAGGGAGTGGATGGGTCATAACACAAAGTAAAAACTATTTCCCCATGCTAATTTCCCCCCTATTGTTACTCACACCTTCTTGTCAACTGTTTGAAATGGGCCATCCTGATTATCACTATAAAAGTCTTTTTCTCCTGCTGATAATAGCCCACCTTAATTGATTAGTCTTGTTATAGTTGGTATGGCAACACCTATTTTTTCATGTTCTCTGTGTATATACATCTTCCTACTGTATTTTCCACTGCATGCATCCGATGAAGTGGGTTTTAGCCCATGAAAGCTTACGCCCAAATACATTTGTTAGTCTCTTTGGGTACGTCTACACTACGAGATTAATTCGAATTTAGATAATTCGAATTTGGGAAACAGATTGTATAAATTCGATTGTGTGCGGCCACACTAAGCACATTAATTCGGTTTTTAACCACATTAATTCGGTGGTGTGCGGCCACACTACCCCATTAATTTTAACCACATTAATTCGGTGGTGTGCGGCCACACTACCCCTAATTCGAATTTACAAAATCGATTTTGGTGCTACTCCGCTCGTCGGGGTGGAGTACAGAAATCGATTTTAAGCGCCCTTTAATTCGAAGTAACTGGCTCCGTTGTGTGGACGGGTTAAGGATTAATTCGGATTAACGCAGCTAAATCCGAATTAAAGTCGTAGTGTAGACCAGGCCTGAGGTGCCACAAGTACTCCTTGTTCTTTTTGCTAGAGGTGAAAGACTCCATATCCTGCTCCTAGGAGTGGCCTTACAACCTGGACAACACGACTGTGGCTGCGAAGTACTATTTCCTAGTGAGCAAGAGGGAAGCCAGTGGAAAAAGATTTCTCACCTTCTTATAGGGTGCACTCTCTTTTCAATTCACTTTTCTGCAACACTCTGTGCAGCCGGGACGCTGGGGGGTTACTGGGCTATGCAGCAATGTTCCCACACAGAATTCTGCAGTGACAGAGCAAAGAAGTCTGGCCATGCCAAGCAATCGACAGGTCACTGCAATGAAAGTCCTAATTGCTCAGCACTCCAAGCATTTCTGGAACCATCCCTCCCGAGGAGGATCCTACCCAGTCTAGTCCCAGAAAGACCAAAGGGATTGGGGCTGCACATATCACCCAGCACAGTGGTCACTGCCTCTCTATATGCTGTCACGAGAAGGCCAAGCTCAGGCCTGCACCCCTCATTACCAGGAAGGTATCAACAACCTGAAGGGAGGTTCCGAGAGGAGGGGCTCAGCCCCTGGCCATGTCTTGGCAACAGATGAGGTTGCCAGAAGGGTGAGCAGGAGCTCTGAGCAGTTCAAGGAAGCATGACTAGGTGTGAGGAGATGAAAGACAGGGAAAGGTAGGCTCAGGACACGCTTCCTGACAGTATGAGATCCATCTCCCAAGGGAATGGAGGGAGCCCCCGGGCTTGGAGGACACAAACCTAGACTGCACGACACACTAGAAAATGTCCAAGGGAACAGTCCTGTCCTGCTTTGAGGAAGGCGTGGAAAGGACAGGCAGCAACACCCTGAGCTGGGCTGTTCAGCTACACCCCAGTGTCCATTAACTGCTGGAAGGGTTGTGTTCAGGCCACCCCCTGGAGGAGACGTTTCTAGAGTGACAGCTTTCTTGTCGCAATGCAGTCAGTATTCCTTTGCCTGAGATTTCCACTCTCTGCAACGCACCAGCAGCTGGCCCCTTGGAGAGGGGACTTGAAACGCGCCGTTGGCATCAGAGCCCACCATCTCTGCCTTAAAGGCCAGAGCGCTTTCTGTGGCCATGGAGTACTTACTTGACGCTTGACTATCCTGTTCTCTACCTTTCTCCAGGGCAAATGTTCCAGGCCAATCCAAAAGGTTTAATTTCTTTGAAAGCACCTTGATGTGAACCCAGGGAATGAGAGGATGCCAAAGAGCCTGTTGTGCTGATCCCCTCCAGAAACACATGGGGACTCTCCCTGTCAAATGCAAGTCCAGTTCCCCCTCAAACTGCCTGACTTACTGGGAACACTTCAAAACCATCAACCGGGCAGAGTTTAATTCTGTCCCGGGATTGTTAACAACAAGGCAATATTTGTGCATGAATTTTCTTGCTTGTGTAAAAGCTGATGCAGCCATGGGGAGGGAAGTTCTCTTCCTCCACAAGACACAGCAGGGCAAGCTTCCCCCTACACTGTCCTTGGCCAAGGTGTCTCAG
Source organism: Terrapene triunguis (assembly GCF_002925995.2). Lineage (NCBI taxonomy): Eukaryota > Metazoa > Chordata > Testudines > Emydidae > Terrapene > Terrapene triunguis. The sequence continues at coordinate 19,542,172 of NW_020664582.1, read as the reverse complement.
CTGCAGCAGGGAGAGGGCAGTTTAACCTCTGTGGCCCGCTCAGTCCTCGGCCCCAACAAGGAGAGCAATCATTGAGAAATGTGGTTTAGGTGATGTGGAGATCTGTTTCCCTAGGTGCCAGATGGCCCCCGTCAGTCAGCAAACAGAGCTCAGACAGGAATGGCCGCAAGTGGCTCTGAATCAGCAACGTGGAGGTGAAAGGCTCTGTGTCCCATGTCCACAAGACATCAAGTCCTCCGAGTCTATCCCAGTTCTAAAACTGATCCACACCTGAATGGGCCCACCACGGGGACAGTCTTTGAGCCAGTAACTGCAGTGGGAGCCCAAGGTGCAAAGATCTCTAGGAGGCCTGCACGAGGGTGACTCAGCCTCGGCCCAGCCCTATTTCCAGACTGACAATTCCAGACATTACCCTGGAATCAGAGCTAATATTCAAATAATGAGAGAAAAGTGCGGGGCAAGGGAGGGCGAAGGAGGGATGTGTGAGGGGAACACACTGGGAGCTACAAACAATGTTAAGTATGAGGGCAAAGGAAATGAAACCTGGAAACTCAGCCATGGTCAAGAATCCAGTCCCAGTCTAGGCAGGACGTTTACACTGGGCTTCTAAATAGACATGTTTTTCAATCAACAAGCTTTCTGGTTCCTCAGCTCTGTCATTGTGACAATACAGGAGAAGAAATAGGATAGTTGCCCTGCCACACTCTGCCATCCTGACTTGATGGTCCAGTCATACAATCTAGGTGCAGGTGGGAGCGACAGCCACTTTACGACAGGTGGGAGACGAAGAGAAATGCCAACAATCTGCACACAGACCCTCCCAAAGTTAAATGGCCTTGGGATGAGCTAAACAGAACACAAGGCTCTGGGTTCCCAACACCCCCCTCAGCACTTCTAGGCTGGCTGTGTAATCCGATCGTAGTCCAGTCCCATCCCAGAGAGACTCTCCCCTGTGGTCTCCATGTCTGTGGGCCATGAGAAGGGCAGGAAGTGACAACCTGCGAGTGTTAGTCAGATGTGGTGCCTCCTTCCTCCCTGGCCAGTGCATTCTGCTCAGCAGTCGGATAGTCACATATTTTTTTAATTTGATATAATTATCTCCTAGAAATTACTGTAGGCAGCCTCTTGGGATCCAAAGCAATTAAGTGGAGATAAATTTCTTTCATGAAACAAGCTGTCAAAGGATGAAGCAATTTTCATTCCCCATTTGAAGTGGAAGCTTTGGGTCATGCATGGTTTATTTGAAACAATGCCATCACCTAAAGCTGCTGATCTTATCTGTATTTCCCTGTCTCTCCATTTCAAACCGCTGAAGATGTGCAGCGTGGCACTGCCTGAAGTGATGACATCTGGCACTGGGCCAGCAACAGAAACAAGCTACTCCGCCCTGAGACTGAGTGCAAGAGGCCAAGCATTCCAATTAAAGAGGGGGAAACGGATGGGAAATCTGGGAAGACCTAAAAAGTGGGGAGCCTGCCTGAGGGACTGTGAAACCCTCCTTTAGCCTGTCTCACACCAGTGCAATCAGTAGTGAACATATTTCACTAATGACAGACAGAGGGAAATCAGTCTGGATGTCTGTGTCTGAGATCAGGTTCCATCTAAGGGCCTTCAAGAACATACACAGCTTTCTGAGCAGAAGCAGCTCCAACACAGACTGGACTGAGGAGAGCTCTGACTGGGACAGCTTCTAGTATCATCTGATGGGTCAAAATTCATGTTGCTATTTAAGACAGAAGTTGAACTCTCTGAAAAAAAAAAAAAAAAAAAAAAAAAAAAAAGAAACATTCCACCATGAAGTGGAGGAAAACAAAATATCTCATTTGGCCATGGGTAAAATTTTCAAAAGTGCCAAAAGTCTTAGGAGCCAAAGTCCAATTTTCAAAAGTGATGTAAGGGCCTTAAAAGCCTAAATCTAACGGAAAGTCAATAGGACACTAAGTCCCTTTTGAAAACTGACTTAGGTTTCTACATCATTAGGCCCTTTTGAAAGTTTTACTCAACAGTAGCTTTTTCAAATTTATAAAGAAATCGGCGTCCCTGTGACACATAGGTATTGGGTATTATACACGCAGACCTATTACTAGGAAGGCATTGGGACTGAGTCTGTGGTTAAGGTTGCATCCACTATTTCAGGTACAGAGGAGGTTTTAAATCCTTGCTGTAGGTGAAAAAAATGTTGGCCAAAGTCAAAGTCACACCACTTACTTTTGGGGCAAAGACTGATTTTTCTGGAAAGCTACAAGAGAATCCATTAAGTTATTTAGGGGTTGGAAGAAGTTTGTGCCTAATATGTTTTTTGGACCTCTCTAATTTACAAATGGCCTTGTTTCCACACCAGGAACTTTGTTTTAGATCTGTATTGACGTCTCTCAAGCATAGGGTAGTTCTGAAAAAATTAAAAAGAACAAAGTTTTCACCAAGAAGGTTGGTGGTGATTGGATGTCTAACATAGCGAATGCCAGTGAAAATGATGTAGGACCAGAGGCTAAAATAGAGAAAGAACAAGTTAAAAATTACTTAGACAAGTTAGATGTCTTCAAGTCACCAGGGCCTGATTAAATGCATCCTAGAATACTCAAGGAGCTGACTGAGGAGATATCTGAGCCATTAGCAATTATCTTTGAAAAGTCATGGAAGACAGGAGAGATTCCAGAAGGCTGGAAAAGGGTAAATATAGTACCAATCTATAAAAAGGGGAATAAGGACAACCTGAGGAATTACAGACCAGTAACTTCTGTACCCAGAAAGATTATGGAGCAAATAATAAAGCAATCAATTTGCAAACATCTAGAAAATGATAAGGTGATAAGTAACAGTGAGCATGGATTTGTCAAAAACAAATCGCATCAAACCAACCTGATAGCTTTCTTTGACAGGTTAACAAGCCTTGTGGATGGGGGGAAGCGGCAGATGTGGTATATCTTAACTTTAGTAAAGCTTTTGATACTGTCTTGCATGATCTTCTCATAAAAACACTAGGGAAATGCAACCTAGATGGAGCTACTATAAGGTGGGTGCAAAACTGGTTGGAAAATTGTCCTCAGAGAGTAGTTATCAGTGGTTCCAGGGCCGGCTCCAGGCACCAGCCGACCAAGCATGTGCTTGGGGCGGCACCTTGGGGGAGGGCGGCGCTCGATTTTTAATTTTTTTATTTTTTGGGGGGGGATTCGGCGGCGCGGCGCTCGGAGGGGGGGCGGGGGCTTCGGGCGGCGTGGTGCTCGGAGGGGGGGCGGGGCTTCGGACGGTGCTTGGGGAGGGCGGGGCTTCGGGCGGCGTGGTGCTCGGGGGGTGCGGCGCTCGGAGAGGGGGCGGGGGCTTCGGGTGGCGCGGCGCTGGGGGGGCGGGGATTTCGGCGGCACTCGCGGGGAGGCGCTCTTCTTTTTTGCCTGGGGCGACAAAAAAGTTAGAGCCGGCCCTGAGTTATTCACATTCATGCTGGAAGAACATAATGAGTGGGGTTCCGCAGGGATCAGTTCTGGGTCCGGTTCTGTTCAATATCTTCATCAATGATTTAGATAATGGCCTAGAGAGTACACTTATAAAGTTTGCAGATGATATCAAGCTGGGAGGGATTGCAAGTGCTTTGGAGGACAGGATTATAATTCAAAATGATATGGACAAACTGGATAAATGGTTTGAAGTAAAGAGGATGAAATTCAATAAAGACCAATGCAAAGTACTCCACTTAGGAAGGAATAATCAGTTGCACACATACAAAATGGGAAATGACTGCCTAGGAAGGAGTACTGCGGAAAGAGATCTGGGGGTCATAGTGGACCACAAGCTAAATATGAGTCAACAGTGTAACGCTGTTGCAAAGAAAGTGAACATCATTCTGGGATGTATTAGCAGGAGTGCTGTTAGCAAGACATGAGAAATAATTATTCTGCTCTACTCTGTGCTGATTAGGCCTCAACTGGAGTATTGTGTCCAGTTCTGGGCGCCACATTTCAGGAAAGATGTGGACAAATTGGAGAAAGTCCAGAGAAGAGCAACAAAAATGATTAAAGGTCTAGAAAACATGACCTATGAGGGAAGATTTAAAAAATTTGGTTTGTTTAGTCTGGAAAAGAGAAAACTGAAAGGGGACATAACAGTTTTCAAGTATATAAAAGGTTGTTACAAGTAGGAGGGAAAAAAATTATTCTTATTAACCTCTGAGGACAGGACAAGAAGCAATGGGCTTAAATTGCAGCAAGGGAGGTTTAGGTTGGACATTAGGAAAAACTTCCCAACTGTCATGGTGGTTAAGCACTGGAATAAATTGCCTAGGGAGGTGGTGGAATCTCCATCATTGGAGATATTTAAGAGCAGGTTGGACAAACACCTGTCAGGGATGGTCTAGATAATACTTAGTCCTGCCACGAGTGCAGGGGACTGGACTTGGTGACCTCTCGAGGTCCCTTCCAGTGCTATGATTCTATGCAAGTTATTAATATTATTCACCATCATTGTCTCTATTTATACTAGAGAAGCTCACAGACAAAAATATTTGGCAAAGATAATAACATTTTCTCTGTAAAATGCTGACATGCAACATTTTATGTCAAAACGTTGTTGCTTTAAACAAGCTTTTTAGTGTGCATTATTTCCAGAGACATTCCATGGTAAGGATGTTACAGAAATGTATGAGGAGGATTTCACATGGCAATAACCAAATGGATGAAACCCAAAGGGAAATAATTATTTTAAAGTATCTGGTCACCATTAGATTTTTAATGGCAATGTTGCAGTTCTGTAGTTTGCAGATGAGTCTACTTCCTTCAGCAGCTGTCACTCTATGCCAACAACGTCTGTGTCTGGGAAGAGTTTAAATCATTCCCAGTGAGCCCAGACTTAGTAGCTCCACTGCCTTCCTAAGGGAGAAAGATGACTTGGACTGAAACTCTGCAGATGTAGGGGTTTGTTTCCACAAACATGGCCATGACATTCTGAACACTGAAGAACAAAGACTCCACGATGATACACCCTGTCCTGGTCTAACAAGGCCTCCTAGCTAATGTGAGATGTAGCTGTATTGAATGAATACATGACACAAAGATGGTGAGCCTAACACCATTAAACAAAAGGGAGACAGATTCTGCACCCATACAAACAAGGAAAGGGCCTTCCTGCAGATAGAAATGTGGCTAGCAGACTTGGAAGTCAATGACAGAAGGTCATTTTCCATCTCCCAGAGAGACAGAGTATATATACACACATCTGTTATTTGGGCTGACCACTCCCTGCATTTCATGAAGTCTTTACTTTTCTGGCAAGCTTCCCAGAATGTGGCTCTTGGCCAGGCTAATAGTGAGGAACTACAATGGCCGAGAAGTTCTCTTCTATTATTGGGGTCTTTCTCCAGGTGTCGTGAAGCTCCTTTGAGTAGCTACACAGATGGATACCGAATCCTGTTGATACTCCAGTGTGGCATTTTAATGCAAGGAACATGACTGAAGACCCAACATGAAAAACATGAAACATGACAATTAAGGATCAAGCCCAACGGCTAAGGGAATGGTCAAATGGCAAAAATGTGAGGCCCAATATGGCTAAGGGCATGAATTAGGAGTCTAAATGACTCAGAGCAAGTTCTGGCAGACAAATATACTGACACATGAAGAGAAGGGAGTAAGGTAACTCCCTTCTCTTCATGTGTCAGTATATAATGCCTGCATCTGTAATTTTCACTCCATGCATCTGAAAAACTGGGTTTTTACCCACGAAAGCTTATGCCCAAATAAATCTAAGTCTTTAAGGTGGCACCGGACTCGTTGTTGTTTTTGTGGATACAGACTAACACAGCTACCCCTCTGATACTTGACACCATACAAGGCACTGGATTTTAATGAGTTCTTTTGATATACATACAGGCTAACCAGCAAATTCCAAAAGATCTGAACTTCAACATTTCACTTCTTAATACATTAAAGAAGTGGTGAAGAATATCCCTTTCATAAGAGTGCTGTGAACACCGGGCTCTGATATTCTGCCAGGATGGAGGGTTTAGTACCACAAACGACTGTGGTGAAAAACTGCCAGTGCAACAGCAGGTAGCCTCCTGGCCACTCCTAATTCCCAAGAAAATGTATTCTGAAAGCAGAATACCCCATCAGAATGGACTCCTTATTACTATCTCCCCAGAAGATGCTGCACGGGAGACTTCACACTTGGATTCCCTTCCCAGGTTACTCCCCTGATTAATCCTGATGTTTCCTGGTACCTGAGTTTGGGACCATGTGCTCAGTAAGATCTCTGAAGAGAAAGGACCTTCTTGTTTCCCAAGAGTCCAGGCCGAATCCATGGAGCACCACTTACCACAAAGACTGAACGAAGAGGAGTTTCCCATGAGCAACGCCTGACTGGTGGTGATGTGTGATGATGACAGTAAACTGATCTACAGGAGAAGTTCCCTAAATACTGACGGGCCGAAAACAGCCCTGGGGTGAACCAGATTTACTCTGTACTCTCAACATCAGTGAGTGGAGCTAGCCATTCACCTTTGACCCCAATATTTTCTTCTTTGCCACCAGGAACACTTAATGTGCAAGTCTAGGCTTTCCATCGATGGTCATGCCATGCCTCCAGTCAATGCTGGAAAGAAGCCCCTCATCTCCAACATGGAGTCAGTGCAACGGGGCTAGAACAGAGCGTTGGCAATGGGACTGCATGCATGTTGGCACAAGTGAGTAGTATCCAGACTGTCTGCTTCACAGCACAGCAGGGGGAGGCTGGGACAGGAGACGGGTGGGCGAAGGCAGGGGAGATGGATGTCAGGGGGTCTCAGGAAAATGTTTGGCCACACTCATGGCAGTGACAGCTAAAGTTATTTACTGTGCCTGTTTTCCAGAGCACATGCTCCTATCCCCCAATCCCTGTGCACTCCCACCTCCGCTCCACGGCGCCCTGCAGTGACAGCCAAAGACATAGTCCGGGTCTTCCCAGTTGCTGCACAAGGTGCTCTGCAATCCCAGGGCAGTGCAAGGCTGCCCTTGACTCACGCTATGCCCAGACCAGGCCCACAAGCAGGAAGGACTCTACTTCCCCCTGCAAGATGTGCCCCTCGTACCCGATGCACCAGGCCCCATCTGTGCCAGGAGGGGTGAATCCTGAAATGAAACTGTTTCCAGTGACGAGGTACTTTCACCTCCTACAGTGCCATCGGACGCCAGCTATTCTCGCTCACGTCAGAGATGGGGCTTTCTGGAGAGGAGTGTCTCCAGGGTGGAGAGATGGGCAGGCCTGTCGGAATTCAAAGGACACTCTCACACGGAGAGCCTCCGGAACAGCCCTGAATATGCAGGGCTGGCTCCTAACTCACAGATGGAGTCAGTTGGTCCCACACGATGTCCAGAGGCTCTGGCTCTCACACTCCCAGCTCCCTCAGACTGCAGGGCAAGAAAACTACTCTGCAGCAGGAGTCAGGGTCTACCCAAGAGCACTGAATCAAACAGCATTTCCTTCGCCAGCTTCTGTCCCTGTGAGGCAGAGCTTATGGTCCCTGAGGCATAATACTCTGCATCCCCCTGGGAGAGGGCAAGTCTGGGGCAGGGCAAGGATTATTGCACTGGTGTTCTGCCCTGTGCCTGATGCCTAGCCCACACTTGGATACCATCGCTGTGTGTCAGCGGGCAGGCAGCCATCCCCACAGATCTTCTGCATGGCTGGATGAGCTAAGATGAAAGGCTTCAAGCTCCTGAATATACCACATCTGCAGCAAACAGCAGCTCACGGCACACATTAAATGGACTCTCAGCTGGCTAATCAACAGGTCTCAAACGTAATGGTAAACAGGGAATCACCACTGAGTGGGCGTGTTTCCAGTGGGGTCCCGCAGCGATAGGCTCTTGGCCCTGAACTATTTAACATTTTTATCAATGACTTGGAAGGAAACATAAAATAATGACTGATAAAGTCTGCAGACAACACGAAGATTTGGGTAGTAGTAAATAATGGAGACAGGTCACTAATACAGAGCTTGATCAAATGGGTGCAAGGAAACAAGACTGTTTCAATACTGCCAAGTTATACATCTAGGAACCATGTGCAGGTCTCACAGATGGGGGACGATGTTTTGGAAAATGGTGACTCTGAAAGGGACGTAGGGATCATGATGGAAACCATCTGAACACGAGCTCCCAGTGTGATGCAGCGGCCGGAAGAGCTAATGCCATCCTGGGCTGTGTAAACAGGGGAATATCGAGTGGGAGTAAAAGATAATATTACCTTGGTATTTGGCACTTGTTACCGAAATACTGTGTCCAACCCTGGTGTCCTCAATGTAAGAATCAAGAAGGACGCTGAAAAATTTGGAGAGGATTCCGAGAAGAGCCATGAAAATGATGAATGGATTGGAAAACATGCCTTATAGTGGGCAGGTCTACAGTACTGCTTAAATCTATCTAACGTACGTCGCTCAGGGGTGTGAAAGAACCCCTCCCTCCCGAGCGACGCAAGCTTTGCACTGTCCATACCGGTGCTATGGCGGCAGGAGAGCCACTTCTTGCCGAGATGGAGTAATTATGCTGATGGCAGAGCAGTCACCAGATCCGCTACAGTGGTGCAGCTGTGCCGATGTAGTGCTGTAGCGTAGACTTGCCCAGTGACAGGAGGTTGAGCTATTCAATTTAACTAAGAGAAGGTTAACGGATGACTTGTTCATAGTCTGCAAGTGCCTATTTGTGGAACAGAATTTTGATACTAGAGGGCTTTTCACTCTACCAGACAAAGGTATAACAGGATCGAATCGCTGGAAACTGAAGCTAGACAAATTCAGACAAGTAAGAATTGTGCAAATTTTTAACAGTGAGGTCAGGGTGGACTGATTTAAATCAAAGTGACTTAAATCATCGATTTTAATAATGATTTAAATCAGCAAGCAGGAAAACCTTTATTTAAATAATCTATTTTAATCTTGTTTTGCATTTGTTCTTTTTAGTTCTTTTCCTAAAGAAAGGTTAATTCTCACTGGTTAGTAACCATTAAAATATGTTGATTTGCAACTAAATATAACCTTTCCACTAAATTTGGTACTTCTTTTTGCCAACCAGGAGGATACACTGTATCTATACACATTTATTTAAGCAATTATCTAGCTTGACATACACATTTATTCAGATTCTTAATTTTTACTTTTTTTATTATGTTAGAATATGGTGAATGATGCATTTCCTATTTACGAGATGGTGACTCATTTTTTTACTTATGACGTGTCACAATTATTTGGATGGAAATTAGAATTCAATTCTACAGTTGCATTCAAATGCACAAACCCAGCATTTTTTTAAATAGTTACATAAAACTACTTTAAATGTGAAGGAGACATAAGAAAAAAAATAGTTTGTCAAAACTTGTTTTGCATTTAAAACTAACAGATTTTATTAACCAAAGGAACTATTTACCTGTAGTTAAGTGAACTGACTGTTTCTAGTCCCATGTCTTTCAAGATTGTAGACGTACTAGTTCTCATCCTCTCACCTCACATTTTATTCACAGATTGGGAGAGGAAAACCGGCTTTCCTGGGCTTTGAAGGAACTAGCCATTGAACTAAAGTACGGTAGTTGAATAAACCAAAATGAGGTAGATATTCTCTCTGCACCTGTAGAATTGGCACTTCAGCAAACTCTGGTTTCCAGCTTAGCCAGAGACTTGCATCAATTCAGCGGTCTGACTTTCTTTAAACCTCGGCTACAAATATGCACTGCTTCATTTGTTTTATTTAATTCAAATTATTTTAATAGATTATAGTAAGTTTAGGCTTTTTCAAATGTCATTTTCAAAAGGTTTAGTTTTAAAAAGAAAACGTATTTAATTTAAATTAAAAAATCTGTTTTTTTAATGTTTTTAAAAGTTGACTTTTATTCACCCTAAGTGAGGGTATTTGACAACTGGACCAATTTACCAAGCATCATGGTAGATTCTCCCTCATTGATCATTTTAAAATCAAGACTGGATTTTTTTCTAAAAGATCTGCTCTCTTTCAAACAGGCATTAATTCAGGGAGTCCCACAGCCTGCTGGACAGGAGGGCACGATACATGATCCCAGTGGTCCCCTCTGGCCTTACCCTAAAGGAATCCCTGGTGTTAGAATCTGCTATTCTGCTGGCTAATGCAGGTCATGGAGGAATGTCTTTTGCCGAGGGACTGCTGACCTGTGTCTCTCCTGGACTCCCACTGCTACTGAGAGTGCCTGATCAACAGCCAGCCAGACAGATGGGCCTCTATGACAGTGGCTACATTCCCTTAGCCTGGTGTAGCCAGACGGGGGTGCCCCCTCCTCTCAAACCCAGACCTCAGGCAAGGTGTGGGGGAGCATTCCCAACCCAGCTGTGACATTTCCTTCCACCTATACCTGTACAGCTGTTTCCTACATGCTGCAGCCTCAAGAGAGATGTGTGAGGCTTCTGTAGGTGCTTGGGAACAAGACGGAACAGAAACGCTTCACACCTGGCTCCAAAATTACAGCACGCTGGAACATGGCCAACATAAACTGGCAGAGTACCAGTTGCAATGGACATCAATTAAGGAGCCTGTCATCCTCAGACTGCAGGGTTTTCTCTTTGCGATCTGCATCGCTCCTTAAGCCTTCAGCAGCACCAGCGCTGGAGTTTTCCAGATGGGATCATTTCCCTCTGATTCCACTCACTAGATTTATGGCAGAATTCCCCCCTCCCTCCTTTTTTTTTTTTTTTTTTTTTTTAGAGCTTGAACTATTATTCCACATTGCAGATTTCTCCAGGGCTGCATTTAGTGTCCTCATGCAATACTACAGCTTGTTTGCACCAAGTTACCTTTATCTTCAGCCACAATAAAACCGAGTTTTAAAAATATGCTCAAATGTTGCTCTGTTTAAGCAGCAACTAGCCGGCCAGATGAAATGAGAGCTGCTCAGAATCCCTCTGGCACACAGCCGTGCGGAGTCTGGCCAAGGGCACCAAGGGTCACTCGGATGCTCCAGCATGCCCCTTTCTATAAAACACTGACCACAAGCACAGGTCAGAGGTCAGTGTGTCCTCCATCTGCCACACTGGGCTGGGGAGATGGGTGGACCTTGAGACCTCCCATCACAAACAAAGGATGTCAATGATGTCTGGCAAATTCAGAATGGCCGAGTGACTCAGGGGGTGTCTAGACAATCACTGGCACACAAGGTTCAAGGGAAACGCAGGTAATAAGATCAAGAGTTCAAGCCAGGAAACACTCTGCATGTTACCTTCTCAGTGGGTGAAACCCAGTTTCTTCTCTATTACCAGTGACATCAACTTCTGACGTTGATGGTAACTCACCATCAGTGCCTTTTACGATCCAAAGATACCACATGAAAGGGAAGGACGAGGTCAACGTGGAGTTTAGTTATTGGTCTGCAGGTGTTTCAATGTTTAATTCCATAGCCTATGGGCTGCCAGCTGCTGCCCTGTAGCTGTGTGTGGCAGGGCTCTGGTGATGCTTGTTTGGAAAGCAAGGCAGACAGAGATGAAAGGAGTCCTTCAAAGGTGACTCCTCCTTGGACTCTTCCACTCTAGGGTTCTCACTGCTTCCCTCCTCCCCACCGAAGTGAACTGCAAGCCCCTTGCTCTGACGGGCTGAGCAAGCGTTCCAGTGTGGCTCGGCACAGACACAGCACCTCGGGGACATGCACAGGAGGGTGCTGGGAAGCAGGTCCATCACTTTGCCTCAGGGTTCTCTTTCCTGTTTGGGATGAGGCTGTCCCTCACAGAGGGCCCAATTCTGCCACCCTTACTCCTGCTGGGCAGCACCTTGCGCTACTGCCATCAATGAGATTACTCGTGGAGTAAGGTGCTGCTCAACATACGGGTGGCCGAACTGAGCCCAAAGCCTTTATACTCATTACTCACATTGCTCTACCAACCACCCCATGGGAACTTCCTCCTCAAGACAACAAACTTCAGAGCCACTCTCAGGAAGGTAAATGTCCTTGCCTCTGTCCCAGGAGGCTTTCAGAAGATTAGCCACAGATCTGTCATCTCAGGAAGGACAGGACCTAGGTTTTCACGAGGCATTCCAATGCCTATTCCTCTGGCCCTTCTGTGTGGGCTCTCTTTCTGGGCAGACAGATACTCTACTTCACTCAAAAAAAGAGCTGAAAGTCTTTAGAAAACTGCATCTTGCTAATAAGCAGCTCAATGCTCTGCTAGCTAAATGGGCTAATGTTAGCCCAAGCCTAACAGAGAACTCCTGAGAGGCCAATGCAGTGGCCAGCAGTTATGGAAACCCCGAACATATGAGCCAGACTAGAGAGAGATTAATAGTTCAGAAAACATACCTGGGCCTGGAACCAGAGAAAAGAGGCTTGTACTTTTCAAAGAGAAACAAAGGACCTTAATGGAACCAGGTTTGGGACCCACTGTTTTGCCGTTCCCACAGCAGGGGACCATGCACATAGCGGGCAGCTGAGCATTCGTCAAGTAGGGAAGATGACAAGCGTAGCTGCAGGCGTGATGCCCCACCATGCATGCGCCAATCCCTAGACTGGAGTGTCTCACTCAGAGACACATGCCAGGGATTTGCCTCCTTTCCAGGACCATGCAGGAGGCAGAGCACTTGGGGTCTTGCCAGTGGTGAGTGAGTTCACCACACATGTACAAAGCGCATGCTCCTATGAGCACGCGCACAGAGAAAGGCTCCCTTTTGTTTCAGTGGAGGGAGCCGTAGTGACTAGCCCCATAAGCAAGTGTATTAATCATTCACCGTCTGGTTTTAATCCACACACTGCTGATCCTGCGTCTCACTGTATTGTTATCGGGGGAAAGAGCATTTCTCCTCAATCTTATTCACCAGCCAAAAACGTGAAAATGCAAAAACCACATTTGTGAAGGGCCTTCCCCAGGACACAGGCCCCAGACCCCAGTGAGCTGGGGCTGTTGCCTTTTTATTGGTATTTAAAAACCTTTTATTAACATGTGTCAAGGCTGGGGGAGGCGGGAGAGAGGCTCAGGTTTCAGGACCCCCCATTCACAGACATTTATTGTGGGAAGGGACATTAACACTTTCTCTTCCACATCTCTCTGGCTGGGGCTCACACAGGATCTGCTACTCAGGTACTAGCTTAGGCACACAGGTGCATGTGCTGTACAGTGTTTCAAACTTAAATGACAGACTGAGCTGCTAGATCTCTTCCTTTGTGTGCCCAGGCTATGCCGAGTTAGTAGGAATGGACGCACACTGAGTGATGATGAGCATCCAAATAAGTCTCCAGAATGACCCCAGAGGAGATCTCCGGGCCGTTCTCCCCACCTGGGAGTTCCACAGCCCAGTCACAGCCTTACCACCAACTCCACAGGAGCCCTCTTGCAATCAATGGCCAGCGAGCGCAGAAGAAACCATCAGATGCCCAAGACTCCCGGGAGAACGCCCCTAGTGCACAGAGCAGATGGGCTCTGTTTTCAGTGCAATCCAATGTTTGCCACTGGAAGCCCCCACCACCAGCACCACGCAGGCACAGATGAAACCCTCATTCTTTACCTTCACCTCTGCCAGCAGCCTCACTCCACCACACCATCCTACTCAGCACTTGCCCTGGGGAGCAAAGCTAGGTAAGAGCCTGATGCTAGGGGCATGGGACCAGCTCCCAGTGAAGGGGGACAGGCCCTGACAAGATGCCCATAGTCTGTGAACCTGTAGGCACAGTATGAAGTCTCACTTTGCTGGTTATGTAGACTGCAGTTGATCGGTATGCGTCACTATATTCCACTGCACAAGTCCTGCATACAAGTGTGTGTTTCAGCAGGTATTCGCCCAACACACACCAATTAAAACACCACCATGCAATGCTCAGCCCGGAATGAACACTTATGGGGGAGCTTGAGCTGGTGATAAGCTGGCTTTATAAGGGGAAAAGGTGACAGCTTCAGTGGTAGTGCATGAGAAGACAGAAAAATCTAAACAGCATGCTGGTTCCGGCATGAATCCAACCGCAGAGCCTCCCAGCAACGAAAGGTGTGGAACATGTTCATCCATAGCAAGATGGAAGCCAAATGTCCAGTGACCCGCTGAGAAATGCTGGCTGTGAAGAGGCTCTGATGGACTGCAGCACTCTACCATAGAATGGGACTGAGGGAACGAACAGAAGAACTGGCAATCGCAATGCTCAGAATTTATTATTTAAGATAAAAACACAGACCCTGCCCCAAAGACTTGCAGTCCAATCTCAGGTATTATCAGAGAGGGGCTAAAATCCAAATGTCTCTCTCTTCCTAGGTATTTGCTGTGTTTAGATAAAATGACTGCCACATGCAGAGTCTGGGGAACACGGCAATGTGTTTAACACCCGTGCAAATGAAACAGGGGGCTGTGAAGAACTGGCTGCAAAGGAAACAAAGAGACATTTCCTAAGCAGCAAAGTGTGAGAATTCAGAACTGAGAGGGGCAGTTTCACATTCTCTACCAACAACCTAGAAAACCCACGCTGTTTGGGTGGATGCCGCTTCGCTGTGCAAGACACGCCCCCCCCTTTTCCCCACAGTTCTCTTTACATCCCCCACTGGGGACCAAGAAGGGAGAAAACCTCAGCTCTGTGGCTGCTCTGCAGCTCACTGAGGGCTAAGGGACAATGCTTTGAGCATGTCAGTATTTGGGGAGGGTAATCCGAATGCCTCTGGTGCCCAGTGGGAAATGGCAAAGTCCAGGGAATGCCGACACAGCAGGTACATTGTGCTCTCTGGCCAGAGCACCCTGTCTGGCTGTCTGCCGTTTCTGTCACGGGTTCGATGCTAAGATTGGGATGCTGGGACTGCAGGTGCCCGTGTCAGCTTTGGGCTGACTATATGGCCTGAGTCAGACTGCCTTCTCCCGCCCAGAGAAACCAAGCCCAAGCCAGTCTGCAAGGCCACCAACACAAGCCAGCTTCCCGGGGGGAAAGAAATAGCGACTGCAGGGTTGCTATTTTAAACCCCAGGAATATGCCCCTAAAGAGCCTCTTCGGATGGTCCCTTCCTGGAGCGAGGTGCTTCTTGAAACAGGGACAGTGATTGTATTCTCCTCTCTGCCCCAGTGCAGCGTTACAAGGGGCAGCAGGGCAGACAGGGAAGTGAAACAGAAATTAGCACCTCTGAGGTTCCCCTTCTCACGAGGGTCCCAGATTTCTCACAGTCAGTTCAGGAACAGGTCGTGGAGAAGTGACACCTGGAAATGCACATCTCTGGCCAGCCCCAGCTTACCCACCTTTCTTACAGACTTGGTCCCAGCAGCTCCACTTCTCTTCCTAGAGTCCTCTCTGCTCAGGGAAACACCACAACATCCTCCTGTGAGAGTGACAGCTCCAGCTCTGGGATGCTGCCCTGCAGGGCTCACCCAGGCACCAGACACAGGGGACTGACAAGCTCCACTCCTCATTCCTGCCCTGCCCCGTGTGGTCCCCAACCCCATGTCACTCTCCTCTCTCCACCCCCAGCAGGAGTGCACGTGGCCAGTGCAGGCACCTTCTCAGCCCCAGCCCCCACATCCCCCCTGGCCGGGCGGTGGCACAGAATGGAACCTAAGCCCCACACCAACAAGGGAGCTGATTTCATTAGTCTAAAAACCAACAGCCGAAGAAAGTTCAGGCTAGACCGGGCTCCTAGAGCAAAGAAAGGAAAATAGAGAGTGGGCAGCAGGGAATGCTTTATATTCCTAAAAGCCTTTTGTACGTTAACACATGGTGTCTGCTTCTCTCTAGTCACCTATTTATCACTCTCCTCTTTAGAGAAGGAAAAAAGCCCTGGCTGCTTTCCTAGCCCAGAGTTTTGTGGCCGGGGGAGGGGGAGGGTGCGTTAAGCATGATGCAAACCATTTGGAGTGGAGTGAGAGCGCTGCCAACACAAGCTGCACTATTTAAACAAGTGAGGAAATGATCGTATATACAACATGCCAGCGAGCACACACACACACCAGAGGAAGTCGAGAGGGGTTTTCATGACACAGAGCTGGATGTCAGCGGCTAAAAGGTCGATATTTTCCCTTAACACCCTTCTCAATGACTTAATCGTGTTCCGTTTGCACAGAAAACTTCCCAAGAATAAAAGTCTGGAGGAATCAAGGGGGGATGTTTGGCCTAGTGCTGACCTTGTCCGAGGTTTTCTCCACGTAGCAGGGCTCCTGGGGGGCGACCAGCAGGGGGACAAAGCCCGAAAGGAGCCGATCCTCTTCCAGGCTGAGCAGGGAAAGGTCATCATCGGGGTCCTTGTACAACGGCACCTCCGACTGATTCACTGTGGTCAGTATGTTACAGAAGTCGGCCAGTGTCGCCCACACATCCACTGAGACCCTGGGAGAACGAGGGGAAGAGATGTGAGCAATTCTGGCATGTTCTCTGCATCATCACAGCAAAGATCAGGGAGGTGAGATGAGGCAAGATGCACCTCCCAGCACATACCCTTCAGGGTAGGAGTGCAGCCCCATGGGTTTTACCCCGAGCAGTGAGCCCAGCACTTGCTAACACAAGCCCTCTACCCACTCTGCAGGTGAGGACAGTCAAAAGCCCCCCTTACTCCTCTACTGTGGACCAGGAAGCTCCCAGGATACCCCCCCCACACACACACATAGAGTACAGCCCCCCCTGCAAGCCCAACCTGGTACGGAGACATGGGGAAGCATCTACCCCACCCAAAGCCCCAGGTGATGCTGAAAATAATCCAGCTCACTCCAGAGAGGAGTAATGCTCCATGTTATGTCTGGGAAGGGGGAAGTCACCTCCTGGGCAGCCTCAGGATGGCCCTCTCCTCTACTGCAGCCACAGCTCCAGCCCTGCCTGAGACACAGCCTATTTTCTCCAACCCCTCCTAGAAGCTGATGTCCCCAGGGCCCTATCTGTGTCTCACAAAGTGCAGACAGAGCCCAGGTCACTATCTGCCATCACATGCTGTGGCCATGCGGGACCTCAGGGGCTTTGTCTTTAAATGCCAGTCACTAGATGTAACACCTTGTTTCATTTCTGGTCACAATTTCAACACTTTGGAGCAAAGCTGCCTGTGTGGTGTGTCACCTTCTTCGAGCACCAGTGACACGCAGAGCCCAGACTGTCAACACAAAGCCTTGAGCAGTTCAGCAGCTGCCTGTAGCCTCTGCTCTCCTCCGAGGGCAGCTGGAGCCCAGTGCCCCCAGGGTCTAGGTGGGGCGCGGGGGCAGAATAGGTGCACAGTGGCACACTCGGGCAGCGGACCAACCGCACAGCTACAAGCTCACAACCAACTGCTACTTGTTAATGATTTCACACAAGAAAGCAGGGATTTTAGATCGAGGCGGGAGATGGGGAAGGGAAAGCAGCACACTGAGCTGGGCTCCCCACGCCTTCGGGTCCCAGACAGCAGCCTTGTGCTGTGCCCATCTGTGCCTCCTTGATGAACTGTGAGGCGCAGGACAGAGACCAATGGCAGGGGGATGGGACTGTCTCCACAGCCAGAGGCAGCCAAGGGGCTGGAGCAGGCCCCCTGCTCCGTGAACTGCTCCAGGTGGACAGAGTCTGCACTCGTTTATTTATGGCAATCAATGTACCAGGAAAGTGCACTGAAATGAAACATCTTGTTTTCAAGAGCGTCCTGGGAACTGGACGGAATGAGCTGCCATTAATCAAAGCCCAGCACATAATCAGCACACGTGTAGCAGAGTCACCCACATCCCCGAGCCGGCCCCGGCAAACAAGCTGCAAAGGAGAAGAGGGCCTTCGAAGCCCTCTCTGCACAGACACCAGGAGCTGGGCTCATTCACAAAGCTCCATCACTTGGCTCGGCCAGGTCTGGCTGTCAGAACTGTTTAAATATGGAAAAAAATAAACAGTTGCAACACGTTTTTCGGAGGGATCTGTCCGAGGCCCTTTGTGATGTAATGGGAAACACTGCATTTGTGCTACCAGCTGGAAAATAAACAGAGCTGTGAGGGTTAAAAGGAACTGAACTTTCCACGACCCCATCTGCAAAGAAGAAAATAATAAGAGGAATGATCCACTGCCCCACAGCTCTGATAGTTTATCCTTCAGCCCAGGCTGCAGAGACAAGCACCGGATGTGATAGGGCTGCTCTGGGCCACCTCCAACGTGAGCGCTGCCCATGGGAGACACGCAGGGGTTGAAAGGCTCAGCCCTCCCCCAGTGCCCTGCTGCATGGGTCTGGTCACATAGCACTCCTGGCCCTCAGACTGAGAGGGCTGCTCCACACCGGGATGAGCAGCGAGAACAGCTGCAGATCGGCTGGGGACCCGGACAGGGAGTGCCCCCTTTCCAGCAGGAGTGGGGGGCATGGATGACACAGGGTGCCGGGGGAGCAGTCCCAGACCAGGGGCTGGGACAGGGCCGACAGGGTGCTGGTGGCAGACATCTATGGCCAAGGAGGGGAAGGACACACAACAGGGAATGCTCCATGCCAGTTGGGGAGGAGGACCGGGCACATGGCAGGGAGCACTTCTCTTTGGGTGGGGGAGGCAGAGGCATATCAACACGCTGCAGAAACACTCCTGACGTGACATTCGTGCCCTTTGGCCCCCCGACAGGCTCAGCGTCCAACGCCATCCTCAGGCCATACAAATGGTCACATAACTCACATTACTGCATTTAAGAGAGCTCGCTAATCTCGCAAGGGGCAGAGCTGGGGCGTTCCCCTCCTGCAGGCTTAGCAGCTCTGCACAGCACCCTCCCTCCGTGGTCGCTAGTGCTCCAGCCCCACTGATGAGGAGTTTACCCTTCCAGCCCCCTATTCCAGTGCAGGGCCCCCCAGACCTTCCACCGGGACAGGAGTTGCTGCCACTGCTCCGCAGCATCCTCCCTGCTCCCCCCAGTTTCGCAATGGCTCAGCAGATCCGCCCTTTCCATGGTACGTGTCAGATTTCCACTCTATGGTCCCCTCAATCAAACTGACGGTTGGGGCAATTCTGTCATGAGCTATCGACGCGGATGCTGTGTAATTCAGAGCAGGAGCTGGGCTGCACCCATTAGGTGTGAAGCGGCTGGCCGTGCATGGGACCTTGGCAATAAGGATGGAACGAGAAGTGCTTTTCCTTTGCTGTTTTCGCCCTGGTTTCCAGCTGTGACACTCAATGATGGGGATTTAGCTGGGAGTGCATCTGACAGAATCTTGTGCAGCTGCCTCCTTCCTGTGTGTCGGCATGTACGCCACTACGGGATTGGGCAGTTCTCCAGGCTCCACACACCCAGCACCAGGTCCAGGTGATGGCCAAAGAATCAAAAAGTTCATTGCCTGAGCCCTTAGGAGACTGTCCTAGAGGGACGTGCAATCCTTGGGAACCTGGCCAGGTGCTTTCTCCTTCGGCCCCCAGGGTCCCAGTGACGGTTTCTAGGTTTGGCTGGCTTGTGTCACCTTGACTGGATTGTTGTGATTCAGGGCATTTTTGTGCACAGACTCGGAGATCCAACCCTCCACACCTGCTGTACGTACACAATAACTGAGTTGCAACAGGCCTCTTTGTGGAGCCTTTGCAGAGGGCTCTGCAGAATTGCTGACCCCGAGCCCCGGAGCGCACAGTTCCCAGGTAAACAGAACGAAGCTCTCCAGGCTTCTAATGGAGGAAGCCAAGCGAGGGTTAGCTCACTTTCTGCTGTCTCAGAACCCAGGCTGAATGTAGCTGCCAGCATGAGTGCAGCCCAGCGGCAGGGCGACAGGGGATGGAGCGGACACAGCTCACATGCATGGACAAGGGCACCCAGGGGCCAAACGAACTCCCAAGACGAGGGTTAGGGCTGGACCTGTACAATCACAACAGCCAGGCCTACTGCCTCCAGAGGCCAACACCCTGAACAGTCAGCGGGGCAGGAATAGGCAGCTCTTGCTAACAACTCTGTGTGGTAAGCACAGCCCGACACTCGCTGAGTCCCCCTGGACAGGGCCAAAGCTATGCAGTGCTTTCACATAAGCCACCATCTTCACAGGGGGAGCAGGCTGCCTGGTGATTCATGCAAGTACAATGACCCCATGTTCCAAGCCTGTGGAGGTGGCCATTTCCTGAGTAATACCAGCTTGTTTAAACACTCACATTCAAACTCCACAGCTGCACAACAAACCCAGAGTGGTGTGAGAAACCCTGCATTGTGCTCCCGAGCCGCGCTACAGATGGCAAATCACTTGGGCCTTTCTGCTCCTGGGGCGAGCAGAGCTCAAAGAGGCTGAACGCAGCAGGCAAGCAAGCCCCAGAGAAGGCAGCCAGAGGAAACCAGCCCAAAGCAGGAGGCTGAGAAAGCTCAATCCAATAGGGCACCAGGCTCCCCACGTCTGTGCACCAAAGTCCCACCACCCAACCAGGCTTCTGCCTTGCCTCCAAGCCCCATTCCAGCCCAGGGGAAACCAGAATAAAAGCAATTCCTCTGTAGGCACGTGAAGTATTCGCTCCTCCTAAGAGCCACTCACCAACCCTGCCCCTAAACGCAGGGGCACAGCTGCAGAGGGCACTGAGGGGCCTCTGCAGTCACAGAGGGGATGTCCCCTTCACCTGGGCTCTCTCAAGCTGACAGCTATGGCAGGTAACTCATGGAAACGTAGAGCGTCTGGAAAGGGCAGAAACTCCTGAGGGTCTCAGAGCTAGATTCACAGGTGTTAAGGCCAGCAGGGCCCGTTCTAGTCTGGCCTCCGGCATATCCCAGGCTAGAGAATCCCCCACAGCAAGCCCTGCACATTCCCCAACTAGAGCCACCCTCATAACTTTAAGGCAAGAAGAGACCGTCCTGAGCATCTCATCCGACTTACACACTGCAGGCCACAGAGCCTCGCCCACCCCGTTACAGACCCACTAGAATGATGCCCTGGGATGGAGAACTTACCTCATAGTTCTGGGGTGGAGCCCTTGGCCCTTCCTTCAACTCTGTCAGTCAGAAAATCCAACCGACGCCTCTCAACTCTCTCCCCAGCGCCCAGTGGGGAGAAATAACCCTGGAGCCCCCCAGGGGCACATCTGTGAGGCTGCAGAGAGCCCAGCTGGGGTCAGACAATCCCCTCTAGACCCAGCCTCTTCCCACTGACACCAGCACTTTCCCCATCCCACACGACTCCCTGACCTCTGGCACCTTTTCCACCTCACCACCCCTCACCCAGAGACCGCCGCCCACCCCCGTCTCTTATCTCCCCGTTCCCAGCAATGGCACAGGGAGTCACTAGCCACAACACGACCCAGCTATATGATGCCATCTGCTCCATGCAGCCAACGGCTTCCTCCACGTTTGCCTTGATCTCGGGGCAGCTACTGACACTAAATCATTCCAGCCACGTGGACCTGCCTCCACAGCTTCAGGGCACCTCTCCAAGAGGCTCCTGCTCCTCCCTAGCTAATGGCACTGAGGCTGCTCCACGACCCCTCCCCAGGTGGGGCTCAAATGCTTGAGCTTTGCCTCTTCTCTAGCTTGACTCTACCTTCATTCTTCCCAGCCATTGACCCTGCTGACGTGACAGCTCGACAGGGACAGTTCCATGATGAACATTCACTAAAGGAGACAAGGCTTAAGAAAGGGGTTTTCAATTCAGCCCGTAGCAATCCCTACCAGCATCTTGGTACCTGTATTCAGGGGCTGGGCTGGGGCGCTGCCCCCCAGTGGGAGCTGACACTGCTCAGCAGGCCCTGTGTGAGGAGGGCAGCCTGACAGGCTCTTCCATGCTCCTATAAAGTAGGCTCTAGAATTTTTTCAAAGCATTTGGGTTGAATTTAATAGTTGGTTTAAATGCACCACTTGAAATGGCTGCATGCAGCCTACAGCAAGCTCAGAGACCCGATTCCCAGCCTAGCAGGAAAGCAGATTCCTACCGGCCACCCCGCATCACACTGAATAGCCTGGGGTTTCTCCACTGGACGGCACATTGCTGAGTTTGAGCTCCCGATGTGCTCGTCGGTGTGAGGAGGAGCAGCGAGCAGATCTCTGAGCTCACAAGGGAATTTGTGCTCTTCTCTGCCCACCAGTCTCAACTTCCTCAACCACTGCCTCAAGGCAGGAGCAGCTTCCTGCCCTGCAGCCCTGGCTCCCCCACCTCTCCTTTGCAGCTCCAGCATCCACCTCACACCGAAACTCTCCTCCTCGGCCTGCGAATCTGCCTCACGCCATCAGCGGGTGCATCAGTAACATCTCTGCCTCGTCAACTCTCGCTCTCTCTTTTCCTTTGCCCACCCCCTCAGCTACTCTCCGTAAGGAGCTCATGAGAGAGATGCTATGCATGAGGAAGTTGTGTTGTGGGGTTATTGCCTTTCACAGCTGGGTCACACAACCTACTCTTTGGTACCACTGGGTGGGGCAGGAACACACACACACTGTGTGGAGGGGAATGTACCCGGTATTCAGAGACATGCCCTCTCTCCAGCTGGAGTGAGAGTCCCACTCTTCACTCACCAAACCCCTCTCGGCAAGGGAGCCACCACACGAATACTTTGCTGCTCTCTCGAATCCAAGGAGAGATGCCCATGATGCAGCCGTGCCATCAACAGGAGGCCCTGCTACTACCCAGGAACTGTGCCACAACATGGCAGCCACGGAAGCACCTCCCCCAGAGAGGTAGAGGAGAAGGAATGTCACCCCTGCCCCCCCCCCCACACACACAGTCCCAAAGAGGGCTACACATTGTCTGTATCTTCCCACAAACCTCTGTGGTCCGGCACCAATCAGTCTATTATGGGGGGGGGGGTCAGCTCAAAGCAGCCTAGAATCAAGAGTGGGGATCTTGGGAAGGGTGCAGCCCACCATTCGTATCACACACGG
Source organism: Terrapene triunguis (assembly GCF_002925995.2). NCBI lineage: Eukaryota > Metazoa > Chordata > Testudines > Emydidae > Terrapene > Terrapene triunguis. Next base: position 19,519,513 of record NW_020664582.1, on the reverse strand, counting down.
CCCTGGAGCCCGTTTGGATGTGGAGAGGACACCCTGAATGCTGGGGTTCATGCTCGACGCATGTTCCTAAGCACGTGTCAGGGAAAGGACAGCCCTGAGATGCTGCTCTGAGTCCCCAGTGCCGTGTGCTGGAGCGGAGCGCAGCATTTACCTAACACCTTTCCCTGCGTCTCTGTCCAACGGGGAAAGCAGCAAGCTGAGGAATTTGGTGTTTTTTATTGTAAGGACTCAAATCCAACAGTGTGATAAATGCATCTGAGCTACAATTAGGAAGATCTATAGCATCAGAATGCGAAGGTCTGGGCAGCGTGGTGAAACGCGGGCTCTCCAGAGCCCAGCTATGTTTCCCATTATGTAACCCTGGTCATGGGCAGACAGCCAGACTCCAAATGAAAAAGAGACTCTGGCTTGGCACTGGTTCTATTTTCCTATCCTCATTCGGGGTCAGTGCAGTGTCATACAGCTGCAGAGAAAACTCCGGGGATTAAACCTGGGAAAGACTCCAAGACCAGGACCCGGGTTCAAGTACCAGCTGAAAGCAATAAACCAACTGCCACAGCTGGGCTGAGTTTAGACGTTCTCAAAGACCCCTGACTCTGTCACTTGTGGAGAACTAGGAATCACGAATGTGGAGAATACAGCACGAGCAGAGGCACTGGGACGGGCAGGCCACCGGCCTAGGCCCCAGGCTCTGGATGAGCCTGGACAAGCCGCCTCACCAGCCCAAACCCCACCATGAGCTAGGACGGGCTGCTGGGCTGCATCTGGCCCCGGGATGAGCCGCCGTGCCGGTGC
>NW_020664582.1:19511344-19518708 GCF_002925995.2 Terrapene triunguis | reverse complement strand
TGGCCCCGGGACGAGCTGCCATGCCGGTGCCGGGCCTGGCCTTGGCCTCAGGATGAGCCACCGGGCCAGTGCTGGACCTGGCCTTGGCGCCGGGATGAGCCGCCGGGCCAGTGCTGGACCTGGCCTTGGCGCCGGGATGAGCCACCGGGCCAGTGCTGGACCTGGCCTTGGCCCCAGGACGAGCCGCCGGGCCAGTGCCGGACCTGGCCTTGGCCCCGGGATGAGCTGCCGTGTCACCACTGGCCCCAGCTCTAGCCCCGGGATGAGCCGTTGTGCTGGCGCTGGGCCTGGGCTTTTTGGAGACCCGGTGAGATTTCTAGAGATGCAGAGATTCGCTGGATCCCCACAGCTCCCACATTTCAATTTCTACTCAGCCCCTTTGCTCTGCTCCAACCCCCAGAGGCGGCACTGAAGGGAATGGCGAAGTAGTGCTAGAAGGGCAGCTCCCAGCTATCCCAGCCCAGGCTCTGAGCACGAGGCCGGGAGGATGCCATGGAGGGAGAACTCACAGCTGTAGGGAGCATGGAGTTGGGAACATTGCACCTCCTCATCACCCAGCCCCAGGAGTCAAGCTCTGCCCTTAGCATTTACACATTCTCTCCCTCTTCAAGGTCACCCACCCGTGGGTCCCAGGCCTGGCCCAAGACATTCACTTGCTCCGGCCCATGATTTACTTTTAGAACATCTTCAAATAGTTCCTGTCAAGGCCCCTGGACTTGATGGCTGCCCTGGTTAGCCAACAGCCGCCGAACCAGAGTGCAGGCGTGCGTCAGTACAAAGCAGGAATGCTACGCCAGTCGTCACTACTCCTGCTTGGGAGACATGCTGAGACTGGGGAAGTGAGGGGAGGGGGTCACCTGGCAGGGCTCAGCTGGTTCTCCTGCCACCTCTTCTCTTCTTGCTGGAGAGGTACATCCCCAGCAGGGGGCTCCATTTCTCAGTTGCTCAGACCGCTACAGTGCGGTCATGGCCTCCCGCACACAGGGGTACACAAGAGTGGTGGGAAACAGGCAAAAAACTCTTGTGCTAAAAACATCTTGGAGCACCCCAAAAATAAACCAGAGAAGTGCCATGTAAACTACAGCTCACCACATCTGAGAGGGCCCGTCAGCCAGTGGGCAATGGGGAAGAACGGGCTCTAGTCACTGTAGGGAAAGATTTGAACAGTGGGAGGAGGGGCAGGCCCAGGCACTGCATGAAGAGACCAAGGCAGGGGAAGTGGCTGGGCCTATTGAGCCTTCACCAAATGGTGAAGCTCGTTGACTCCCCAACTCTGGAGCTCTGAGCAGAGCAGGTGCTCAAAGTACATTATGGCCCATGCCCAGCTACCTCCTATCACTCAGGACCTGCATCTCCAGCTGCTCCTTGGCACTTGATGGAACCATGGGCCACAGTCTCTGATAAGGGCTGGGTTGTAACCCTCACCTTCTCCCATATTGATGGGAAAGGGGGAGCCTGCACCTGCTCCTAACCCCGTCAGGGAGCCAGACCGGTTCCCGGCAGCCGGAGGCAGCTGAAGCAGATCTCAGTCGCACCCCGAACAAGGGAGGAGGTGGCTCCTCCCTGGAACATGATGAGCGCTGGCTGCATGAACCCAATCAGAAATTCCATCTCGAAGCAAGCCCGTTGCCGACGGCTCAGCAGCTCCCTGCACAGGCAGCGCAAAGGGGGCTCCGGATTGGTGCAAGCATGCTCACATGACAGCTCCGAGTTTGAGTTCCTGCCCAAAGATGGGCAACAGTTCACATGAGCAGGCAACGGTCCCACATCGAGCAGCCGACAAACAGAAAACAGACTCCATCTCCACAAAATGAGGCCCAGCACTTCCTGTGTGAGATTTCCATTTCCTCAGCCAAATGAAAAAGAACTGGAGTGAAGGCAATAAAACAGGAGAGCGGGACTGGACCTGATGCATTGGAGCAGGGACCCATTAATGGTTAAGCCACTTTGCTGGATTACTCTTAATGCGCCTTCCCATCACCCTGGGTTCTGACTCCTTTGGATTAACAATAAGACGTGATTTCAGGCTCTGGATCCAGAGTACCGGAGGCAGATGGAAAATCCTGCGGGAAAGCAGTTACGGAGCATGCTCAGACACTGCTTCGCATACTCCATACTTGGCCCCTTCACATGATTTTCTGTCCAAAATTATGCAAATTGCCTAGTCCACATTATGGACTAATGGTCTGGAATCAGCCAGCTTAGCAAATTAACCCTTTGTGACTGGCTGGGGCAGAGGAACTTGCTTTCAAAGCAGGAGAAGGGGGTTCCCAGCACAGTGAGGCTGCTCAAGGCTTGACCCAGGCTGAATGCGGTTTGCCCAGCCCCTTCTCACAGGTGAAGAGAATTCAAGCAGCGAGCTGGGAGCAGGCTCCACTCTCCCAGACAAACAGCTGGCTGGCTGGCAAAGGGCCTAGAGAGATGCACCCCAGGAAATGAAGAGAGAGATCCCATGTGTAAGCTAGAAATCCGGCCACACTAGGGAACGAAGGGGAGCTAGTCACAAGGTTTAATGCTGTGCCCTTGGGATGCCTGCCACCACCCTGAGCCACATACACCCCACTTCCAGCCCCCAGCTCTCGCTGCTAGGGAAGATCCCTCTGTCACTAACACCCTTCTCCATGCACAGGACACTGTCAGCACCACGGAAACATCCCCTGCACAGCACAGGGCAGTGAGCGATACCCTCTGCCCAGGCAGTGGTGCTGGGAGGACAGAGCGCACCACCTCCGTGAGGGGCAAAAAGGGAACGAGGGGCACCGGCAAGGAGCCTGCAGAGATGGGCACGTGTTGGAAGAGCAGGAAGAGATCACATACTGTTTGGGCAGCTCGAGGGAGGTGGGAGGGGGGTTCCAGGTGTCCGAGTGGCCGAGCATCCAGTCCGACCAGACTTTCACGCTGGGGAGGAGCTCCTTCAGATCCTGGGGCAAGGCGGAGACCTTGATATCATCCTCCTCATCCTGCTCGGATTCCTGGGGCCAAGCTGCAGAGACAAAGAACAAAGCTGGCCAGGCCCGCTGCAGTCCCCCACTCTTGAGGAAGGCTGGCTGGGTCCCTGCCTCCTGGGCGTGTGTGCACGCGCACGCGACAGCCACTGAGTGCCTGACTCCGGAGATGCACAGAGAATGCTGCATCCCCACTAATGCACCCCAGACACAGCGACTGGCCAAAGGGAAGGACGGGATGCAGCATCACCCCATTTTACAGGGTGGCCGTGACCTGCTCAAGCCCATACAGCGAGTCACTGGCAGAGCCAGGAACAGAACCCAGGAATCCTGACGTCCAGGAGTCGCCTGGAGGCACCAGAAAGCCTGTCATGTAGCAGGATGGGTGAAAAGACTAAGGGTCATGGAGTCCCAACATACATCGCGGGCTCTCCAGCTCGGGCAGCCCCACACTGAAGTCCTGGAACTGCCTGGAGTCAAAGGGAGAGAGACCCCAGGAATGGAGGAGGGAGGCATGGTCTGAAAACTAGGACAAAACCCAGAGGCCTCAAGAGACAAGTGGTGTGTGATGGAGCAGGAAGTGAGCCAGGCCTGGGAAGCGGGGCTGGGCTAGGGCAGGGAGGACGTGCAGCACAGTGTTGTTAAGTAGGCTACCAGCACTACCCAGCACTGTGCAGACAGCTCCCTTACCTCGGACAGACTCCTTCAGTAAGCTGGTGCAGCGCCTCACCAGCAGGGCGAACATGCAGAGTCCCAGCGCCGTGGCCTGTTCCTGGAGCACTGAGCGACAGTCCTCTGAGAGGCACTCTGAGGAGACAAGCAGAGAACATCAGCTTATGGAGGGAACAGCAGGCCCCTCACCCTGAACCCCCTCTGAGAGACAAGGAAAATTCCTGCCCTTTTCGTCCTGGTGCATGGGCTGGGGGAGACTACAGGGGGAAAGCCAAGCACCCAGCATGCTCCTTTCCCCCAAGCCAGCACTTCCCCCCTCCCCCTTAGGAGAGGAGGAATCAGCATGGCTCCAAACAGGGAAGTGGCAAGGCAGAGACCCCAAGCTCCTGGCAGCCACTGCCCATTGGGTGCCTCAAAGCCCTGCCTGCGGAGCCATCATGGGCTCAGAAGCTGCCACTCTCTCAGACTTCCTAATTCCTCCTGCGAACGAGGGGAGAATTCCAAAGTGCTAAAAGGATAATTAGCTGCATGTTTCATCTCCATCCCTGCTGGCATGTTCACCTCAGCACTGAGGACAGGGCTCCTCCCAGTAGTTCACAAGTCACACAACAGCTCCTCAAGAGGGCTGAAGCTGTTACTCAAGTAGATGCCAGATGATCATAACTCTTCCCAACAGAGCTGCCTCAGGGCAGAGCAAATCCCATCAGTGCATCTACGGCCAGTCAGAACCCACTTCTGAGGCTGTGAGAGTGGCAGGGAGCTGGCCGGGCATGGGTTACAGTTGGCAGGGCAAGGCAGACGCTGCCCCACTCTCCAATCTAGTCAGTCATGGCAGGGGCAGCTGGGGAACAGGCATTTTAGCATTTAATTACTGGCAACCTGTGCCCTCAACATTATTTCTCTGCCCCTTTTGGTGGCTTCACACCCCACTGAGAAAGTGTAGAGAGGGCACAGACCATGAAGCTGTCTGGTCAGGGGCCGGACTCAGCGGCAGGGGAGGTGAAGACCCTGTCCAGAGGGAGAGGGGAGAAGGATGGTGAAGGCCATTTTATTTTTCCGCATGGCTCCATGCTTAAGGTCAGGCCAGTCACGCTGCCTTAGCACACCGCTGGCTCACTCAGTCCCAGCTGCAGAGCCCACCCGCCTCTCTCAGCACACCAAGGAAGAAGTGTGATGCAAAGCACCATAGAAGAACTTGGCACAAGCCAGGCAAGGCTTGTGTTACAGCTACCGCAAACATCCAACACAGAGATACCAGGTGGTGCCCATGCCAGCCGGGTCAGCCACAGCCGAGACCAGTGGCTAAGAGACTTCTCTCCCCATCTGCCCTCTGAACAAAGACATGTTCTCCATGACTGATTGACTGACTAAAAATGCATAATAATGCATCAGAAAAAGAGAAGGGACATTAAGCTGAACTTCCAAAGCCATGGCAGGCTGCAGATCTCAGCTAGGCGCAGGAGCCCTAACCCACAGACCCCCCCCCCCCCCATTCCTGCAGAGATCAGGGAAAGGCCGAGGCCAGGGAGGGCGCAGATTCTGTGGATTTTCAGAGGAGATAAAATTATTTCAGAGAAGTGGGAAGAGGGGTAAGTAAAATCAAGAAAATGAGAAAAAATTGAGAGGAAGGCCTGAAACCTTGATATCGTCACATCTCACGTTCTAAGTCGATGCTAACGAGTTTAGTACTTGGATGGGAGACCACCATTCAATGGAGGCTGGTGGTTCAGTAGGGGGCGCTCTTATCTGCCAGGCTGTGTTGAACCTTGCCCCAGCATGACAGCAACGGGTGCCAGCTTTTGGAGAAACATAAAATCTGAGGATGTGACCACTCTGAGACATTAACGCTCATTTTCATGAAACCTTTCCCATAATAAGAGTGAGAGCCCCAATGTCCTGGCCATGGTCCAGTCCTGCTTCCCTGGAACTACATTCTGCTTCCCTGGAACTCATTCCCAAGTTTCAATTAGATACTAGATTCTCCTTCACTTCCTGTCCTAAGCTGACCATCCAGGAGATGGCTGCATCTAAGTGTATGTACAGCCCCAAAAGCACTTTGGGATCCTCCTGGATGGAAGGCACTATATAAACCTAGGAGATTAATATATTAAAGACAAAGGAAATGACCCTTTGAAAAGCTCTGGGCATTCCAACACACAGCCCTCAAGATGGTATTTCTGGGACAATGCCCTAGGGGCTCTGGGCAATTGTCTCCTGAGTCTGCTTTACACTCACACCCCATGCCCCCCTCCTGGAACCACACCAACATCATCTGATGCAAACAAGCACTGGGCTAGCCAAGGCTGGCCTTCACAGTGCATGAGATTCTCTGCAAACGCCAGAAGGCTGCAGTGGGTAGGATCATACAGCTGCTAGGATGCAGTGCCCCCAAAGACAAACAGCTATCCTCCCACTGCCCCCCAAAGAAAACACCAGCCAACCCTGCTTCCTATGAATGCACCAGTGCCGGGGGGGAGGGAGGGAATCCCGAAAAGTCATGTGACTGTCCAACATCTTGACAGATGAAAGGAGATGCAGCAGAGTCAGCCTGTCAGTGGTGCTTAGCAATGGTATGGGAAAAGAGCCCGATGCATGAGCGGCAGACGTCCCACAGTGGCTACAGGTCCACTCACCAGAAGGAGGTTGGAGCACTCTGCTTCCTGGCTCGCCTGCGGGCCTCAGCCTGGGCTCTCTGATAGCTCTCTGCGGCAAACGCATCAGCCTTGACCCGGCGTCTCCAGACTGAGCGGTTGTGGTAAGGGTTCTCTCAGTTGCCAGTGGGAATTCTGAATTTCTTGAGACCTTGCTTGACCTTGCCGCTGTACCAGAGCTTTGGCCTTCCTCTGTGATGCGGGTGGTTCTTGAGTTGACCACAGAGCACAGCCTTTGGCAGATGATCTTGAGGCACGCACTCCACATGTCCCAGCCAGCGAAGCCTGCGAGCGGCCAGTGTAGTCTGCCGGCCAGTGCTCTCAAGGATCTCACTGTTAGTGATCCGTTGGTCCCAAGGAACTCCAAGGATTTTTTCTGAGACAGCAGAGGTGGAAGCTGTTCAATCTCCGCTCCTGCTTGGAGTACGTGACCCAGCTTTCACAGCCGTAGAGGGGGGTACGGATCACACAAGCCTGATAAACAGACACCTTTGTGTTCAGGGTTAGCAACTTGTTGTTCCAAACACCTGAGGTAAGTTTGCCAAAAGTGACAGAAGCTTTCCCAATTCTAGCATCAAGTTCCCTATCGAGGTTAAGTGAGCTGGTGAGAACTGAGCTGAGATAGCAGAAGTGATCCATGTTATCCAGAACATCATTATTGACATAGATTTTAGGTGGAATGTTGGTTCGTTGTGACATGACAACTGTTTTCTTGATACTGATTTCCGTGCCAAACTTGGTGCATGCATCAGAGAACTTGTTCTTCATGACCTGCAGTTCATCAGGTGAATGAGAGATGAATGCGGCGTCATCTGCAAAAAGCAGATCCTGAATAGTAAGCTTGATAATATGCCTTCTGCTCTGAAATTGTCTGGTGTTGAACAAGCTGCCGTCCATCCTCCATTCAATTGGTCTGCCAGATCGGTCATTTCCAAAGGTGTACTTGAGAAGAATAGAGAAGGCGATGCCGAAGCTGGTGGGTGCGAAGATGCAGCCTTGCTTCATACCAGTATCAATACTAAACTCGGATGCTGTTTCATTTCCATACTGGATGGTTACCTTCATTTCCTTGTGGAACTCCTTGAATAGGGAGAGC
>NW_020664582.1:19446776-19511334 GCF_002925995.2 Terrapene triunguis | reverse complement strand
ATGGTTACCTTCATTTCCTTGTGGAACTCCTTGAATAGGGAGAGCACCTTTTGTGGTCAGCCAATTTTCAAGCGGATCTTATAGATGCCATTCCTGCTAACCGAGTCAAAGGCCTTTCGTAGGTCAATGAATGCTACGTAGAGCGGTGCCTGTTCTTCACAGCTTTTTTCTGGCACCAAGAGCAATGTGAAGGACATCAGTTGTGGAGCACTCAGCTCTGAGCTCACACTGGCTCTCAGGGTGGACTCTCTCGGCAAGGACTTGGGAGTCTTCAGCAGGACGCTTGCAAGTACCTGGCCGACCACGCTGAGCAGAGATGTCCCTCGATAGTTGCTGCAGTCTGCTCTGTCGCCTTTATTTTGATATAGAATAATTATCTTTGCATCTTTCAGATCCTGGGGTATGTGGCTTTCTTCCCAACAGGCGCAGATAAGTGCTTAATTGTCCTCCCCCCTGAAAATGCACCACAATAAAATACATGTTGTGGTGAAGTGGGAAGTTTCTGTAACATTTTTATGAAGCCTGTATGTGCCTCAGCTTCCCTCTGTACTTTGCATTGTTACCCAGTGGAGGGAAAAAAGTGTTAAATCTGCTCTTGGGGCAGCGCAGGACATGAGGTGTGGGTGGTGCCTTGCTGTCTGGGCCACAGTGAGTAGGGTCTGTTAAGGAACTGGCTGGAACCTGCTGAAAGCGACCTATGTCAATGCAGAATCCCAAAGAGACAATGGAAAAGCTCCAGCGACCAAACACTGACACCTAGTAAACAACCACAAAGGGCAAGGAGATTTTCTGCCCATCTTTCAGCAGGGAAGCTGAGCGCAGACCCCAGCTTGAGAACAAAGGACAGAGCCATGACCAGCATGGGCTAAACTTAAGGGTGGGCTTCTGGAGGAAGCTGGCTGCTCTCTCTCCTGGCACTCACTAAGGAGGTCAGAGAGAGACTGAGCCTGAAATGGTGTTCATGACAGTTTGGCTGGTGACTTGTGCTGGCTTAACCAGAATGGACCATGTTTTAACCTTCATTTCTCTCTGCTAACCTGAGGCCTTCCAATGCTGTGTTCCAGCCGACTAACAAACCCCACTGTGTTCTGAAAACGCTGTCTGGGGTCACGGCAAATTCAGGCCCAGGGAGCATTAGTCCTGCAGCATGGAGAGATGGAGTCGCTGGGCAGAGCTCCCAGTGTGCATCAGGCAGCTCAGTCCAGAAGTGGTGAGGCTGCATGGGCTATCCTGAAGAACGAGTGGGACTCCTTGGGAGCCTGCCCCACTGAAGGGGTTCCTCTGAAGGTGGTTTACAAACTGGGCTGTAGCACAGATCCCGTGGATCCGGGACACATGGAACCAACACAGATATGTTGGGAACTAAATGGTAACATTACAAAGCCCGGAGTTAGCTCCAGAGAATAAGCTCTGGCCATGTCCAGCTTCACATCAAGGCCTCGCACTAAACAAAGCCACTGGAGGCTCCCCGGGCTGCATGTTTCGTGCTCCCCGGTGAGGAGCTGTAGCTCCCCCATGAGATGGGGAAGAGGAAAAGCAGATGGAGAGAAGGGAATGTGCAGCATGGCCCTGCCTGCCCCAGCTCCCTCCAGCTTAGCACAGCAGGGTGGGCTCTGTCAGGAACCAGGCACACTCACATGTACATACAGACTAATGCCTGATTTACATGGAGCCATGCGGCTGCCTGCCTGGAGCTGAGCCCTGGTGCAGGATACGAGATGGCTCATGGTGCCAGCATAAGGAGGAATCAGGGAGCATTACACACAGGAATTGAAGGGTTGTTAGCCCTTCACTTCCAGCTCAGCTACAATGGGCCAATGCCTTCTCAGCATGACAAGTAAACAGGACCCATGTGGCCCTGAGAATTCATGCACTGGAGCTCCTAAGCAGGCCAAAGACAGGAAGCTCCCCACCTCCCCCAACCCCAGCCCCAGAGCAATCCAGCCAGCCCAGCTCTGCAGGGAGAGGGGGATATTCAGGGGAGGTCAGGGTGTGTGGGGCTGCTCAAGAACCCTGCCCTTACATCAACACCCCTGCTCCCCAGTGTCACAGCCCTAGGGGTTTGATTCTAGAACAAAGAGGAAGCTCTGAAAATCAGGGGAAACTTTCTGCTCAGACGCTTTCATCCTTTTCCTCGGGACAGGGGAAGTCACAACGGGGACCTGCAGCTGCGCAGCAAAGCTGCCATGGCTGCATGCCACAGGGGCTTGTGGGGACACGGCTGAAACAAAGGAGCCTCGCCTGCAGTGGAAAATGGACAGGGTAAGTTAGCAAGTGAAGAGCGGAGCAGACACAGAGTGCCCAGGAAGTGGAGGTTAATTAGGTAGACGTTTGTAGAGTGCTTTGAAGCTGCAAAGTGCTCGGTGAGTGCTGAGTGTTAAGAAACCTCCTCTGCACCGCCTCAGCATGGCCCCACACATCCAACACAATGCGGTTGACTGCCTTCGCTGAGAGAAAATTCTCTTTAGAGAAAGTGTTGCTGAAACAGATGTGCTGGGCTTTGCAGCCCACTGAGCCTGGGTGTCCCTCGGAGCTGCATGATGGGCACTGCTGCTGTGACACACAGTGCACCAAGATTTAACTCCCTGGCGGCAGAGACTTTCCTTCCTTGGGGCACAGGTAGAAATAAGGGGACCCCACTGCCTTGCTGTTCCTCCCCTTTTCTAGCTGGTTCCCAGAAGTCAGAATGGCATTAGTATAAGCCAAGCTGGGCTACCACCAGCACAGGTACAAACCAAAGCAGCAGAGGTCCTGCCTGCTCCAGGATAAATCCTGTCAATGTCACAGATGCGGCTTCCCCTGAAACTCCTCCATGCCAAAGTCCCGCCAAACCCAGATGTGCTGCCTAATAAGCAGGGGACGTTGTTTCCTACCCTTCAGGCATCTCCAAATACTTTGTGCAGGGGGCACTTCCAGGTATCAGTCACAGCATCCAACCAGCTGAAGCTGCCATTAGCTAAGGCTCCAATCTGTTCATTTTCTTTGCTCTAAATCCCAAATTAGGCTACACTCAGATAAACCCACATCCTCACAGGAGCAGAAAAGCACTCTCTCACAGCATATTAACGGGGGTGGAAGTGTAGCCCCACCTGTATGGGACGGGGAAGGATGTGCCCAAGAGGGGACCGACCAATCAACTCTGGAAAATGGAAGAGGATCCACAGACAAAAGAAACATGGCTCCTATGTGCCCTCAACACCAAGTGAGGCCTGGGCCCAATGCTCCTTCCAAAACTGGTGATGCCGAGGGAAATGAATGGGTACAAAGAGAGGGCAACTCTCAGCAGCAGCACATGGCCCAATCTCAAGAGCCTGGCCCCAAGCCCATGAGTCACTCCATTCTCAGCCTTTGCACGTAAACACACAGGGAAGAAAAACAGCTGATGCTGACCCTGCCTCCAAGTCTGATGAACACCTTTCAAAAGAAGTGCAAGCACCTGTGGGAGCCTGGCTTGCACCCCTCTGAGAACTCCCCCCTGCACCATGTCTCGGGATCCTCGGCTGGACTGCGTGAGCTGAGCATTGATTCTTTAGTACAGGTGGGGCTGGTAGCACTACTTTTAGGAATGCCCAGCTCCTCCCATTATAAAATGCGGTTCTCAGCTGCTTATATTTTTGCCAAACTCTCCTGTTTGGGCTGAAATTTTCCATGCTGGGCATCTGCCTGAGGCTGCATTTTTTGTCACTTCAGCCATTTCTGAGAACGAGGCTAGAGACAAATAACTTTGTTTTGCCTCTAAAAATTCTTACAACCTGTTCTTTGAACAGCTCCAGTGGCCCCAGGCAGGAGCAGGGGACAGTGGAGTAGTCAGGGACGAGCCTTTTGTCAACCCCATGAAAATCTGCCCAAATGTGGCTAAATTATGAGCCTTTGAAATCTCACAGGTCGGACATACTCAGTAGAGACTTGGGTTTTAGCAGCTAAACTCTCCAAGATTCCATCCTCACTGAGCATGCTCATGCTGTGCGCCGTCCTCATGCTCTACCCCAGGGAAAGATTGCTCTGGGCTGCGGTCCTGTTTCTCCTGTGCGCTCCATGACCCCCTGCTGGCACACAGGCAGTGGAGGAGGAAGCTGTCTTGAATGCCGAGGGAACAAAAGCTGGACAAGGGAAGGGTGGAGCAGAGAAAAGATGTAGATTGGGACAAGGAGGCTGATGAGACTGGGATTGGAGGAGGGGAGAAACTGGGATTAGGAGCTGGGGACCGGGACTGTCTTGACAAAGGAGCCTGGAAAAGGGATGCTAGAACTAGCAGGACAAGGAGACTGGGTCTGGAAGCATGTGAGGGATATGGGGGGGGGTATGACTGGGAGCCAGTTGGGGTGCACTGAGATTGGAGGAGGAGCTGGGGAGAGGGAGGGAGACTGGGGACTGGCTGGACAAAGAGGCAAACTAGAAACAGTGGGGAGAAGGAAGACAGATCTGACAAGGAGCTTGCGTGCTGAGAGAGAACTGGGACCAGCTGGGCAAAGATACTGGGACAAGGAGCCAAGGAGGGGGTGAGGTGGGAGAGAGAGAGAGAGAGAGAGACTGGATAAAGAGCCCAGGAAAGGAGACTGGGACTGTGAGCCAGGTGAGTGGGGGAAGAAACAATTCAGATGAGGAGCTGCAGGGGATTTAGATTGGCTAGACAAGGAGACTGGGACTAGGAGCAGAGCGGGTAGGGAGATTGGGACTAAGACAGTGATCTTGTGGGGGAGACGAGGACAGGCTGGGCAAAGAGCCCGGGACTGAGATGAGAAGCCTGAGTGGAGACTGGGACTGGGCAGGCAAAGGGAATGGGTGTGGGACAATAAGTGGAAAAGAGATGGGAATGGGACAGGACAAAAGTCAAGCTCGGGAGAACAGACAGAAGAGTCTGTGCCTAACAGAGCACACGCCCCTTCAGTGCCTGGAACGAAGCCCAAGATTACCTAATCTAACCACTCCTCTGCTGTCAGCAAACATCTGTGAAAGCCACTGGCAGAGTGTCTCTCTCACCTCCCTCTAGTGTTGGGCCACACAGAGGATGACAACCTACTACTGTGATCATTCACTCCATTAGCTCAAGTGGCAAAGGTCTGGGCCATGGATCAAAAGGTTCCAACCCTGCTGATGAGCAGGTGGGTGTCAATGTGATGCCACAGGATGGAATGTTTTTTGTTTGCATTTTTTAAAAACCTAAGAAATTACACAAAAAGATACATTCAAAGATTATTTAGGTTGCAACATCAAGCACTCAAAAGTTAGGAAAAGCCAGATTTATAGTTGCTTTTGCAAGCTTAATTCAGCCTCCTTGTGCCTATGGAATATGAAAGTCTTTAATTGCATGATCACATACTACCTTTTACACAGGACCTCTGCTTCCCTCAGTGCATATCATGGCCTGCTCCAGGGCTGAATTGGGGCTGTGTAGTAAAGGAGGCTGTTGTCTGTAGGATATTTGTTACAGGTGGCAGCAAATGAATAGTAAATGAGGGAGGGGATTGAAGGAAGAGAAAAGATGACTCACGGTTAAGGCTCTTGAATGCCACCCTGGTGGGCAAATCACTGAAACCAAACTTGTCACTGGTGGCCACTTATTGTGTTCTCTTCATTTTCTGGGTGCCCACCTTGAGACCTAGGGGTCTGAGTTGCAAAGATACTGAGCACTCACAGCTGCAACTGAAACCACTGGAGTTGGGATTAAGAACTCTGAAAAATCAGGTCCCTTGTGTCTCAAATTGGGCACCCAAAATTCGTGGAAACTTTTGCCCTTAATCTGCGTTCCTCAGCTCGCTATCTGTAAAATGGGAGAATACCATCCCTGCACCTCACAGGGGTGTTGTGAAGATAAATTACAGCCTGGGAAGCCCTCAGATACTGTAGTGTTGAGTGTCATAGAAAAGCCACTGCGGAAATTAGTAATACTGTATCCACGGCAGGGTTTGAAGAGAGGACAGTTTGAATCCAGGGGCACACTGAACAACGAGGAAAAAACACAATATGGACTAACGTTTGATTCAGTGAACACCGTCCACTGAATCAGGCAGGGATCCTGTGGAAAAATAGGATGTGATCATGTCATTAAAGACTGTACCATAATGTAGATGCACAAGAACAATGAATTAAGGTTACACAGGAAACCTTAATTCTGGCATTATTCCTACTTTGGAATGCTTGACTTTGCAACCTTAGTAATCTTCTTTTAACATAGTTTTGTGTGTGAGATTGAAATACACTAAGCTCCAGCAGGTCTCTCACAGGCCACTCCTAGTCCCTCTCCTGCAGCAGGGTGGGAGTTCTAAATCCCGTATTAACAGCATTATTCCCTTCCTACAAACCGGTTTCCTTTACAAAAGTTTGCAGAACTGACTCCATCAGACAGAAGCAGCTGCAGCAGCGCCCCCTCTGAGCCACCTACCTGGGCTCTCGGCTACACTCCATGCTTAGAGCTAAAAAGTTTGTTCTGGCTTCCCCGTCAGGCAGGATCCAGCCCAAGTTTTCCGCAGCCATAAATCTACCTGGTTTTTTTGAGGGGGGGGGACCTTGTATAACTGGGAGAAATTTTTGTTTCTCTGAGAACATTATATTCATGGAAAACATAAACCAACTGTCGTCAAAGTCGTCTGAGCTCAGGAAATGGAGCGGCCGGGAGAAGGCTGCCATGTGGCCGGATGTTATGTATTTCTAATTAGTGCTATACATCTTTCAGCAGCGAGTGTCCTTTTGCTGGGAAACACAACGCGCTGCCCTTGTTATTGTAACTGTCAGAGAGTGCTTAAACAGATAATCTCCAGGAAAAGTGATAAACACATCCCCTCTCCCACCAGGCTGTGCAGGACGGCACTGCCAGATCTCCACTAGGGCAATGCAGCCAGCCACAGGAAATGGGAATGGGAAAAGAGCAGGCAATGGAAGGAACAGCCATAGACTGTGGAAGTTCACCACTACTCCAGTGCCAACCTCAGGAGGAAATCCTGCAAGGGATGACCAAAGTAGAGGCGCTACAGTGCACAACGAACATACTCCATTGCCAGTCTTCTCCAGTAGGCAGTGCTGTAGTGTAGGGCACATGGCAGGATGTGAGAACTCTCAGCTGCTCCAGTCCCAGCCTGTAGCAGGCAAAGGTGGAAAGAAGCCCTGGTTACCCTGAAATTTGCAAGCGAGCAGCAACAGTGAACATGCTAATGCTTCTGTCCTTGTCAATCTTAATCAAGAGGTGCCTGAGTCTCTAGCAGATAAAATACAATAGGCTGACACGTGTTAACACAGACTCAAGAGGACCAGATCCCTTTGATTCAGGCTGCTGTAGGACAACAGTGAGAGTCTCCAGGTGGGCCTCTCCTGGGGGATGATCCTGGGACAGGTGGCCTGTGGCTACCCTGGAGCACAGAGAGCAGCAGTGATGTGCTCTCCTCCCAGGAAGCAGCAGCTGACACCGTCCAGGGACCATGTGTGGAGAGCAGGTCTCCTGATGCACTGCTGAGGAGATGACATAATGACTGGCCAGAGGTAGAGGAGGTTTGAGAGGGCAGTTTTGCTCAGTGAGTTGAGCCCCAGGCCCTATAGCCGACATGTCAGCAGCTGGGCAAAGCACAGACAAGACAACTGATTCACTCTGCTCCCAGCCAGCCACTGCCCTGCAGGGGAGGAGACAGTGGCTGGTCACCTCCAAGCTGACACCACCTGGGAGCGATTTGTTTGCTCTCTTATCACTCAGACACAAGAGCCTTTTCTTCATGAGTCACTCCCCAGTCAGACAAAGTGCTGGCACAGCTCCTGAGCAGTCCTCCAGAATCTGTGTGTCTGCAGGAAGTGGGCAAGGAGAGGAGAGCACCACCGGCTGACAGCTGATGCACTGGGCTCCCCACAGCAGCAGCTGGCAGCAGGAGAAGCTGGAGCCGGCGCACAAACCAGACAGAACACAAAGCAACAACAAAAAGGAGAGAGAGATTCATGGACACAGGGCATTTCCCTACTGCCCCTTCCAACCCCTCCCGCACCCCCGTTTCCCCTGTGGATAATGTGAGTCATAGAGACTCACTACCCTGCCACAGAGAACATGCGAGTCACCCCCTCCACCCCCTTAAAGACTATGGGAATCTTCCTTACCAGCCCCCACCAATACAGTGGGAATCATGGGCACTCGCCCCTCCCCACACCCATTTACAAATTCCACAATGCACCAGTGCAACTCTCCCGGGTGGAAACACCCTAACTTTGCATTGGCAGGCCATGTACCATCCTACAGGGATCACTCTGAGCCGTGCGCTGCACACAGCATACACCAGCTCCTTCAGTCAGCTACAGAACAGCTGAGCTTGGACTTCAGTGCAGAGACGGCTGCATCTCCTACTAGCCGGAATTCAGACTGCAATAATAATACAGTAGGAACGGCTGGCTGTGGGGCACTCACAACTGCCCCAGTTCTAGTCTCCCAGTAGGGGATGTGCAGAAGCCCTGACTGAGCAGAGCCCCAGGTTCCCCCAGTAGGCAGTACTGTAGGGAGCGGGGCAGGACCACTTACTACGGGGGGAGCCTCTGGCTACTCTAATCCTAGCCTTCCTCAGCAGGAGGCAGTGTAGGGAGCTGGGAGGATGGACAGACCCAGCAGGACCCCTGGTTGATGCACAGCTGTGTACATCTGAGGACAAGCATCCTTGGTGCATGCACTCTCAAGACAGCCACAGCCATTCAGGAGCCTCCAGCCCCCTTTGCTCTCGGCTGTCTAAGGGAGGGAGGAAGGAAGGCCTGTGAGGTGAGGAATGCCGGGGGCCTGGGGAGGATCAAGCAGCTCTCCCTGTGGAAGCCATTAGATATTCAACACTTCATTTGTTTCCAGCCATTGTGGAGTGCAGCGCTGGACTCCAGGACAGGAGGCTCTTCTCTGACGTAACCAGGAAGCAGCTGCAAAATTAAGGAATCCCTCATGACATCATAAAAAGGGTCAATGGTTTACGGGGAAAGTATAAAAATTAATGACCTATTCCCACACGGAGCCGCAAGCCTTCCCGAGCGCCACAGAGGAAGCTGTGTTCTCACTCACCCAGGACAGCCCGCTCCTGCTGACCTCAGGACCCTGCTGCCACCCGCTCTCACTGCCCCCAGGGCTGGACCCTCCTACCTGGAGTGTGTAAACGGGCTGCGCCCAAGCTTCCACGGCTGTTGGACAACAGAGCTCCCGGGCGGGCGAGGAAACATTTATAAAGACAGTGTGAGTGAAAAGCCGAATGTGTTCTGGGGGCTGATCAGAAGCAGTGCACCAAGCAACGCCTCAGGAGAGAACCGATCTATCCAGTTTCCTTGGGGAGGCAGAGTGATAGGCATAAAGTGTTTCCCTAGGGCACACAACACCTCCATAGACGGCCCCAGAAGGCCAGCTGCTCCCGCAGGGCAGCTGTGAGAAGAAGGGACACTGTGCTCTCTCCACTGTACCTCCACAGGCAACTCTCCAATCCCAGAGAGAAGGAACTGACGCTCGCCTGCAGGGCAAGCAGAGAGCATTTCCACCCTGAAAAGGGAAAAGGACACTGGTTTAAAATTAACTCCAGCCTTTTCCAGGAAATATCTGTGGGAAGAAGCAGCCGTTTTTAGAAAATGTTATTCTCAGAAATTTCCTGAAAAGACCCATCAGTCAAAACACGGACTCCAGCCATTTCCACCTGCAGGGAGTAGCACTGCAGGGCTCCCTCTGCCTGGGGTCATCAGCACAGCCCACAGCAGTCCTACTGGCAGAGGCAGGCTCCTGGTCTGCACCCAACAGGCCCGGCAAAGCCTGGGGGATAAAACAGTAATCGGAAAAAAAATTAACAATCAGATTTTTTATTTTATTTAAACAAGTTTTTCTTTTTAAAAATAAAACTGCTTAAAATAAAATCTGAATTGAATACAAAATACATTAAGCCCTAAATTTATTATAATCTCTGAAAACCTGTAAATAAAAAATAAATATGCTGAATCCATGAGATTCTACCAAAAATTCGGAGTTAAAGTCTGCATTTCTGTATAAAGAAAGAATCAGAAGAAAAATCTAACTTTTGAGGTCAAGCTTTATAAATATGGCACAAAGGTCATGTATGGTATTAAGGTCTTAATCCTGTGGGGAATCCAGGGGTTGTGTTACTGAGTGCAAGAGACTGGTAAAGTCATCACAGGTGTTGAGACCCAGCCCCTGACTCCATGAGACACCATCATGTATCTCATTGGGATTATCCACTGAGCCCATCTGGGTGGTCTGTTTTATAGCTTCTCCCTACCTGAGCTCTGACTGGTTCAGTTTTCAAATTATGAATATTTATGACTCCACCCATCAGTCACCATTTTCTAATATACTAAAAATGTACCATTAATAGGAATCTGAAATATTAATCTATAGAATTGCTTAAATAACTGTATATAGATAGAGTGTACCCTCCGAGGCAGCAAAAAGTACCACCAAATTTAGTGTACAGGCTCTATTGAGTTGTAAATCAACATGTTTTTATGGTTATATCAATCAATGAGAATGCACCTCTCTTTAGAAAATAAGTGAAGTACAAATAGAAAAATTGATTAAAATAAATTATTTAAATCAAAGCTTTCCACTTGGTGATTGAAATCCTGATTTAAATTGCTTGCTTTAAATCAGTCCCCCCTGCAGCAAAGCCTTTGGAGCCATTTCTAAACATGGCGTGCATTGCCACCATCGGTGTCAGCAGCACGTTACTCCATCTTAGAGCCTGGCTCAGGAGATCGCCTGCCGCATAGCTCCTGCTAGCTTGCTGTTTAAAATAGCCCGTTTGCACAAGGGCACCAAACGATGCCAGCTGCACGCATGCTGGCAAGCAGGCAAACATGTGTCTGCTCCCACGCATGGACAAGACTGAAGGCGCATAGCCCTCATCCATACAGGCAATGCTCAGGAAATCTCCCACCACTGCACTGTGGCTGATGGCAGCTCTAGTGTAGACCAGAGACTGGTGATGTAACCACCATGTTGACTAGACCTTCTCTCTAGAGGGTTAGATGATGGTGTGGATAAAGTGTCAGCAGCTGGGCCAGAGTCTGCACAGAGCTCTCAGCATTGCTAGCACTGGTTCAGCTGCCCCAGAAGCAGCCACAGTGGGGAAAAAGGCTAGTGAGGATGTAGGCCCAATCCCATGCCTGCTTGGGAGGGGTGTGCTGCCATGGCACAGCAAGCTGCTACTAGCATCCCCCCAGGAACTGCATGCTCCCAACCATAATTGTGTCAGATGTTCTTTACAATGGGGGAGGAAGTGTGAACAGGGCTTCCCAAGAGATTCATTCCAGCCCGAGTGAAGTTTTACCAGGACAAGCCCAAGAAATAAAAGGCAGCCCTTTCCCACTGGGCTGGAGCTGGGCATGTCTCTGGCAGCAAATGCTGACAGCTCAAAACATGCCTCTCTGGTGTGAACCTTCGGGAGCGCTTCAAGCCTGGAGGAGAAGTTAATGAGAGAAAGTGCCTGCAGACAGGCAGATTCACAGAAAGCAGCCTTTGATGGGGCAGGCAGAGTGAAGTGAGGAGCTTCCGTTTCAACACACTCATTTGCTGCTCTTCTTTTTATGGCTTCCTGAGGGATCAGCACACATCAGCTTGTCAGAGTTTGCAAAGAAACTGCCAAAAAGTAAAATGAATCCTATGTCCCACTGGAGAGGCGGCAACCCCATGGCTCCCATCCCATCCCCCGCAGGCCTGGAACTCCCTCCTCACTGCAGGGCGCCAAGCAGCCCCCCCTTTCTGAGACCTGCTCACTGCTCCCTTCTGCAATGTAGCCCTTAAACACTGCTATTCCCTGCCAGTGACAGTGCTGCCACCCATCCATAGTGCTCAGACACGATGGGGATTAGGCCATAGTCCAGGCAGTGCTGGGAGTGATGCCTATAGTTAAGGTTGCCTAACACTTTCTACTATAAGACCCTGCTTTCACTTGCTTATAATTTTGCCAACCTTTAACCATTCCGGCTGAAATTCTCCATGCCAAGCGTCTCCTCCAGGTTGAATTCTTGGGGTAAGTTTCAGGTAAAAAGCTTGGGCCACTTCCCAGAACGAGTTTAGAAGGAAGGTCTGGCACTTCCATGCTTTGGAGCAGGAACTGAAAATTTGGCAGGGGGATCACACTGGTGTCAGAGATGTTCTTTTTACCAGTGCCATGAAAACTCCCCAAAATGTGGCCAAGATACAACGCTCTGAATACTGTAGTTCAGACATGCGCAGTGGAGGTTTTCCCTTGTTGTACACGGTGTTGTTGTAACCGTGTCAGTCCCAGGAGACACAAGAGAGACAAGGTGGGTGAGGCAATATCTTTTACCTTGAAAGCCTGCCTCTCTCCTCAACAGAGGTTGGTCCAATAAAAGATATCCCCTCCCCCCTTGTCTCTCTAGTAGAGGTTTGTTAGAGGCTGGCAGCACTTGTTGGGGAAGGTTCCGTCTGCACTAAGCAGGCAGAGGCAGAGTCGGAGCCGGATTCTTCCTGCAGTTGCATCTTGTGGCTGCCAGGGATTGCTATGGCACCAGACTCTGAAAGCAGGGAGACTCGCTGGTGCTTTCAATTCCCCAATGATGGTGCCCAGGCAATCAGGAGAAGGAAAGGAAGCTGCCTGATTTGCTTGACAGCAGTAAGGCGAGGAGAAGGGGTGGGGGCAGGGACAGACTAGGATGCAGACTGGAAGAAGGGGAGACAGGAGCAGATAGGGATGGACAGATGTGGCAGAAGGGACTGCAACAACTAAATACGCTCCCTCCAAAACCTGGAACAGAATTTAGGATTCTTGATTCCCAACTTTCCTCTGCTGTCAGCAACAGCAGTGAAACCCAGGAGCAAAGTGTGACATATTCCCCTACAGTGGCTGGTCCACACAGAGGATAACAGCCTACTACTATCAGTTATTCATTAGCTCAAGTGGTAGAAGCCTGTTGGGTGGAGCAAAAGGGTCTCGTACCCTGCTGATGATCCATGTGGAGATCGTTATGGTTCCACATGATAGAATTTTTCAGTTTGCTTTTTACAAATCTATGAAAAAATTACATACATAAACCAACTCTGTGAAAAGAACACTGAGGCTGCAAAATCCAGCGCTCAAAAGTTAGGAAATCCAGATTTAGGATTGCCTGTCAAACCTTAATTCAGTCCCACTGTGCGTATGCATTATGACACAGTCTTTAACTACATGATCACATATTATTTTTTCCACAGGACCCTGCCTCATTCTGTGCACTGACTGGACCTGCTCTGGGGACGAGTCCGGGTAGTGTAATGAAGGAGGCTGTGGTCTGTTGGACCCTGCCCCATTTGTTGGAAGGTGTTCACTGGAGGAGGACAAGGATTGAAGGAAAAGAAGGTGCCATGGTTAAGGCAGATAAATGATGCCTTGGAGAACGGGATTCTACCTCTGTCCCTGCCACAGAGTTCTTGTCTGATGCCGGGCAAGTCACCTAGACCAAACTTTTACAGGTGGTCACTAGCTATATGTTCCTCATTTTCTGGGTGTCCAATTTAAAACACTTGAGGCCAGATTTTCAGAAGTGCTGGGCGCTCCCAGCTGCAACTGAAGTCAATGGGAGTCGTGCTTTGAACATATAAGGCAACGGTTCCCAATGGGGCTGAATCAAGGTTACAGGGACAATCATCAAAATGCCATTTCTTAACTTCTGGATTCTCCACTTTGCAACCTTAACATTTTTTATTAAAAAAAAAAATGTATCAAGCCTCTAACTAGACAGACAGACCCATGCAAACCACAATGCTCTAAGACAGAACCCTCCTCTAGGTCTCCCAGTGTGTTTGTGCTGGCTGGCGATTTAGGGGGGCAGGGACCACGCCTCAGACAGTGCTGAGCATGCTGACAGCACTTAACTGTGGTTTATTTAGAACATTCCTTTGAGAAGGAAAAGTGCCTGGAGTAACTTGACAAGAACAAAGAGTCAGGAGAAAGAGAGATCCCAGGATCTTCCCCTGCATTGTCGTCAGGTCCATCACTAGGGGGCACTCTCTCATCTGCGCCACGGCTCATCACTCCTATGGCGACGCACTGCAGCCCACAGCTCCAGGGCAGGTGCTCTGGAAGCTGCTCTTTGGACATGACACCTTACAGCAGTACATGGGGATGTGGCTGTGTGTGGAAGATGCAGCAAGGACTCACCAATCCCAGCACTTGTGATGAGCACAGGTAGTTTTCTTCTGTTCTGGACATTTGGAAGGAACCCCGCTCTGAACAGCACCCCACAAGGCAGGAGTCTCAGGTGTCCCCCTAGTGGCAGGAGCAAACCGAGGTACAGACCCACAGCTCCCAGAGACACTATTCCAGGACATTTACCATCTGCGCACAGGCATGATGTCTGGAGTATGATCTCTGACAACCTAGATCATCTGGAGCCTTGGCTCCCAAAGTAGTGCGCACACAGAGGAACGGCTTCGCCTCTCTGGAGTGGGTCTTGGCCTGCAGTAACCTAAAAGAATTAATCTTCTCCATTTACTAGCATAATTATAGGACATTACGGTTCCGTGTCAAATTCCTCTTTTCCCCCGTGATTTCAGATGGGACTGGCATAGCTGTGAGGTTCCCCACACCCAGTGCTCCTGTGCCATTCCCAACATCGCCTCCTGCTGGGACAGGCTGGGACTGAAGGAGCTGGGAGCAGCCCCTCACAGCCAGAGCTCTTGTCCCATTCCCCACTGCGCCTCCTGCTGGGAACGGCTAGGTTCTGAGAGAGCTGGGAGCTCTCTAAAGCCAGTGTTGCTACGTTTCCTGCAGAGATTTGAAAAATGATTGTAGTTCCAAAGCGAGCTTCGATTTCACTGGGACCAGCAGCTCAGAGACTCACAGTTACTATACAACCGAATAAAATATTTGTTCATAAATTTAACGCCAGCATGTCTGTGTTTGGAAACTTTGAAAATCCATGTTGTATGGTTTACTGCACTGGAAAAGGTGCCAACAGAGTTTCAAAGGAAGGGAAGTGTATAACTGTTTCCTTTCAAATGCATTTTCCAATGGGATCCATTGAGGGAAAAGGCTGGAACTAACTAAAACATTATTAAAAACTGTTATGAAAAGAGACAGAGAGATGGAAAAAGATAGACAAAATGTCCAATACACAGCTGAGAGGGAGGGAGGGAGACAGGCAGTGAGAAAGGGGATATGGGCAGAAAGACACATTGGGTGGGGAAAATGGGGCGAGACAGAGTTTTATCTGGCAGTTCCCATTTGTGGTTTCATATTGTTGCAGATCAATTGATCAGGATTTCAGTGCTGCTGGCCCAGTGGCACAACGCGAACCACAGAGTTGGCTGCAAGCATAGCCCTTGCGAACTGCTGACCTTCAGTTTTAAAACCAAAAATATTCTTTTGGAAACCGTTACACCAGGTTCCACCCAAGGCTGCCAAGCAAAAACAAGCACTACTAACCTGAAGTAACACCCTGCTCAGTTACACCAAGCAACAACCAGGACTAGTAAACTGAAGTAACACCCTGTTCTGAGTCACCCAGCACTACTAACCTAACATGACATAGTGTGCAGGGGCTTGCCTCTTCCTTACTCCCTGACTGGATCAGTTCATTCACCAATCGCGGACACAAGCCACCGTGATGAATACACAGGATGCAGCGATCACAATCCCAGACCCGGAATACCAAGTGGTGAGAAGCAGTTCCAGCTCCACAGTGTAACACATGGCTAGCACCCCGGGGTTCTTGCAAATGTGAAACAAAACAAAATAGTACAAAAACAATCTATAAAAACTCTCACTGCCGTGGAGGCTCCTGTCCCGCAGGGCTGAGCCCGGCTCCCTGCTCCGGGTATTGCCACCTGGTGCACAGGGTTGCAGCATGGCTCACTCAAATTTGGTCTGGTTGCCCCATCTCACGACAGGAGCAGCACCTGCAGGGTGAGTGCAGGATGGGCTCACTTTGCAAGCCCCCCTCCAAGCCTTCCACCTCTGTGCTCTACTCATGGGCCAAGCTGAAACTCTCAGCCAAACACAAGAGAGAGGTCTGAATCACAGCCTGGGTCCAGAAAACCTGCTCCAAGCCTCTTTGCTGCTGCCCTCCAGCACAGAACCAACCAGAAATGAAAGTACGGTGTGTGAAATAACCAAGTGCCCTGGCAGGCCGCGCGGCAGCCCGGGTCACAGCCCAGCGCCAAGCCCGGGGAAGCGACACTGGGAACAGAGACGGAGCTCGGGTCTGCAGACCAGAGCTCTGCTGCTTAGCCAGGCTTCAAAGAGCCAGGATGGGGGTGGGCAGAGCTTGGTGTGAGTCTGCAGAGCTCCAGGCCTGCAGTTCTTCGGGGTGTAGTAACCGTGGGCTGTAGCACACATGTCGAGGGATGAGGGGAAAAAATAAACAGACAGACAAAAGAATGAGGATGCTCTGCCAATTCCAATTGTGCAGCTTTTATTTTAAATGCTTATCAAGCTGAGAGAGAGCAGAGTTCTTGGAAAACAAGGTTTCCTTTCTTCCAATGCCAGCGTCAAACACCCTCAAGGACGGGTACAGCACAGGCGCTAGCAGCCTGCTGCACTCCCCACAGCAGAGCCATGCAGTCCCACCCGCCTGGGAAAGGAACAACCCTAGCCATTCTGGTAAAAAGATCTCGGGGATTTTTGATTAATCTCCAATCTGGCTGGGTTCGAATTATGGCCAATTACCCACCAACACTTCTTCTTGCTAATAAAATACATTTTTACAAGCCCTAATTACTGCTTTCGCTGAACGGCTCTACAGGAAACTGAGGACTGCAGATCTCCAGACAGCAGCAGACAGTAATGCTAGGCACCCATGAGTACACCAGGCAAGTGACTCAGACAAGACAGGCTGCCAAGGAAAGAGGCCCTGCTGCCCTGGCTAGAGTTTGAGGGACACCAGTTCCTGAATTGGGGCCCTGGATTAGCATCATACATAATGTTTTCTGTGGTCTCTCTGAGTTCCGCAGGCCTTGGTTACAGCACCAGCCGCCGGTGGCATCCAGGAAACCAGAGTGCTGGCCCCACCTCTCCGCTGGGCGTTTGGAGACTCTGGCCAGCAGGGACATTCCATCTTGGAAGCGGTTGCACAGGAGTGGCCTCAATCACGAGCAGCAGCCAGCAGTAACTCTCAGGCTCTGCCTACACTGCCGCACATCCCAGAACACTGAGCACAGACTGGGCGATGGATTCGCTCTAGGTCAGGCCACCCCGCACTTTGGGTGTTGGGTGGGAGAATGCAACTGCTCAGCTCAACTCTGACCTTTGGCTCTTTCTATTAGGGATACAGCTCAACAAAGGACACAGAATTAGATGCCAATAAAGCACATACAGAGAATTCCTTGGAACATATGAAGTTGACATTAGGGTAACTGGGCTAGAAAAACCCAGCTCCCAGGTAGATGTCAGCCTCCGATCAGTCACACACACATCTACTCTCTAATGCACCAAGGCCCCCAAGGATTCCCTTGGAATGAACACTGAGAAGGAGCCATCAGGTGACTACAACCCACAGGCAGACCCTGCCGGTGTGGCTGTTCCACAACGCACCAAGAAAGGGAAAACTGCTGCTATCTGTACAGTGCAAGCTAACTCTGGTACAGGGAACACCCTCAGTGGCAAGAACACAGCAGCAAAACCACTGGACCACAGCACACTCCCAACCCACACATTCTTGGTCCGCTGGAGTCTTTCTAGTCAGTGCTGCCATGCAGGTATCCGGGCTCAGCTGGGGAAAATGCAGCTCTGCTACACTGATTAATTTTTCTTTCTTAACCAGGATTACTTTAATTTTCAAGGCCTAATGGAGTCCAGCTGTGATAGGAGGCAAAGCTGCAGTAGTAGAAAGGCAGACTCTGGGGCAAGCTTGAACAACACTCAAAACACACACAAAGACCTATAAAAAGGATGCACTACAGCGGGATATTTTTGGTCCTGACAATACTTCACTAAAAATACAACTTTGCTGATCCATCACTGCAGAAGTATTCTCAGGGTCCATTCAGGAATGGTTTAAAGCATTTATTTTTGTTTCCTTTTGCAATGGTCAGAGAGGAGGGAGAAAATAGAAACTCATTGATAAGAGGAAACGAGAGAGACATGAAAAATTGAAAACTACCTACAAGCTCATGGAGAGGTTTATTTTATTAGTTCTTAATAAATATCTTGCAGATTTCCTCAGGAAATACACCAGATCACATGTAAAATAGTTTGATACTGATGTCAACTGCATCAACATATGAAATCTATTAGGGTGAAGCCACAGCAGGGTGATCAGCCTGCTGAAAAACTGCACGGCACTGAGGCAAGGGGGGAGCGGGGGGGAATCTCACGGCCCTTCCAAATTCTTCGAGAGGTAAAAAAGTCAGCCAAGACGCAGAGAGAGAGAAAAAAAGATCCCACATCCTGCTTTGTGCTGCCAGCAATGTGAAGTGCCCAGAGATTAATTCTATGTCTGGCCTGGAAATGTGACTTTAAAGCATGGAGGGGGGGAGGAGAAAGGAAAGAGAAGGCCAGGCTAACAGGGCCTGGCACTGTGCCACTAACCCCCTCCCAAGCCATGTTTCAACGTAGACAGCAGTAAAGCCCAACAGACAGCAGCTCCTCGCACTGCCAGGGCCTCGCACCAGCTGCAGTGCGTCTAGCTCTCGGTGCGCAGCCCCAAGTGCAGATGGGCTGAGAGCATCACTTCCGCTTTGCCTACTTTTAAAGACACAAGCACATGTGGCAGAATTCTTCCCCTCTCTGCCATGGACCTTGTACATTTGGGGCCCCAGAGAAGGGTGAGGCCTGCTCCCAGCACCAACTGCGAGGTCTCATCAGCCCTTGGCTCCCTAGGACTCGCTCTGAAGGGTTTATGCTGTTCCCAATGTACATTTGGCAGCAGGGGCCTCCTTTCTGCGTCGGTGCCATTATCTGGAGAGCAGGATTTGCTTACGCAAGCCTCCCTGTCTCCATTCCGGCGCAGGCAGAGACACACCAGGAGTCCGCAGAGAGGCAACGCCGGGAGAGCATGCTGGGGAGATCAGCACACTGAGCTCCCAGTAGGTATCTGAGTACGGTTAAAACAAAATCCCACAGCAGAGCCACAACTACCGGGTGTGGGAGAACAGCCAGCAAACTGCATTTCTCTCACTGGTTTGCATGTCCAGTTTCCCTCTGGCTGTTGTGTTGCCATCCAACATGGGGACAATCACTGCTTCCCCATCCCACACACACATGGCCCTGAGTACAAAGGGCTATGGAACAATCCAAAGCTCAGGGAGAATGAGGAGTTCGGCAACACAAGGATTAAGGATACGGCAGGAGCTGCAGAAGGCTAGAGTGGGGTCAGAGCTCTGGGCCGAGCCAGACGCTCACGGGAGGGTTGCTCTAGCCGCAGCATTACCATCTGGAGAGAATCACTTATCCCCTTTCCATGGCACTTACTGGGTTTCCCTAGGTCATGTTAACCACAACCTCCGGGAACCACAGTGTGTTGAACATGACTCTACAATCAGTGTAGATAGAGACTGTCGTGTTTAACACTGTGTCAGCAGGCTCAGGAGAAACTCTGCTGGGTCCATAGAGATTTACCCATGATCAACTAACAGCATTAAACACAACTTGTCCCAGTCTACACTGACTGCAAAGCTGGATTTAACATCATGTTAGCAAACATGATTCCTCAAGGTTTTCTTGTGAAGAGAAGCCCACAGAATCATCACAGGCAGATCCAACACTGCCCTGCCACAGGACCAAGTGCAACAGCACACAGGGGTCCAGATGGCCTCCTCACCAAATGTGATGGAAGTAGGCGAGAGAACAGGTAGGCAAGAGTCTCCTTGTTGACCTGAGCTTGCTTAAGGACCACCTTTCGTTCTCAGACACGTGGCTTCCTGAAATATATGGATGGAAATATTCTGGCTGTGCTCACTTTCCTTCCTTGGTCCCAGGCAGGACAAAGGCACTTTATACATCACTGCCAACACAGCCCTCAGAGCACCCCCACACTCTGCCAATGCTAGCCCCCTTCGAGAACCTAGCATCTAGTTACCATGGGAATTGGTGCCTTACAAATGCAAGAAGAGATGAGGCAGAACTGAGTGGGATTTGGTTCTTAAAGAAGGTGATGGGAGGTGAGCTGACAATGTCCGCTAGCCCACAGGGGACTGGGAAGGGCTATGCTCACAGAGCTGGGACGCTGTTCTTGAGCCTGTACAGGGCGTGGTGATGCAGAGCAGGGGGCTTTCACTCCTTAAAGCTGGCAGGCCTTACAGAGCAGCTTGGCAAACGTCATCAAGATCATGACCACATCGCAAAACATTGTAACGAGCCTAATTATACAATGTTCTTTAACACGGAATTAAATAAAAACATAGTAATTAACTCACTGCTCCACAGAAACAGGAGGAAATCACAGGTGCAAGACACAGTCAAGAGATATATTTAGACTATGAAACGTCTCCTTAAAAGTGAGAGGATTTCCTGTCAGGGTGCAAACCAGTTCTGCATCACCTCCAGTCCTCGCTCTCCCAGCACAAGCACTCCCCTTTCTCCACACCCCCACACAGAGGGTGAGGCACCGCGGAACAGCTGTACTGATCACCACTCTCGTCTCATAGTGCCTGGACTGAGGGATGCAGTGTCTGTCAGAGCTCAGAATTGCCTGCCTTTAGTTTCATTTTACACAGCACATGCCCCTCACAGGGTCTCTCTGAAATGCCCATAGTTCCTCCAGCTCCAGAAAATACATCACGAGGGAGACACGTCCCACAGCCAGTCTGGGCTCAGTGTCACACTACAGCAGAAAAGCTCTCTAAACAGACTCGAGGTGCCACAGGATTTGTCCTAACCTGCACGCTCAGGCAGCGGAACCCGGGCTGCAAAGCAGAGTCTAGCTTTGTGATTACAAATCATTTCCCTCTGCTCGCTGCCCTGAAATGAGATCTAGGTCTCGCCCTCTCTCCTGAGTAGACAGTGAGGAAGTGCTTACATCACAGGCAGGCCTGACAGAAGCCCCCAAAGAGTTCACCTAATAAGACTGCCCAACAGGGACCTTTGCTGCACAGCCCCACTCCAGCTGGAGGGGAGGCCTGGAGAATCTGACACAACGGCAGGCACTCGGCACACACTGGAAACCTCGTCCTTCCCTTCACAAAGTCCTGCTCCATGCTCTGCTCCTGAAGCCAAAGTCGAGATTTCAGAAACCTGAACTGCAAATGGAAATTCCCTGCAGCATGCTGATTACTGCATCTCCTGCTGGCACTGGTGGCAAGGGGGAAAAAGTCACGTGACTTTCTGGACACGTTACACTATGCAGTCTTGCATCAGAGGGTGGAAGTCAGAAGCCAGGAGAATAATTCCAATTACGGTAAATAAATCCCCAGATATGTGACAATCTGCCTTTTAAACAGGAAACCGAGGGGAATAAGCAAAGGAAAACTTCAGTCTAAATATTGCTGCCACCAGCCCCAAGAGCTCAGGAGAGGCTTCCTCAGCAAGCATGTTAGGACCACTGTAGCTTACCTGAGCTTTACTGATGTGTCTTGTGGCTGAGACCTACAGATTTCCCTCCCAGCATCCTGTCAAACCCCACCCTCACAGCTACCTGAGAGAGCAAACCCTAACAGTCTGCCAGCGCTTCCAGCCACGTCTGCATCCCTCAGGAGTCCAGCATCAGCTACAGCTCAGCGTGAGACGGTTTCATAGACGTTTCCTTCTCGCAGCTCTGCCAATGTACCGCCAGCCTGAGCTGCAGCACTCTTTGTTATTCCAGAGCTAGGCTTCTCCTGAGCAGAAGGGGCCAGGCACACGGCCTACAGAAGCGACAGGGGGTGCAGGTGCTGTGGGTGCATATTTTCTCCTCAAGTGAACAGCACAGACACTAAGCAGATGTGTACAAAAGCCAAGGCACTGCTCAGATTGTAAATTCACTGGGGCAGAGACCGTCTTCCTGTACCGTGCTTAGCACAGTAGGGTCCTGGGTCCATGGCTGGGGCTGCTAGGTGCTGCTACTGTCCTCAATATTAGGCTGAGGATAAAACCTAACCCGACGTGCAATCCCCAGGTGCGGTACTCTTCCCAGCCCAATCTCCACAGCGAGCTCCACACAGCTGTAGGTAGGGTGAGCAGTCCAAAACAGTCCAATAGGCCCCCTTTCTCCTTTGGGCTAGGTCACAAGTCTGAGACGTTCCTGCCCCAGGCTCTGGGTTTGCAGCTTCTGGTCCAAGCACAGGGAGAAGAGGGGTCAAAGGAGAAGGGGAGGGGGAAATTTAATGACTCTCTTCCCCAAAGCAGAGCTCTGGGAGTGTCATTTCAGACCCCCCACACACACACATACTAAGGACAGTAACACCCAGTCAGCCTTAAAGGGAAACAGCACTGAGCTACTCTAGAGGCATGTAAACCCTGCCATGTTGGGAGACCCAGTTATAACAGGGGCATCCCGGCTATGGGTAAAACACGCAGTAGAGATGTGTCCAAGCTGGGCTTCCAGACTGTGCAGAGAGCCCAGTCCTCACCAAGCCTGGCCCAATCTCTGCTCTGATTTTCCTCTTGCTCCAGGTGCTCTACTATGGAAAACGCAGAGAACAGGCCAGCTGAGCTTCACCACAGAGAGGGGGAATTAGGAGAAAGGGCTGAGCTCCACTTCCCAGCCAGGGCGATCACACCGCTGCTTCTGCTAACTGGAGTCTGAGGTTTCATTAAGCCTCGTTTTAAACCTAATTTTAAAACTCCACCAAACCAAGGCTGCTGTCCACAGCAGTGTTTTATTTTTAAACTAGCTCGAATGCACCGGACCCCTTTGGGCTCAGCTCCCAGCACCTTCTTTGTGCTCCAATACGCATGATGTGGTTAGACCCTCACGAAAAGCCATTGAGATGCGGCTGCGGTAGATGAGCAGTAAGTGTTTCCGGCTGAGCCTTTTTTCCGATGCTGCAGTTAGCTCGTCAAGCAAAGCCTGATCCCGTGCGGGAAACCAAGCGAGTGCTGAAGAGACACTCGGAGACGGGCCCGGGGCTGCCGCCAAGGGTAGACACTGCTCACCCTTCCAACATCTCAAGGGCTATTTTAAGGGTTCACAGGTCTAGCTCGCAAGTCCGAGCATTTGCGGTCACTACAGCGAAGCCCACAGTGCGCTCAGCACAGAGCCGCACACAGGAGCAGGATGGCAGGGGAGCTGTCTGTTTGGTAACAGACTAAGTACATAATGAATTCAGTTGAGAATTACATGAGTGATGCCTCCTTCTCCAGCTGTGCACAGATGCGGAACAAGGGGGAGGGTCTCACACATACCTGGGGGCACAGATACTTTGCACTACCATACAGATTCCTTTATCAGATGATGTCTTTCAGTGGACCTGGCAGGAACTGGTGCAGAGAAGGTCTATGCACCAGACAGTTCTGCTAAGCGCTAGCTTGCTCCTTTCCACATGTGCACAGCAGTGGCTAGAGGATGTGTAATGATGGTTCGCCATGCTGCTCCAGAGGCCCCCAGAGCACAGTTCCATGGCGTATAGGGGTGGGACTCTCCCCAGCCTGCACTCCCAACCCCGTGCAGCACTGCCACATCAGTTCTGTTGCCCTCCAGGCCCTATTTCTCCAGTGGGGGGAGGAGGGGAAGGAGGACCTTTGGGCCCAAATGGGAGAGTGGACCCAGGGTTTGGCCCATGTGAGCCAAGCCCTAGCCACAAACCAGGATGATTCTACATTAGGGACTGATTTCCTATAAGCTGCCCTAATGAACCTGTTCCCATGCTCCAAAGCCACCCCGGCAGTGCGACTGCCATCCAAACAGCAAGACCCCTAGTTACTGGTCAGCAGGTCACACAGGTTAGTCACCACACTCCACTGACATTTCTTCTGATTAAAGTCTGGCCTGTCTTCCTGTTCATGAGCCCAAAGCACTAGGCCAGCCAGCAGTACCCAGCCCTGACTCTGCACGCCATTCCCCACACATGCTGGGGATGCACATGTGGCAACCCCCTCCCTTTCAGCCCGAGTTCCTCACAAACTCGAAAGAACAAATGCAACAGGACTGTAAGTGCCAGAAGGCATCCAGGTGCTGCAGTCTGATGCCTCACACCCAGAGCCAGGGAAATTTGCTGGGATTTCCGGGAAGTGTCTCTAGGGTGCCCTCTGCTGAGCCCCCAGGTTGGTGTGCATTTGTGTGGAATGTAGACCCATCGGGGAGAGGGGAAGTTATTCCGGGGGTGGCCTATGAATAACATCCAGTGATTTATAGGAAGTATAATCCAATAATACAGTAAAATAAAACAGTGTGTCTGAGATGGGTTTGATTCCAGGAATTATAAAACAAATTATTAAAGAGAGAGAGAGAAAGAAAAAAGCCCCCGAGAGGCCAGATTGGAGTAAATTGGGCACAGATGGGCTGGGAGGGGGTTTCTCTCCCCACCGATATGCCCCTGCTGCAAGCACGGCTTCAATTAGCCCTTTCAGAAACCAGAGTTTTATTTCCCCAAATTACAGAATTAAAAAAAATTAAAATTCTTGGAGTGTCTGTGGTTTGGATAAAGGGATCCAAACTTCCTTGCGAGTCACATGTGCAGATGGCTACCAAACTATTAAACATGGCCACCCCAAAAAGGTCCCTGCCCTTCCCTGGGAGCCCACGATGGCCTCAAAGGTATCAGCAGCCACTGACAGCTCACACTAGACAGGGGCAGCAACTGCACAAGCTGCAGCCTCGGATCCTGTGTCCAGTTCTCTTCTTCCCATTCCAGTCCAGGGTCTGCCATAGCACTACATGGCTCTGATCTGAGGCAGCAGCCAGAGCCTTCCTAACCCCGCTTCCACATGGGCGGCTGAGGGGCTGGCTCACTGGTTAATGGGTGCTCCAGCAGGAGAAAAGACCCTGAGTGGGATTCTTGGCTCCACCTGGAGTCAAGTGAGATTCTGTCAATGAAAGCAGGGACAGGTAGCCTGACCCCAGGTCTGCTGCCCCTTTGCTAGCACCAGTCCAGCTCCCGCAGTATGAACAGCGATGGGAGCCCTAATGGGGAGGAGCCACACAGGCTAACCTTATTGAGAGCAGGTCTAATTGATACACAACGGCAGCAGCTGGGAGGGAAGTTTTGAAAAGTTTTTCTAGTACAGACGGGGTCTTGGAGGCCTAGAAATCAACAGGAGCAAAGGGAAGGCTCATGAGCCAACTAACACTCTGGGCAGCAGGTCCATTCCACAGCAGGAGCCCCAGGGCAGTGCAGGGAGCCTACGAATGAGTTCCCTCTCTGCCCTAGAGACAGCATAACTCCTGCTCTGAGCAGAGACCAGACAGAGACCACACCTGCAGGCATGTGCGCAGGACAGCCCTGCCGTGCTCTCCCTGTGATGCACTGCCCAGCAGTGCAGAGGCTGGTGGGGAAGGCCGCTGAATGGAATCACTCGTGATTTGCCAGTCTCTTCAGTGACTGTGCTGATGATAATTAGGGAAAGGTTTTAAGGCCTTTCAGCCTCCTCCATACACACAGATGCTGATCACCACAACACCCCCTCTTGCCGCTGTCCGTGCAAGTGCAACACACAGAAGGTGACTCATATGCTGGGAAATGGAAACATGCATCTTCCCACCAGCCATCACTGCAGTAAGCTCCCCTCAGCCCTCTGCCCACAGCAGCCCACACACCAGGGCGTGGAGCCAACGCCTCAGCTATGCACTGGGCACTTGGCAACAATGCAGCAAATGCTCTTGCATACATTTAAAACTCCAGGCCCTTTGCTTTGCCTCAGCATCCAGCTCTTTGTACCTCTCAGTACCATGAAATCGGCTCCAAACTCACATGGGACTTTGCCAGCATTCGACATATGCACACCCCGGAAATGTCAGGGATGTTTGGGCTGGCAATAAGCTCACTTTGACAATAGTATTTCTACCCCAGGAACGTGATCAGCAGTGTCCTAGGCTCTCAAACACAAGAGCTAAGCACAAGACCCCCGACAAACCCTCTAACATTGTCAGGTGGGAACTGCAGCATCCTCCAATTCACAGGAATCTCATGAACAGAGTCACTGGTTCCAGGCACTCACTACGGAGCCCCAAGCAGGAAAGGGGTTGCTCCCTCCAGAGACCGGAGGCTGGGTGCAGCAGGCACCTACTCACTTAGGAGAGAGGGACCCTTAAGAACATTTGGGCTTATTTCACATAGCAAGAGAAGAGACAGCCTCAGCTCCCTCCCCCTTGCCTGCATCCCCTTGGAACTGGGGTCTGAGTGCAGGACTGGGAGTCAAGACACCTGGGTTTTAGCCACAGCTCTGCCTGTGGCTTGCAGCATGAGCTTGGCCAGGGCCCTTTCTTACTCTGTGCCCGTCCCTGCATCTGTAGCACAGGGATAAGGACAATGACCTGCCTCCCAGGGGGCTGAGAGGAGGCATTTGCTCATGTTTGTAAAGTACTTTGAAGCCGGGAAAGAGAAACACTCCACCTGGTGAGCTGGCACCTAGCAGAGCGGCTCACGAGCCCGACCTCAGCAACAGCACTGGGGACTCAGGAAGATGCCTGGGAAGCAGCTATTTCTCCAGCACACCACTTCACCCAGTCAGCTCATCTCGTCCCCCAGTCACTTCATCTGGCACGACAAGGAGCCAACTGTTCGCAGAGGAAAAGCTGAAATCACGAGCTTTTGGGGGCAGGGATTGTGTTTCAGTGTCTGTAAGAACCCAGCACTCTGGCCACAACTGCAGTGGGAGAGGCCTTGCCCCCTTCCGAATCTAAACATCCAGCAGCTGGTGCTCTTCCTGCCCTGGGAGTGCACGTCCAACCCCACTGTCATGGCGTACGGCTGCAAACAAACAGGCAACTGCCACCTCCGCCGCACTCGGAATTCTCTGCAGCGCGCTTGAGGAAAGGGCACTCCGCCCCACAGCCCACTGGGTCTGGGGACAGCCACTGGTCAATAGACTCAAGGCTATAAAGGGAGAGGAGCCAACACACCCAGCCCAAGAGGGAATGGAGAGAAGCAATCGCACCCCATCTGGACACACCTGTTGTGTTTCCCAGCTGGCTCTATCTGGGGCGAGCCTCCTTTCCTGGCCCTTCAGTTACCGCCTCCAGCAGCTACCTACAAACAGGCTCGGCAGTGAGCTCAGCAGTCACGGGCAGCCACTGGACTGGGCATGCTCCCCCAGAGCTGTCCCTTGACTGCCACGGATGATGCCTCCGGAGAGCAGCTGTCTTCAGGCCTGCCTCTAAGCGCCAGTGCAAGGCTCCGAGCGGGGCCAGAGACAGATGCTGGGAAAGCATGTCAGGAAATCATTCAGTTCTTAGGGACAGGCTCTAAGTGAGGTGTAACGGATTGCGCATCCTCCTCCTCCACAACACTCTTCTGCCTGACTCCAGGAAGACACCCCCAAGCTTTTCCCCACTCAGAACAGAGCAGCACTTTCTGGGGAGAGGCCCTGAGATCCTGGCCTCAGGGCCCTTTCTACTGCCTTCCACACAGCAGGCAGGCAAAGACAGCTCCGCCTCCCTGAAGGCTGCTCGTTCAGTATCCCTCCCCTGCTCGTCTCCAGCCACATGGATTTAATCACTCGCCACACAGAACAGGGCACAACTCCCCAGCCCCCTTCCTTGACAACACTTGGTACCTTTGGGCTGGGAGTTGTACACCGCAAACATGTTGATAGCCATGAGCTGCAGCATGCGGGTGCTTCCGATGGGAGGAGGGCTGTGCTTCAGCAGCACCTGGAACTCCCTCAGCACCTCCTCTGTCACTGACGGGAACGTCTCCATCCTGCAGGCAGAAAGAGAACAACAGGAATGCTTGCACCAAGGCCTCGGGCACGGTGAGGAGGGGACAGAGGGAGACCCTCACAGCTCTTGCCTGTCTGGGATAGCCACCCCACCCATCAGCTGCAGGGGAGCAGCAGCCCATGGAGTGCTGGAGCTGGCAGACAGAATGGAGAAGTCAGCCTGACCCACACCCATGGAGTTGGGGGCAACAGACTTTGTAAACATCATCTGTTTAAGAGAGCCACTTCCTGCTGAGGAAAGTGCTCCCCGTGCGTGGGCTCTGTCACGCTGGCCCTAGCAGCCCAGTCATATGGCGGGCAAGTGAGGACCCTCCACCTTACCCAGCACTGGAACCCTGGCATTGTCTCTCATCTGTGAGAGCCCCAACTTGGCCCCGGGAGAGGGATGTGGGGTCCCCTGCAGATTAACAATCAGTCTCATTTAGATGCTGGTAGTCACTGTATGAAAACCAGTGTCAAAACCACAGCTGTTTCCTGAAACACACACAGCTACTATCACTCATCAAGAAGGACCAGCCACCAGATGCAATGCCACAGCTTCGAGCAAGGCGTCCTTTCAACACCAAAGGCCTTAGCAGTTACAGGCACCTTCATCCAAGGAAACCCAACACATTTATGCTGCTCTTCATTTAGTATCACTCTTTATATAGCCCCCAAAGGGTGCTAGCTATTCTAGAGCCCTGAGTAAGACAGATCCCTGCCTCCAAAGGGTTCACAAACTAATGGCAGACAGATTCTCCCAGGCTCTGCTCAATCCAGCTGTGCTGCCTCTTCTCGGCTTCTTCAGGGGGTGTCTACTAGAGGGGGTTTTCATAGATTCCAAGGCCACGGTGACCATTGAGTCTGAGCTCCTGTATAACACAGGCCAGAGAACTTCCCCGCACTAACTCCTTGATTTAAAGATTGCCAGTGACGGAGAATCCACCACAACCCTTGGTCAATTGCTCCAGTGGTTAATTACTCTCACCTTTAAAAATTTACACTTTATTTCCAGTCTCAATTTCTCTACTTTCAGCTGCCAGCTATTGGATCGGGTTAGACCAGCAGGTCTCAACCCGTGGGCTGCATGTGGCCCAATTAGCACACAGCTGTGGCCCAGCTGTGTGCTAAAATTCAAAATTTGCTGCTCTGGTCTGGCAGGGAGCAGGGCTGGCTGAGGGGGAGACAGCCTATTGCAGACTGCATCTGTGCTCCTGCCAGCAGAGGGCTGGTGAGTGCCGTAGGGCAGGAGAGTGGGTCTGTGGCTGAGGGGAGAGGAAGCTCTGGGAACTAAGGGGTTTGCCCCAGATTTTAGGTGGGGCTCTGCTCCTGGCCCCCTTTCTCGGGTGCTGTCTGCTGGCCCCGCCGGGGGCTCCACTCCTGGCCCGGTGCTGGGTTTTGCCCGGCCCCGCGCCGTGGGGTCTGGAGCCCGACTTTTGCCCTGTGCTGCGAGGTCCAGGTCTGGGTCCCTGCTCCTGCCTGGCCCTGTGCCGTGGGGTCCAGGTCTGGGTCCCTGCTTCTGCCCAGCCCCACGCCACAGGGTACGGGTCTGGGTCCCAGTCCCTGCTCCTGCCTGGCCCTGCACCGTGGAGTTCGGGTCTGGGTCCCTGCTCCTGCCCAGCCCCACACCACGGGGTCCTCTTCGGCCCTATGCAGCAGGATTTGGGTCCGGCTGCCTGGACTGCACCCAGGGCTCCACACCTGGCCCTGCTCTGGGCAGGGGTGCTGGTCATAGGCCACTGTGGGAGGTTTTAGGGTGGAGGGGGGCTGAGGTTCTCAACCTGCGCCCACTTAACACATTGTGGGCTGCATTAACAGGTTGAGAACCACTGGGTTAGACCTTTCTCTGCTAGACTGAAGAGCCCGTTAGTAAATATTTGTTCCCGTTGTAGGCACTTATAGACTGTAATCAAATCACCCCTTAACCTTCCTTTTGCTGAACAAAACAGACTGAGCTCCTTGAGTCTAACACTACAAGGCAGGTTTTCTAATCCTTTTAATCAGTCTCATGGCTCTTCTCTGACCCTCTCCAATTTATCAGCAACCTTCTTGAACTTTGGGCACCAAAACTGGACACAGTATTCCACCAGCGCCAAACACAGAGGTAAAATAACCTCTCTGCTCCTTGAGATTCCCGTTTGTGCTTCCAAAAGCATCACATTAGTCCTTCTGGCCAAAACGTCACATGGGGAGCTCATGTTCAGCTGATTATCCACCATGACTCCAAAATCTTTTTCAATCACTGCTTCCCAGAATCCCCCATCCTGTAAGTATGGCCTACATTCTTTGGTCCTAGATGTGTACTTTTACATTTAGCCATATTGAAATGCATATTGTTTGCTTGTGCCTAGTTTACCAAGCAATCCAGATCTTTCTGTATCAGTGACCTGTCCTCTTCATTGTTCATCACTCCCACAATTTTTGTGTCATCTGCAAACTTTATCAGTGATGATTTTATCTTTTCATCCTGCTCACTGATAAAAATGTTAAATAGCGTAGGGCCAAGAACAGATCCCTGAGGGACTCCAGTAGAAACACACCTGCTCAGCGATGATGATTCCCTGTTTACAATTACATTTTCAGACCTGTCAGTTAGCCAGCTTTTAATCCATTTAATATGGGCCAATTATATATATTTCTAGTGGTTTTAATCAAAATGTCATGCGGTACCAAGCCAAACCCCAGACAGTAGTTTAAGTATATTACATCAACACTATTACCTTTATCAACCAAACTTGTAATCTCATCAAAAAAAGATATCAAGTTAGTTTGACCTATTTTCCATAAACCCATGTTCATTTTGTTAATTACATTACCTTCCTTTAATTATTTATTAACTGAGTCCTGTATCAACTGCTCCATTATCTTCCCTGGGATCAGTGTCGGGCTGACAGGTCTATAATGACATGGTCCATCCTGTTGACCCTTTTTAAATATTGGTACAACATTAGCTTTCTTCTAGTCTCCTGGAACTTCTCCAGTGCTCCAGGACTTACTGAGAATCAACATTAATGGTCCAGGGAGCTCCTCAGCCAGCCCTTTTAAAGCTCTTGGATGCACGTTATCTGAACCTGCTGATTTAAAAATGTCTAACTTCACTAGTGTCTGTTAACATCCTCCAGAGATACTAGTGGACTGGAAAGAGTGTTACTCCCACCCGTACTGCTGAACTTCCCCAGCAAACCCACAACTGTTCTAGCAAGTGGTTCTGTCCTGGTGATGAGCCAATGCCAGGGCAGTGTGCCAGGATGACCGCCAGCTCCAGTCAGCAGTGGCACAAGGCTCCAGTGTGCCCTTCCAGAGATGCACAGGAAAGCTGAAATCCATCCTGGGAAAAGCAGGGGCAGCCTCAGCGTTAGAGCAGTTGAGTGCAGGGGCCTCCAGGACATGCCCAGTTGTCACACTCAGCAAACGTAGTGATTTCCTTTATCCTCCCCCACACAGATTCAGACCTTGCAATGTGAGAAGGCTCCAGGCTGGATGAATGGGATGCTTCTGGTAACCCACAAGGACAATGTTTTGGGGCTTCCACAACATCCTTTCAGGCTGGTTGGATCATCACTTGGGTCCTATCAAATTCATGGTCCATTTTGGTCAATTTCACGGTCATAGGATTTTTAAAATTGTAAATTTCATGATTTTAGCTATTTGAATCTGAAATTTCACAGTGTTGTATTATAGGGGTCCTGACCCAAAAAGGAGTTTTGTGTGTGGGGGGGGAGGGGGGGGTCGCAAGGTTATTGTAGGGGGGGTTGCAGTACTGCTACCCTTACTTCTGTGCTGCTTCTGGCAGGGTGCTGCCTTCAGAGCTGGGCGCCGGCCAACAGCCGCCACTCTGGCCACCCAGCTCTGAAGCTGGCAATACTACGACGCCCCTAAAATAACCTTGCAACCCCCCGCAATTCCCTTTTGGGTCAGGACCCCCAATTTCATGGGCACCACATTTCAAGAAAGATGTGGAGAAATTGGAAAGGGTCCAGAGAAGAGCAACAAGAATGATTAAAGGTCTTGAGAACATGACCTGTGAAGGAAGGCTGAAAGCATTGGGTTTGTTTAGTTTGGAAAAGAGAAGACTGAGAGGGGACATGATAGCAGTTTTCAGGTATCTAAAAGGGTGTCATAAGGAGGAGGGAGAAAACTTGTTCACCTTAGCCTCTAAGGATAGAACAAGAAGCAATGGGCTTAACCTGCAGCAAGGGAGGTCTAGATTGGACATTAGGAAAAAGTTCCTAACTGTCAGGGTGGTTAAACACTGGAATAAATTGCCTAGGGAGGTTGTGGAAATATTTAAGAGTAGGTTAGATAAATGTCTATCAGGGATGGTCTAGACCAGGGGTCCCCAACATGGTGCCCGCTGGGGCGTCCAAGTGCGCCCGCGTACTGGACGGCGGACGAGCATCCGCCGAAATGCCGCCGAGAAGCAGCAGCATCCAGATGCGTCACTGCCGAAATGCCGCCGATTTTCGGCGGTATTTCGGCAGTGACGGCTCTGGATGCTGCTGCTTCTTGGCGGCATTTCGGCGGCAACGCCTATTGACGTTGCCGCTTGTTGGCGGCATTTCGGCAGATACTTGCCCACCACCACGGTCCTCCATGGCTCATCGTCTGGCACCCGCCAGACAAAAGAGGTTTGGGACCCTGGTCTAGACAGTATTTGGTCCTGCTATGAGGGCAGGGGACTGGACTCGATGACCTCTCGAGGTCCCTTCCAGTCCTAGAATCTATGAATCTATGAATTTGAGAAACGCTGGTCTCCCCCCTGAAATCTGTATAGTATAGTGTAAAAGCACACAAAAGACCAGATTTCATGGGGGGAGACCAGATTTCACAGTCCGTGATGTGTTTTTCATAGCCGTGAATTTGGTAGGGCCCTAATCATCACAGATCCAACAACATCCTCTGAGTGCAATCTGCTCTACTTTTAAAGGCTGTGCTTCACGGTGCCTTTTAAAACCCAGCGTCAGGACATCTCATACCCTCCGCACTGTGTGCGAAAGCAGCACAAAGCCATCCGCTGCATCAAATACTGGCTGCTACAACAGCCCTGCAGAATGGGGCTGGCCCCGTTCAGCAGTCAAGCTGCTCCCCTAGGAAGAGGCAGCATTCCTGGTGTTTGGGAGCTAGGATAGTTTCTAAAGGCCTCCGGATTTCGATACAGTCTCATGTACCGTGTACAACTCACCACAGAGCCAACATCCTGTGAGTGTAAACAAGGCCCAGATCTCAGCACGGCAAAAGGCCCCTTTGCAGGGTGGATTTCTCCCCCATTTGTTTCTTTCTTACAAAAGGAAATGAACGTTATTGTCATGTTTGGACTCTGGAAGGCTCGAAGGAGTGACGGCTTCATCAACCCAGGCAGCTGTGCTTTGATACTCTAGCACATCTGGTAGCATGTGTGGTAAGCCCACTGAGCTCAGAGCCCAGCAGGTTAGCAGTGAAGTGGAAGTCTTCACTGTACTGCCTGCCTTTGGTTTTAGCAGTGAGACATTCTAATTAATGCCACAAAACACGGCCCATGCCATCCACAGTTTAATGATCTAAGCACAAACAGTAGGTCTGATCTATTTTTCCCCATTCACCTATTTTAAGCATAGAAGCTGTTTAGCACCACCAGCTGATTTCCCTTCCTGGGGCTTGATATTACTTTCAAGTTCCCTTAATAAGAACAGCAGGGAGAGAGTCTGTCATTAAACATACTTGGATTTTTTTTAAATGGCTGTCCTGGGAAGTGACCTCCTAAAATGCTGCATCTTAATTTCATGAAAGTCTCAGGAGACAAATCTGCAAGCGATCACCACAACATCCCCATTAATCCATCCTGCTGGCAAGCGTTCAAACCATAACTCAGCCATGAGCATGGCCTCAGCAGAGCTCAGGACAGGCAGGTCCTTGGACACAATGCCCTCAGGCAGAGAAACACGATTCAGTTACTAAAAGTTCCATCTGCCCTTTTTTCTCCATCCACGAGGACATCCAGTTCTTTGACTCCTCACTCCAGGCCAACATGCTGCCCACATTCAGATAAACAGTGCCTCATGACACAGACTGCGATTCACATTGTTAGCCATGAGCCGCTCAAAGGACTCACTCTCCATTGAATTAGCCAGAGTGGCTCATACTTTGCATTGAGATGGGAAGATCCTGAAATCAAACTGAAAGACAACAGAAACTGCAGGTACCTGTGGCTTCAGAGGCACAGTTTGATCAGCCAGCTTGGAACGTAAGCTCCTTGGGGTAAGAACTGCAGCTTTACAACAAGCCAAGCTCACTGCTAGTGTTCTACACTACTACTAACGAACACATCCTCCAGCCCATAAGACTGGGGAGGGCTTTCCAGGGAAGGGCTGATAGACAGGCCCAGGCTAGAGCAAGAAACTACATTGCCTGAGTCAAAAGAATGTGTTATACCAGAAAGGACAATGAGCCAGTCAGGCCAGTGCGGGGGTCTCTCAGGTGGCCTGTAACAAGTCTCAGTCTGGTAACTGGTAACAAACGGCTCTATCAGAGACTGCAGGAGCTGCAGGAACCCTGGTTACAATATCAACCTCTAGGCCACTGGGAGGCAAGAGAAGAGATGGAACATGCTGCTGAGCAGACAGCTCCCATCTGAAGGTACATTACACACAGAGCAACTCCGGGTGTTTGGATTGAGAAACAGGTCCCACCACAACACCAGACACTAAGCAAAGACACAAGCACTTAGCACCACAGGCACCTGACAGTAACAGGCCCAGCTCAGATGACTCAC
The DNA here is from genome assembly GCF_002925995.2 of Terrapene triunguis. Lineage (NCBI taxonomy): Eukaryota > Metazoa > Chordata > Testudines > Emydidae > Terrapene > Terrapene triunguis. The sequence continues at coordinate 19,476,936 of NW_020664582.1, read as the reverse complement.
AGAGACACTCGTGCTCCCTGGGTCAGACATGAATCCCCCAGGCTGGGATCTCAGCCCAGGCCTGAGCAGACTCGCCGTAGTTCAAGGAGGGCCATTGAATTATTTGACTCCCCATTATGCCAGACATGCTAAGAGCACTTTTTATAAATGAGTTCCCACTGCCAGGGTAGCGCTTAACCAACAGCCTCCAGGAAAAAGGAGCCGAAGCGACTAAGGGATAGCGCTTGTCGCACCATTTCTGGACAGCAGGTCTGCAGTCACAGGAATGCAAATTCCTCAAGAAAAAACCACCTGAGCAGTCAGTGAGCCCTGGAGAAGCCAGGAGAGCAGCCTCTCTGCTGGGTGAATCTGGGAACAGTCATACAGAGGAGAGGACTGGGAGATCTGGGAAATGCAAAGCAGTTCCTGGGAGTTCCAGAGCCCACAGGGCTGGGCCAGGCCTATACGCCGTCCCAGGGTCTGACAGGACACAGCCTCGAGGTGGGTGAGAGAGAAAAAGCCCAAACAATAACCAGCACAGGACTGGAGGGCGGCTAAGGAGAAGAAGAACCAGGAGACTAGTCCTGCAAGAATTCACACCCTGTGCCCTCGGTTACAAACACAGTCTAGTTGCTAACAATATTAAATTCCAAAAAGACTTGTAATGTAGGAAAATAAAATAAACATCCTGCACACTTACCCAATCCTGGTAAACAGCTTCCCATGGGCATGGAGAAAACTGAGGATGAACCTTTTGTTCAGCTGCATGGGAAAAAAAGAGGAGAAAACAATTAAACTCTCCCCGATTTCCTGTGAATTAACAGAGTCCCTGGTGAGAGAATAACCTGGCCTGCATGTGGGGGGTGGGCACTGTAGATGGGAACCAAATGGACGTGCCCAAACTCTCACAAACACTATGCACATAGGCACAGGGCAAGTGCCAAACAGCTGGAGCGTGAAGCCAGGGGGAGCAGGCTGGATGGACGCACAGCACCCTCTGCTGGCTACTGTGCCCATCTGCAGTGATCACAACCATCAACTTCTACTGGACAATCTGCACGATTAGCCAGAAACAAAGCAGCAGCAATGGTGCAGGTGATTTTACTGCATTGGGTGTTGATTTATCCTGCCCTCAGCTCAATGCTGGGAATCCTTGCGACACCAGAAGCAGTAACTGCTACATATTAGGAAACACTATTTCACTAGGAGGGTGGTGAAGCACTGGAACGTGTTACCTAGGGAGGTGGCGGAGTCTCCTTCCTTGGAGGTTTTTAAGGCCCGGCTTGACAAAGCCCTGGCTGGGATGATTTAGTTGGGAATTGGTCCTGCTTTGAGCAGGGGGTTGGACTAGATGATCTCCTGAGGTCCCTTCCAATCCTGATATTCTATGATTCTATGATAGCTGCTTCTGATGCACTGCTCAAAACATCGCTGCCACTTACCTGAATAAAGCCCTCACATCCGCTAGCCCCATCTGAAATAAGGGCCCCGCTGGTTTCTCTCTTCCCAAATAAGGACAATTTTGCTATGTCCAGGCATGAAAGATCTTTACCAGAGAGTCAGGGCAAACGAAGAAGAGGCTAGAGCAAGATAAATACAGTAAAAGCTGTGTTATCCAGCACTTTACCAACTGGAAAGCCTAGAAACCAGCATTTCTGATAGGGTTGCCAGGTATCCAGATCCGGGCGGTGCTCACCTCGGGCGGCTCCCTGCAAGTGACAACATGTCCCTGCTGCTCCTAGCCAGCATCCCCCATCCTCCCAACATGCTGGATAACAAAGCTTTTACTGTAACATGTTTACAGGCCTCTGAGTCTGAGAGACCTAGGAGGGTATTTCTGGGAGGAGCCTGGGCTGTAGAGGAGACAGATGCCTTCCCTGGGCACTCCTCCTTCCATCCATCACCTGCTAGACAGGGAGCTACATTTCTATGTCACTGTGGAATTGTTTCAGAGGCAGCTCATGAGTTTACGAGTACAGACAATGAACTGATGGAATATACAGGGGTGTACTTGGTAGCCTTCACCTATGAGATAAGCTGTCAGCATCCATACCTTATGAACAGAGGGTCACAGCCAGCCAGGCTGTAAAACACTGGGAGAAAAACTTTGGGGTGGGCTAAACTCTACAGGGCTTAAACGTAAGCTGTTAGCTAAGTCTAGGCTCTAGAATGCATGTTATGATTTTTTTATAGGTAACCATTTATTTCCATCATTCTACTGGCTTCTTCTTGAATCTCAATTCTTTGTTAAATAAACTTATGCTTGTTTTCACTATAAACATATCTAAGTGCTGTGTGTTAAGCGGAGCAGTGATTCTGAGGTGAAACTGGTAAACTGACGTGTATTATTCCTTTGAGGGTAGCAGATCTGTGAATTCAGAAAGTGTCCGATGGATTTGGGCTATCCACTCCCGGGAGCTGCCCTGAGGGAGAGTGGGTGGAGCGTGCCTGCACCAAGACAGAGGCGCCTGCGTAAGCTGAGAGGCAGTGCTTGTGTTGTCAGGGCTCCGCAGCAGGCACAGGCAAGGCCGGTGGTAGCGAGATGCCTCACAAGCCTGGGTGCCTGCAGGAAGTGTCACAGGTAATTTCATCCTGCTGCTCTAAATTCTCTCTGCAAGTTCATTTGGATATTGAACTTTTTCACTTCTCCTAAACTGTTTTGGACATTGCTGTGCATGGTTAAACAGTTATTGTGCTTCACCCGAGAAGTAGCTGCATTACAGTGCAGGAAGAACGGAACCCTATATGTCTTACCCTTCTTACTCACAGTGATGTTGTGAGGCTCATTTGCAAAGTTCTCAGATCCCGGGATGAAAGGGACTATTGAAGGACACAGCACTATTACGGCATGAGACAAAGAAATCAATCCAAGATACCCACTCCCTCGAGAACTGTCTGGAGAAGAGACACTGGCCAGGAAACCAGTAACAACCTGGACCCATTTGCAGGAGATGGCAGCTCTAACAAATTCCTAGCTCTTCTATAGCGCTTTCCACCTTTCAATCTCAAAGTGCTGTACAAAGGAGGGCAGTCTCATTGTCCCTATTTTACAGATGGGGGAAACTGAGGCACGGGGAGTGAAGCAACTTGTCCAAGGTCGCCCAGCAGGCCAACAGCAGAGCTAGGAATTAAACCCAGGTCTCCTGAGTCCCAGTCCAGTGCCCTATCCCCTAGGTTGTAAAGACTCAACTGCTAGCAGGGAACTGAATTTCTCCGATCCTGGCAGTGCTGAAGAACCTGTACAAATGTGGAATGAGGGGGCTGCTCAGGAGGCTCCCAGCTTGCTGGGTATTTACTGGGGTATGATGGTCCCAGGTCCGACACTAATTACCTCTCCTCTTGTTTGCTTTATTCTCCAGCCTACACCCATTATTTTGCAGTCCTGTTCAGTGGGGCTGCTCAATTAGGTATAATTAGGCTTGACCTGAATTCCCCCAGGACCCATGCAGGAGAGCAATGCCCTGCTGCAGCGTCGCTCCTGGGCCATGTGTGAGCTTAAACATAAAATCTGCTTGTAAAAAGCCCTAGACCAATTAAACTGGCCCCTGCAGCCAGGGGCTCTCACTCACTCACTAGCTATTTTGCTGTGGCCCTGAAGCACCCCTTGCATTGAAACTTGACTTCACTTGCCACCATTTTATGAACTCTGCAGATGAAACCCGGGGACTCGAGGAACACTTGGCCAGCCGGTTAAAGAGCAACTGGCAGAGCAGAGCAAGAAGCAATGTCCAGTGAGGGCCCTAATCCATTGTATCTGCCCAGTTTAAATATGACATAAGCACAGGCAGCCTCTCCATTGCCTCTCTGAGGGGAAGCAAAACCGCTCTGGGGTGCCAAGACCAGAAAAGAGCATTTAAGCCAAGATAATTTGATGGGCAGGAGAAAGCTTGTAGGAGTGTTACCGCTGGTGGGTACCCCAGCTTCCTGGGTTGAGCCTCCCAGCCCCTATCATGTGCCCTAGTTAAGGAAAGCCCATCACTGGAGTGAGTCTCACTGCCCACCGGGTGGATGAACCCAGAGCACAAATGGGTGGCTGGGACCCTGTCCTGCATGCTTTCTTTGACTGCTGGAGCATGGGAGAGGAATTCGCCACCTCCAGGATCCTTGAGGGGGGGGAATAAGGACCAGGGTGACTGAGCTCCCTCCATCAACCTGCCCTTCCCCCCGCACGAGCCCACACGTGCCCGATGTTCTCACGGCAGCTCTACCAGAGCGTGTTTGCAGGCTGCCTGTGTGTGAGGAGAAGGGGGTGGAGAATATAGGTGGCGTAGGACAGAAACTCTTTTCCTCCAGCCCCACTCCCAGCCCACAGCCCCAAAGAATTCTCAGCCTGCAGCCACTGCACCCATTTACTGGCAGTGGGGGAGTGGCAAAACTCCCCACCATGAGTGGAAAATGACACATGCACACCGTGGGGAAGCGTGTACCAGATTCTTCCCACACAGAATGAACCAGTCTTTTCGGAGGCAGGGGAGGGGGTAAACAGTACCCCAGCTCCACTCCCTTCAGCAGGGAGCACCAAGCTGCAGTCCAGTGCAATGCTGCCCGCTCCCAAAGGGCTGGATGGCTGCATACTGAATCCATGTGCTAAGTGGGAGCCATGTGGACATGGTGAATGTTTCGAGGAAGTGGAAGCCAGAACGCACACAGAACACCTCTGGGAAAAGAGCATGTTTCACGCTAACCAGCATCTGCAGCACCAGCCATCTGGCAGGCCTGGGCAGAGAAGAGCCTACGCGCCCTGTGCGGTAGCTGCACACATGGGCAGCCCCTCTCTCACTTGTTTCAACACAACTTCTACCCCACAGCCTCAGCTTCTGATGAGCTAATCGCTTGACAAGGAGATGAAAGTTCCAGAGTTCAACCTAAGGCCACTGGCTGCTTTGACTGGGCTCCTCTCTGAATGACTCTTTCCCTTGTGACTCACCTGCCAGTCAGTCCCTGGGAGCCCTCCTGCTCATCCAGTCAAAAGCTGCTTCTCACAGCAATAGGGAACAGTGACTTCCACTGAGCAGCGCAGGGCTCTGGGGCTAGGGAAAGAGGAAGTCACATCACCTGCTGCACTCATGTGGGGGAGGGGAACACTTCCCCAAACCCAGGGTACTGAGCTTCTTACCCTGAGGCAATGAACCCAGCCCAGGGCCCTGGGCAGAGGGCGAGTGCAGTTAGCAGGGCTGGGAAGGGACTCTCTTCCTTGCAACTTCCTCAAACCTTCCACCAGCCTCCAGTGCTGAAGGGCAGAGTGCCACAAAAGGCTTCTGCAAGGTGCTCTGGGGAGAGAAGGGCCGTGAGGACACACACTTTATATGGCATGTGCCATACACCTCCAGATCAAAGGGAAGAACAAGTTCCCTGAACATACAGATTATTGCACTCTGCAGCGGGCTCCATCCATGGCTGAGCGGACAGGTACACTGTACCAGCCAAACGGAGTTCCTAGCAGCCCCCAGCCAGATCATGGGGAAGTGGCACTGGGTTTGCAGCACTCTCTGGGGAAGAAGTAAGGAATGGCCTTCAGAGTAAGAATATAAGAATGACCACATTGAGTCAGACCAATGGTCCACCTAGCCCAGTATCCTGTCTCCAACAGTGCTCGGTGCTAGATGCTTCAGAGGGAATGAACAGAACATGGCAATTTATCAAGTGATTCATCCCATCGTCCAGCCTCAGTTTCTGGCAGTCAGAGGTTTAGGGACACCCAGAGCATGGGTTGTGTCTCTGCCCAGCCTGGCTAATAGCCACTGATGGACCATCCTCCATGAACTTACCTAGTTCTTTTCTGAACCCAATTTTACTTTTGCCCTTCACAACATCCCCTGATAATGAGTTCCACAGACTGCCTGTGTATAGTGTGAAGAAATACTTCCTTGTGTTTTAAACCTGCTGCCTATTCATTTCATTGGGTGACCCCTAGTTCGTGTGTTACGTGGAGGAGTAAATAACACTTCCTAATTCACTTTCTCCAAACCAGTCATGATTTTATAGACCTCTATCATATTCCCTCGCCCCCGTTAGTCATCCCTTTTCCAAGCTGAACAGTCCCAGTCTTTTTAATCTCTCCTCATATGGAAGCTGTTCCACCCCCTAGTCATTTTTGTTGCCCTTCTCTGTACCTTTGCCAATTCTAATATATCTTTTTTGAGATGGGGCGACCACATCTGCACGCAGTATTCGAGATGTGGGCGTACCATGGATTTATATAGTGGCATTGTGATATTTTCTGTCTTATTATTTGTGCCTTTCTTAATAGTTCCTAGCATTCTCTTAGCTTTTTTGACTGCCGCTGCACATTGAGCAGATGTTTTCAGAGAACTATCCACAGTGACTCCAAGATCTCTTTCTTGAGTGGTAACAGCTCATTTAGACCCCATCCTTTGGTATGTATGGTTAGGATAATGTTTTCCAATGTGCATTAGTTTGCATTTATCAACATTAAATTTCATCTGCCATTTTGTTGCCTAGTTTTGTGAGGTCCCTTTGTAACTCTTTGCAGTCAGCTTTGGACTTAACTAGCTTGAGTAATTTTGTAGTCTGCAATCTTCGCCGCCTCACTGTTTATACCCTTTTTTCCAGCTCATTTATGAATATGTTGAACAGCAAAGGTCCCAATACAGATCCTTGGGGGATCCTAGTATTTACCTCTCTCCACTGTGAAAACTACAGTTTATTTCTACCCTTTGTTTCCCATCTTTTAACCAGTTACTGATCCATGACAGGACCTACCCTCTTATCCCATGACTGTTTACTTTGCTTAAGCCTTTGGTGAGTCAAAGACTTTCTGAAAGTCCAAGTACACTATACCCACTGGATCACCCTTGTCTACATGTTTGTTGACACCCTGAAAGAATTCTAATAGAGTAATGAGGTATGATTTTCCTTTTCAAAAGCCATGCTGACTCTTCCCCCAACCAATCGTATTCATATATGTGCCTGATAATTCTGTTCTTTACTACAGTTTCAACCAATTTGCCTGGTATTGAACTTAGGCTAACTGGTCTATAATTGCCAGGATCACCTCTGGAGCCTTTTTAAAAAAAAAATCAGTGTTACATTAGTTATCGTCCAGTCATCTGGTGCAGAGGCTGATTTAAGCGATATATTACATACCACAGTTAGAAATTCTGCAATTTCATATCTGAGTTCCTTCAGAACTCTTGGGTGATACCATATGGTCCTGGTGACATCTGACTGTTTAATTGATCAATTTGTTCCAAAACTTCCTCTACTGACACCTCAATCTTGGACAGTTCCTCAGATCTGTCACCTAAAAAGAATGGCTCAGGTTTGAGAATCTCCCTCACAACCTCTACAGTGAGGACCAATGCAAAGAATTCATTTAGTTTCTATGCAATGGCCTTGTCTTCCTTTAGCATCTCGATAGTCCAATGGCCCCACTGACTGTTTGGCAGACTTCCTGCTTCTGATGTACTTAACAAATATTTATTATTAGTTTTTGTGACTTTTGCTAGTTGCTCTTCAATTTCTTTTTTGGCCTGTCTAATTATACTTCTACACTTGCCTTGCCAGAGTTTATGTTCTTTTCTATTTGCCTCAGTAATATCTGACTTCCAATTTTTAAAAGATGACTTTTTGTTTCTAACCGCCTCTTTTACTCTGTTGTTTAGCCATGGTGGTATTTTTTTTGACCTATTACTGACCTTTTTTTTTTAATTTGGGGTATACATATAGTTTGAGCCTCTATTATGGTACTTTTAAAGAGTTTCCATGCAGCTTGCAGGCATTTCACTCTTGTGACTGTTCCTTTTAATTTCCATTTAACTAGACTCCTTATTTTTGTGTAGCTCCCCTTTCTGAAGTTAAATGCTACTGTGGTGAGTTTCTTTGGTATTTTCCCCCTACAAGGATGTTAAATTTAATTACTTTATGGTCGCTATTGGTGAGTGGTTCAGCTATAGTTACCTCTTGGACTAGATCCTGTGCCCCACTTAGGACTAAATCAAGAATTGCCTCTGCTCGTGTGGGTTCCAGGGCTAGCTGCTCCAAGAAGCAGTCCTTAATGGTGCCTAGAAATTTTACCTCTGCATCCTATCCTGAGATGACATGTTACCAGTCAATATGGGGATAATTGAAATCCCCTATTATTACTGGGTTTTCTGTTTTTTGTAGCCTCTCTAATCTCCATGAGCGTTTCACAATCACTATCACTATCCTGGCCAGGTGGTCAGTAGTATATTCCTACTGCTATACTCTTTATTATTCAAGCATGGAATTGCTATCCATTGAGATTCTATGATCCTGTTTACATTTTAGATTTTTGCTATGCAGTCAAACCTCAGAGTTACGAACACCTCGGGAATGGTGATTGTTCGTAACTCTGAATAAAACGTTATGGTTGTTCCTCCAAAAGTTTGCAATTGAACATTGACTTAATACAGCTTTGAAACTTTACTATGCAGAAGAAAAATACTGCTTTTAACCATCTTAATTTAAATTAAACAAGCACAGAAACAGTTTCCTTCTCTTGTCTAATCTTTTTTTTAAAAACTTCCCGTTTATTTCTTTAGTAGTTTACATTTAACACGGTACTGTACTGTATTTGCTTTTTTTTTTTTTTTTGGGTCTCTGCTCCTGACTGATTGCGTACTTCTGGTTCCAAATGAGGTGTGTGGTTGATCGGTCAGTTCGTAACTCTGGTGTTTGTAACTCTGAGGTTCTACTGTATTTCACTCTCTGCTTTATTTCACATGTAATGCCACTCCCCCCGAATCCCTCAGTGTGACCTACTCTGTCATTCCTATATATTTTGTACCCTGGGATTATCATATCCTACTGATTATCATCATTCCACCAAGTAATGCCCATTATAACAATGTCCTCATTTAATACTAGGCACTCAAGTTCTCCCATCTTAGAATTTAAGCTTCTTGCAATTGTGTACAAGCACTTCTAAAACGTGTGACTATTTAGTGTCTGCCTTACATGTGATGTAACTGAACGGGACTCTCTTTCATTTGACAGTTTCTCTTCAGTTCCTACCTGTACTTCATAGAATCATAGAATATCAGGGTTGGAAGGGACCTCAGGAGGTCATCTAGTCCAACCCCCTGCTCATGGCAGGACCAACACCAACTAAGTCAACCAATCCCCAAGTATCAACTTCTATCCTTTCCTCTTCACTAGGATGCAAAATATCCCATTTAATAAATACTCCCCTAAGGGCTGCATCCGTCCAAACCGTGTGCTCCTCCATACCTGTCAGCCCAGGCCTTAGTTTAAAAACTCTATGAACTTTTTAATCTTACATGCCAGCAATCTGGGCCCATTTTGGTTTAGGTGGAGCCCATCCTTCTTTTATAGGCTCCTCCTTTCCCCTTTTCCTAATAAACCAAATTCCTCCTCCAAACACAATTGTTTCAGCCACGCATTGAGACCCTGCAGTTCTGGCTGGCCCTATGGATGGAATTAGAAGCATTTCAGGGAATGCTACCATGGAGCAGGAGTTTGACAATTCAGTAGAGGGCATTCCAGAAACACTGGTGTCCAAAGACATTATGAGCATATAGTAAAGGTACCAGTTATAAAACCAAACCACCTAGTCAGGCAGAAGAGGGGGGACCTCACACACAGCTAGTACCTGAAGCTGAAAACAGCTCTTTCAGCTGTCTTGAGTCAGTATGTGAAGACAGACTAAACCCTCCCAGGAAGAGGCAACACCACCAGACAAAGCTGTCTACCTCTGTCCATGCAGCATTCAGACACTGCATCACCAAGCAACGGGACTTGTAGCATGGAAGGAATCTGCATTGATTAACAGCTGGAAGAGGGGCTAAGGAAACCAGGAGCAGATAAAAGACATACTAGACAAGCCAGCTTAAATCACAGAAATGGCACAATGAGAATGCTCAGGTGATGCTCAGAACCTCTGCCAGACAGCCTAGTGCTGGTAGAGGCAAGGGGGGTGAGGGAATATTTGTTAATTGGACCAACGTCTGTTGGTGATCAAGACAAACTTTTAAGCTCCACAGAGCTCTTCTGCAGGTCAAGTATGTGGCGTTTGCAAGCTTGTCTCTTTCACCAACAGAAGTTGGTCCAATAAAGACATTACCTCACCCACCTTGTCTCAATTAGAGCTGGTAAGACAGTTTAAGTGAAGGTTCAACACAGTCTCAAGTCAGAAGAGGGGAGAAAAAAGAACCAATTTCAAGGGACTTTGCGCTGCTCAAGAAACGTCTCAAAACATGTCTCCCACCCAGCGCCACAACACAGGAAACACCATCAAGATGCACAAGAAAGGGAGAGGCAAGAACTGATGTGGGAACTAGAGGATCCAGCTCTCTACATGAGCAAAGAGCCATCCGGCTTGCTGCAAGGAGCCAGAACGAGTGCAGAGCTCTGGCACCTGAGCGTCAGCCCCAGCTGTGAACAAGGCACCAAATAAGGGAAGGATTCTGGCGCATCAACTCCCAAGGAAAAACTGTTTCAAGTTAAAAATTGTTCCTTCAGGTTTGGAACTAAATTTCTGTATCTGTTCTTTATCAAGTACAGCAAACTTTCCTCAACAGCAGCAAAGCTTCTGTGGAGCAGAAACTAGTGTCAGAATCAAAATGGGCTGCAAAAGACACGTCCATTAATCAAGAGACACCAGCTGCAAGACTGCATGAAGAGAACACATCACCTCCACTGGGAGGCTGTGAGCACAGCAGGCAGCTCTCCTAGGTCTAGGGTGTCCTCAGTGGTGAGGGGCTTGGGCTGCAGACCCCTAAACTACACAGTTCAGCTCCAAACCATCTACCACATCTGTCCCACACACTTGGTGACTGGTGGGTTTACTGGTAACCAGCCACTAGTGGCGTCAGTCCTTTCTGAGGCACAGCTTCCTTGCTCATGAATTTGTGCAATAAGGTTCAGTGTTCCTTCAGGCAGGCACCAGCTGGGACAATGCGACTCTGCCTGCTCGGGGGACACACTGCCAGATCTTCCATCATGCTCTATAAGATTCTCTCTTCCAGGGGTGGCTTCTTTAGCATTTCAGCCCCTTTGCTAGAGCTGGCACGTTCATCCATTACAATAGCAACACCAACTCTGCAGCACCTCCCAGGCACACCCAATCTGAGATCTCATCACACTCCAAACTAAGCAGGGTCAGACCTGGACAGTGTTTGAATGGGAGACTGCCAATGAAAATAATACATTTATACAGCCCTTTGTATCTTCAGAACATTCTACAAATGTTAATTTACTAATCCTGGAAAACCCAGAGAGCTGCATGGTGTGGTGCTGGTCAAACAGTAGGAGGTGCTTTTCCCTTTTCCTACAGAAACCCTTGCAAGGTACTGGTGGGTGCTGTGTTGTTAGAGGGGCTATCTTTCACAGGAGATATAAAACCAAGGAGTCTTTAAGATGACATGGCAACTTTTGCAAGAATATATGCGTTAACCATAGCATTGTGGCCAAATTCCAACATCTGGGTAATTATATTCTGACTAAATTCTCCTACAATATCAAATAGATACAGAACTCTCCTTCGTCTCCTGTCCTAAGTCACTATTTAATGCTGTTTGCTGTTAGCAGTTTCCATGTCCCACCCCAGAACTGGCTGCATTTCAGTGTTGGTACAAGTGATTCCTGTGTGAAAAATGTATGTGCATGCACACAGTTTGTAAAGAACTTTGATTATTTGGGATTAAGAAATTATACAGAAAAGTAAAATCCACTTTGCTGATGCTTGTGGTACCACTGTAAAGAGGTCCAGAGCCCTGAAGTACCACAGACTTGTGACACACACCTGTACCCTCTATGGCAAAGGGAAAGTTGACACGCTCACCCACCCCCCACTGCTCTGTTGCTGCAGGAGGCTGAGGGATACTGGCTATGATTCTATGGCAGGTTTGATCGTTGTAAGAAATTACAAGTCAGCATCTCAGCAGAGGAAACAGAAACCCTTAGAGAAGCTCCGGTGAAACAGACAAGCCTTCCAATCCCCTTCTCAGGGCACCGCCAGGTCCCATTGCAAGGCTGGTGGGATAATGAGCAAGGACTTTGTACACAGAGCATTTTAGTAAAATGACACCAGTTAGTGGAGGCTCCATTGGCTCTTGCCAATTCTGAACAACCAAATGTACCTGACCAATACATACACCGTACAATATTTATCAACAAAAACGGCATTACAGTACCCAATTTTCTCCTTCCCAGCACTGGCCACTCTAAAACATGCCCAAGATACTCCTCAGACAAGATGTCAGGTTAATGTTCAATGCAGAGTTCTCTACAAGTTGGCGCTGGTGCTGCAGGTTGTTTGGGACACGTGTTCTGCTCTTCATGCTGAATGTGGCTGTGCAGTACAGGATGGAATAGAGGGCACTGGCATCAGCAAGACAAGTGACCCAGGCAGACCCATTCTTTGTGCGACGGGGTGAGGGAGAGTCTGTGGGTTCAGTGTTGAAGTGGAAGGCAGGGTACAGCACAACTGATTTCACAGCACACTACTAAGCAAACGCTCCTTAAACCAACTGGTTTTCACTAGCAGTGAGGCGGCTTCCCCCTTCCTGTAACTTAGCGACTCCACAGATACACAAATGATCATTGATAGAACATTAATTCTGAGAGGCATGTGAGGGATACATTTAATAGCTTTTAAAATCAGAAGGGATAATTGCGTTCATCTCATCTGAACTTCTGAATAACCCAGGCCAGAGAACCTCACCCCGGTTCCCGCATCCAGACCATAACTTGTGGTAGAGCTAGAGCAGAGCTTTCAGAAAGAGACATCCAAGTGATGGAGAATCCACCACAACCCCTGCTGAGCTGTTCCAATGGTTAATTACAGTCACTGTTAAAAATGTGCACCTTATCTCCAGCTTGAATTTTTCTAGCTTCAAGCAGTTGGATCTTGTTATGCCTTTGCTAGATTAAAAAGTCCTTTATAGTCAGACATCTTCTCCCTGTGTCATGCTTACAGACTGTGACCAAGTCAACATTTAGCCTTCTTTATAATAAGCTCAATAGATTGACCTGCTTGTTTGTGAGCTCTGTGCTGAACCTGCACTTCTTAGAACGATGAACCACTGCTCTGTGGTGCTGTTCCACTGGTGACCCAATTTCTAACTGGGAGAAAACAAAGATGATGAATACTTAGTCCTGCCTTGAGTGACAATCAAGTGAAGGTGCCGATGAGCCATTTCCAGGGGGTGGCTGCCAGCGTCCCCCCTCCTAAGTTATACCCCACTTGTTATGTGTCACAAAGAAGGAAGGGGAGAAAAGCCCAGGAGACAGGACTCTCTCTCATTCCTGCAATAGGATAAGAACCTCTCCAGAAAATAACAACATTGTGACATATAATTCTGATGATGTCAGGAGAGGTCAAGCTGAGAGGCTCACCTCTTCCTTGGAGGTGAACCTGTCCAAGTAGCAGCACATTAGTGGTGTGGTGTGGAGGGGATTCAATTCAAAGGCTGATACCTCTGTGAAACCCAGGAGCATGCACTAGAATATGTGTCATCTGAGATTCAAACAAGCTGTCAGGACAAAGTCTCTGGAAAACCAGGTTTCAGTCTGTTCTATCTGCTGAAAAGGTCTGAAACAGGACTATGTTAACGCAAACTGGATACCTATGAGAGCACGCCAGCAGGATCTACATGGGGCAGTTAGAGCGCAATACATTACAAAATCACACTCCTCTAGAGTGCTTTGCAAGCACCATGTAGACAAGCTCTTAGACCAACGACAAAACCCATAAGGAGGATTGTTGAGCCTATAAGCACCTGCCTCATTCTGGGAAATCTACCAAACACTCTCCTGACACTCCACTTAGACCCTTTCCCAGCACTGCCAATTACTACCATTGCTAGGCCTAAACCGCAAACTCCCTCCTTCCATCCTCAGCAATGCCCCACTCCAGAGCCCAGACCAGCACATTCACTTCGGAAGGATGGATTCGTGTAGCAGCAGGAGGTGGCTGGTTAGAACGAGGAGGGGGCTTTGGCCACACACAAATCCCTGGCTACTCAGCAATGATGGGAAAGAAATGAAGACAGAGTGAGTCACAGGGAAAGGGGCTTTCAGGAAGACAGCATTTGCTTGTAAATCTAGCAAGCTCGTTAGAACCTTCTCTACTCGTTCAAGCCTTTCTGAGCACAGGGGATGTAAGCACCCTTCCAAGGCACCGTAATGTTCCAGATACCCACTAGCATCAGATGTCCATGGCTGGAAGGAAAGCACGTCACACAATCTCTCCCCGTCAAGCTGTGTTAGTCCCTACCTTGGTCCTCACATTTAAAAAAAAAAAAAATACATTCACCAACATGGTCTGAAAAATCGATACCAACTTCTGGAAATTCTTACTGGTAACTAAGCCCATACTTTCTGGGTAATGACAAAAGGTCAAGTGAGTTGGAAAGCAACATGTGGGTTCCACTTGACATGCACGCACAGGATCTATTGGTAATCGGGCCTGGTGAGCTGTGACAGGTCTCAGCAGCACATTGGGGAAGGCCCATGGAAGAGCTCAAGAGCCCAGAGCTGGGGAAACGGCGTTGATTCTTGGGGATCTCTAGTGCCACTGAGACAGGAGAGGAGGGCTCTACAAATATTTTCAAACAAAAAGCATAACTAAAAAAGGGAGTTCCGTGCAAGCCTGGGAGGGTGTGTAACTGGCAGGCTAGAGGGAGCAGAAGCCAGTGCTAGCTGCATGGCTTATGTCACGTCTCAAGCCCAGAGAGGCTAGGAATGTGGTTTTAGTGTTTAACCAGCCTCAACTGCAGCCTGGCACACTCTGCTTCCTCCCGAGAGAAGGCCTCTCTCTGTTAGAGGAAAGAAACCAAGATCACAGCTCGAAACAAAACGGCTCGAGTAAAAATAAAGCCCAGGGTGGTTTGGTGACCGAGGTCACGTTAGGAGGCAGAGAGTTTGCAGGCTGGGGGATGCACTCAGAGGTGCTCACACTGCCAACCAAGAGAAAAATTACAGTGGGGAGACAGAGAAGAGAACTAACTCAAGTCCAGCAAGTAACAGGTTGAGAAGCCCCTTCACACGCCACTTGCACTAGGCCTGCTCCCCAGCTCTTGACACATAATTTGTAAACCGTTTCCTAAACACAAAGGAAAAAACCCCAGACCTTGACCTGACCTCCACAAGTGAGTAACCAAAACCCAACAGCTTCCTGCAAGCCTGTGGGGGTGGAGACAGGACTCTGCTTGGGGTGGGAGAGGAGAGAAATCAGGAAGCAGGTCTCTAGTGAGGGCGAGAATTCAAAAAGCTTGCCAGGGCATAGCGGGGAGGGGAGAGGAAAAGCTTTGGGAAGCTGGCCTTTGGCCGCCTGCTAGCACCTAGCATCCTCTCCCCAGAAATCTCTTCTCTTCCCTTCCTCATGGGAGCAGCACTTCTGGAGCATAATGCAACAAAGCAGCTGATACAATTCAAGGTAATGCAGTAAGGAGGACAGGGAGCAATTACTTTTATTTTCCTGCCAAAGCAGAACACAATGCACGGGCGACAGCAGGGCTCCCAAGTCCGACATTAGGGAGCTCATTATCCATCTAGCAATACTTGGACAACCAGCCCAGCCAGGAGTCACCCTGGCTGGAAACATCCATAGCCAACGTGCAAAGGAGACAGATTTCCTGAGCCACCAGAGGCTCCCTTCTCACTCCAACGTTCTAGTGCCTGCTACAAGGCCCTGTGCTCAGCTGGCCCTGGTGCTGAGCTGTGGGGAGTATGAGCCAGCACTGGCTCATGCACTGTCAAAGAACCAGGAGCCCCCCACACTGGAGGACAAACATTCCACCTCTCTGGAGCACCTCAGTGTACAGCATGAACACGAGGGTCCATGGCTGTCAGGCTATTAGATAAGTGCCTGGGGCTTGGCTGGATTAACTGGTGACCTGCCCACCACTCACAGTGATTTTGGGTAGAGATGGAGCACACGGCGGCGGGTGAACATCCTATAAGGATTAAAAGGCATTAGTCCTGAGCTAACGGTTTCTGGGGCATTCACTCAAATGGTGAGTGCAGCCCTGTCGGTTTCCCAGCGCATACATACTGGGTGCCCTCTAACCTTTCATAGAGCTGTGCTCCAAGAGAACAGTAGGCGGAGAATTCACAGAGCCTGCTGCACCAAAGCGTTTGTGCCTCAATTCCCGATTGCACTGTTTACACTGGAAATAGAAGCCATGTCTGCCTCAAGTTACTCTCCAGATCTCAGCTCCCCGAACAAAAGGGTCACTCTTTGCCTAGGCTCCCCACCCGACCCCAGGAGGCAGTAAAACAAGGAGCCTTGCACTTCTGCCAGCAGGTATTATTCTTCCGCAGGCAGGCTCTTGTAAAACCAGAGCAGGCTGACTCTCATCATAGCCTGCACGGAACAGGAAAATGTACGAATAGCTTGAAGCCTAAGCTAGATGCCAGGGCGCTCTCAGTGGCCCAGACTCTCTCCAACATCCTATGGAAGCAGCATCAGAAAGCTGGGAAGATTGTGCTTATGGCGTCGTTAATTCTCAGTCACGTCATTCTGCTCCTGAGAGCGTCCGCCTCTACTACTTCTGCACAGTCGCAGTATAGCCCCCTCCTTTAACTCCTGTCTTTGTGCTGACCCCAAAACCCTGGGCCACCCAGCTAGCTCCATTTTGAACTCGGCTGTCTGGGCTGCCCTCCTCCTGCCACCCCAAAGCTCAACCTACTTTACTTTCCCCTCTGTCCAAAACACCGTGATTTAACAATTCTCTTTAGCGGCTTGGGAACCTCAGGCCTCCCCTTTAACTGTTCTTTAGCCTCTGGGAACTGTGCAGGTGGTACAGTCACACTAGCATGAGCACTATGACTGAGGAGACAAGTTCCCATTAGTCTGACGAAGTGTCAGAAAAGATGCGTTTTCCTACTGGAGCTCTCCCCCTGCGAAGGGGCAGGTATAGGATTTTAATAACACGCCATTTCAACTTTTGTCTGTCGCTTATTTCTAATTATATGTAGAGGAAAAGAGCTACAGGAAACGCTGCAGATGTAACAGCAGCTCCCTTCACACACGACTTCACTAGGCAAGGGAGTATTTCTCTGTGGTATAGCTATAAGTGCAAAGATGTATTCTTTGCTACTACGGTGCCAAGCACCTCAGAAACACACAATGCTCCCAGAGAGAGCAGGGCAATCCCAGTGTGAGCGTGGATTGGATGGGTGGGATTGATACACAGGCGAGAGCAGCTGAGTCACGCTGGGTGAGAGTGAAACAGAGTGATCCAGGACAGAGGAATACTGCAAAGCTATTCAGCTAGGCTGAGAGGAGATTTTATTCTACATCTCTATGAAATCTCATCACCAGCCACAGAAGCCCAGACTCGGAACAGACTTTAGGCTGGAATTAAACAGATGAGGAAACCAGCCATTCCCCTGCCGCCCCAGTCAGCACAGTCACCTAAGTGACCCAGCACCCATGAGGAACAAGCACATGGAGAAGAAACAGCAAATAGAACCCAGGGAAAACGGATGTGAAACACAGAGGGGCTGACTAGGAAAGTGACCTTGCTCTCTGCTGAGGACATCTGCCCTACGATGAAAGCAGCATGCAGCCCAGGCAACCTACAGGACTCATCAGTGCTCCTGGACAGACAGACAGAGTCACAGGAAGTGCCTCCTCCCACCTTTGATTACTATTATGGTTACAGGGATGCATCTGGTGTCTAGACACCATGGTGATGGGATGATTAGACAAGCAGTGGGTAGAAGAGAATCATTCAGAAAGGAAGAGCTGGTGAATGAGGGAAGATGAAAATGGTCAAAGATGTCCTGACACAAACAGAAACAACTTGTACCCAGCCATGAAGAGAGCCATAGAGAGACAAGCATGGTCTGGCAAGCTCCATGAGCCAGAAGAACCCAGACCGGGGGGGGGGGGGGGGTGTGCAGGGACAACCCATCTGATCTCAACTGCCTTGCAAGGACAAAGAGGTGACCTTGCATTTTCATAAAGCACCACTTCCAGCTTCAGACCAGCATTTCCCTGATCACCTAACGACGAGCAGATTTTCCAATCAAGCACAGTACAAGGGATACTTGGGGAAAGGTCGGGGGCTAGAAGGGCCCAGAGCCCATCTCCAGCCAATTGTAGGTGACTGTGAGGGCACTGCACAGAGAGGTATCGCCTACAGATCTGACACTCGGCGCAGTTCATGCTCCGTCAGCTACCCTCGCCACCTCACCCAGCTCTGTCACACACCCTTCCCACTCTCACCACTAGCACTCACACCCACCACAGTCATTTAGAGAATTAACAGCAAAATCAAGGATACTATGCACAACGAGCTATGCTAATGCAGTGTTAAGACTGAGATATTAATCACCAAAAATGAAGATCTTCCATAGGTATGTCCAACGTGCCCATTACCTTAGTATCTTGGCACTGAATAGAAAGGTCAGAACCCCACTACATTTCGTCTGTAAGAAGGCATCTGCTCTCCTCATTCCTTTATGCAGCTGCTGGTGGCATTCTATTGCTTGTTTGCAGAAACGAGGCTGATTTGTTCTTTCAGTTGCTGCTACTGAGGAGGAAGGCTTGTGCGAAGAGCTGCTTGCAATGAGCTTTGAACTGCAGTTCTACTAGTCCCACTGTAACTGCAGCTTTGCCCCATTGCATCGATGTGCTACTGCAAAAGGGCCTGTCATTACAAGGGCCGACAATACTGGCAAGGGACACATTAGTCAAGAAATAACTAGTATTGTTCAGGGGACAGAAAAGTCTTGTGGCTAGATCACAGGACAGGGAATCAGGAGACTGGATTCTGGTCTTAGCTTTGTCACAGGCTCTCTGTATGGCCTAAACTTTCCATAGCGGTACGATACTGTCCTACCTCAGAAAGGGTATAGAAGGGTTAATTCATTACTGGTTGTAAAGCACTCAGACCTCCACAGAGGAGGACAAGGTATTATTTAATTATTACAACGCCTCTCTGCTCTAACCTTAGTTGCACCTATGGAGCATGTTGCATGATGATGTGAGGAACAGTCTACTGCGATGCATAACCAAAAGGCAAGGCCACTGTGGGAACCTTAACTCTGCACTTCCTGACAGGGGTGATTAAAATCTCTGACTCTGAGTAACATTAACACTTTCTCAAGGAATTGAGAGAACTTGGACGGTTTGCTCCACTGGCTCACAGTGTGCTCACCAAGCTGCACCCTCTAAGTATCCCATTTCAAACCTAGATACAGGCACAAGGCAATTGCAGCCAGTGGCAGCCAGGAAGCAGGGACCCAGCTCTTGGACTCACTTTGCACTACTCAGCTGTAAAAAAGCTAAAAAACAATGGAGCTGGTCATTGGCTCAGACACTTTCTTGCTTCCCTGCGTAGGAACATGCACATGGCAATCCAACCATCAGGAGGCCAGTGCACCAGCCCAGCACAGGCTAGAGTGTCAATGCTACACATTTCCAAGAGACTTCAGTGCAGCTGGAGAAAGACAGACAAGGAGAGCTAAGCCCCAAAAGACGGCAGCATTATAACCCAGGACCGGCATTAGCCCTCTGCGACATAGCCCAAGGCAACAGGATGCCCTCAGCATGCAGGCTCCAGGCCAACAGAGAAAGGGGCCAGAGCCAGGATACCTCGAGGAAGAGGGTTGCATTTGCTGAGCTCTGCTGCCCCCTGGAAGATGTGATGTGGTGAACAGTGGCAGAAGAAACCGCACCAAACCTCTAACTAGCCGTTTTTACAGCGCTACAGGCAAATTACAGGACTGCACTTCAATCTTCTTGGTGGTAATGATAATCAGCCTAGTAATTTGTCCTTCTCCAGCCTTTTTCATCTCACGGTCTCAGCCAAAGGGCTTTACTAACCCGATGGCCAGCCCCCCCCCCCCCCGAGGCTGGTGTCATTATCCCCATTCTACAGAATGGGAAAAGAAGGCACAGAGAGGGAAGTGACTGGCCCAAGGCACGCACGGAGGGAGTGCGAAGCTGAGCAGAGTCCCCTGCTCAATAACATACAGAACACACGTCAGTGCTAGCATGCGTTTCCTGTCCAGAGAACAAACACTCAGTATGTGGCCTCTCTGCTGAGCACGCCAACCAGGGTCCAACAGTGGTGGCTTTATGATGCAGACATCAAGATCCCAGGGAACAGACTCAGGATAACCATTTTCAGTCACCACTGCCTTGACTGGATTTGAAGTAGCACCTAGACGAGAAATCTCTTCCTCAATTCCCTGGGCCTTATATAATATAACAGCTATTTTACAGTATTACACTCAATCCTTGAGTGAGGGGACTTTCCCCTCTCCCTCGCCTGCTCTTGTCCAGAAATTAAATACCGCTTCCCCAGATTGGGAGCATGTGGTGAAGTAGGTGCCGCATGTACGCATGGTCCCAGCACACCAGAGTCAGGACAGAGGAGAGAGCACTGCTTAGCTCCAACCTTGCCTAGTGCTAAAGCTGGTGGGGAAGGCAACACAGGAGACAACGAAACAGTTTAGATTAGTCTATAAAAGAGCATCCAAAATCCTGGCACATGTTCCCCTAGGACAGCAGTTGTCTCCCCGCCCCTCCAGTGAACTTGTGTTCCTGCTTCATGTGATCAAGGGCTGATGTTCTCTTAGGTCAGCATTGACTCTCCTCTGTGCTTGGCACAACCTCATTAGGAGGAGAAACAGCACCACATAGTGGCAAGACAGAGCACTCCTCAACCTCCTTGTAGTCACTATGCTAGCGGAAAGAGCCGGGGCATAGGGAAAACACGAATGAGGATGACAACAGAGGAAAGAATGAAGGAGTAAAAATAGAAGAACTTCATGCACTGATCCTGGTGTAAGATGTTCTTGCCTTCTTAGCTCTCCTCACTTTCCCTTCTGTATCTCTGGCAGCAACAGAGAACACAGGCCGGTGGGAAAAGCCATTCCCAGGCCTTGTGTTTCAAGCACATGCATCAATCCGAGTCTAAGAAGAAAAACAGGCCCCCAATCTGTGCTGACATTGCCAGCGAGCTGCATTTCAGAAGGGGCGTAGCAACGCCATAAGCAGATCAAGGCTACAGTACGCTTAGTGCAGCTGAAGACAACAAACCAGTTCTAACAACGAAACGATCTTTGTGGAGGTCTTGGCCCTGCCCTGTGTGAAGAGCATGTCTCCCACCCCTAGTCAGGTATCCCCTTGCAGCTGTCTCCGGAGAGGCTGCTCAGAGCTCTTATGCAAGGTCTCCTGCATGCAAGATATGCCAAGAACATGTCTGCATTCCTAGAGAAAGACAAAGCTCCAAGCAGGTGTCCTCCTAACAATTGGCTTGTTCAGCTTACAAATTCATGGGCCATATCTGACTCACAGAGTTCGTTCAGACTCACCCTTGCTAGGGACAGAGATGGGACCTGTGAGAGATGCCTTTGGTTTAGTCTTTCCCTTGCAAGAGGAAAGGAAAGTATCTGGCTTCCAGCACAATAAACAACACACATACTACACCTACAATAGAAGTTAAATCTCTGCCTTTCACCCTCCCTGAGCACGACTCCGACCAGGTGGCTCTAGGGAAAAATGTCCCATTTCCAGGAAAAGTCCCAAAGGCTGGAGGATCACCAGCAATCCACAGCTCCTAACTGCCGACCTCCCCATTTCCCATCTCTTTGTGTCACCTAAATTAAAGCCCCTCAGTGGAATCTTTTTGCTGCCTCTTCCATCTGTCTCTTTACAATTCCACGAACAGCAACATGACCACGTTACCAAAGAATAGGTGATAACAACATGCCTTAAACACAAGAAGTACAAGGTCACCAGCTCCTTAGCCTGACCAGGGCACTGCTGGCATAGGAGAAGCCAAAACACTGGAAATTTAGCAACAAGAAAGCAAACTAGATGCAGTGTCATTCAATTGCATTCCAAACATATGACACCAAAGACAACAGCAGTATTCCACAGAACTCACATCACTGGGGCTGAGGTTCCCAAGCCCGTTGTCCTGCTCAGACTCCTTGCCAGATTCATGGCCATGGGAGCAGCGGGGGTGGGAGGGATGAATCCAGATCTCCAGCCGAGTGGCGTCGTCTCCAACTTGTCGGAATGTGGACTTCTTGCCCTTCCCCCATCGGCTGGGGCTCAGTTCCAGCACCTGATGCTGCTTTTGTTCCATCTGCTCAGCCTGTGCAGACAAGACACACAGATTCAGAAACCTCTGGGATCATGGCTCAGGAAAAGTAAGTTGTCATTTCATTTACCGGGAAAAGAATCTGTCAGAAGCCAGCAGTTCCCCCAGCTTGCAAAGCACAGCAGCTCTGTTGTTTGGCTGCTGGTGTTTAGTAACCTCAGCACTGGTGAAAGATGCTCGGTTGAGTGCCCAGGAGTTTGAAAGACTTTATCTAGCCACAAAACACCTACGCAGCACGAGCTGTGCACTGCCAACCTGTCACACCTCTGATCTGGAGCGTCCACCTCTCAGGAGAGGAGAGGAGAGGAGGGGAGCTCAGTCTCCCTGGCCCACCTGAACTCTTGACTTATTTGATAAACCCACCGACTAGCACGCCAAGTAGTACGGTGGTGACTGAAATGAGGTGGATCCCTGTCTCACTAGGAACTGGAGCAACTTTCAGTCATTGCTTAGCTAAGATGCCCTTTAACCAGTCGCCCAGAGATGAAAAAGCTCCAGAGCTTATCAGGGATCTCTTAAACCACTCACCGCTCTTTGGAGAGAAACGGGAAAAGAAGCTTCACTTTGGCAGCTGAGTCTCCTTTCCACCCTTTGCAAGAGCCAAATCCATACCCAAGAGCCATTTGCCAACCCCCCACCAATCATAAGAACATATGAACGGCCAGACTGGGTCAGAGCAAAGGTCCATCCAGCCCAGTATCCTGTCTTCCGACAGTGGCCAGTGCCAGGTGCCCCAGAGGGAATGAACAGAACAGGCAATCACCAAGTGATCCATCCCCCGTCGCTCATTCCCAGCTTCTGGCAAACAGAGGCTAGGGACCCCTTCCCTGCCCATCCAGGCTAACAGCCATTGATGGACCTATCCTCCATGAACTTATCTAGTTCTTTTTTGAACTCTGTTATGGTCTTGGCCTTCGCAACATCCTCTGGCAAGGAGTTCCACAGGTTGACTGTGCATTGTGTGAAGAAATACTTCCTTTTATTTGTTTTAAACCTGCTGCCTATTAATTTAATTTGGTGACCCCTAGTTCTTGCGTTATGAGAAGTAGGAAGCAACACTTTCTTATCTACTTTCTCTAAACCAGTCATGATTTTATAGACCTCAATCATATCTCCCCTTAGCTGTCTCTTTTCCAAGCTGAAAAGTCCCAGTCTTATTAATCTCTTCTCATACAGAAGCAGTTCCATACCCCTAATCATTTTTGTTGCCTTTTTCTGAACCTTTTCCAATATATATTTTTTGAGATGGGGGCCACCACATCTGCACACAGTATTCAAGATGTGGGCGTACCATGGGTTTATATAGAGGCAACATGATATTTTCTGTCCTATTATCTATCCCTTTCTTAATTATTCCCAGCATTGTTTGCTTTTTTGACTGCCGCTGCACATTGAGTGGATGTTTTCAGAGAACTATCCACAATGACTCCAAGATCTCTTTCTTGAGTGGTAACAGCTAATTTAGATCCCATCATTTTATACGTATAGTTAGGATTATGCTTTCCAATGTGCATTACTTTGCATTTATCAACATTAAATTTCATCTGCCATTTTGTTGCCCAGTCACCCAGTTTTGAGAGATCCCTTTGGAGCTCTTCACAGTCTGCCTGGGTCTTAACTATCTTTAGTAATTTTGTATCATCTGCAAATTTTCCCACCTCTCTGTTTACCCCTTTTTCCAGATCATTTATGAATATGTTGAATAGGACTGGGCCCAGTACAGACCCCTGGGGGACACCACTATTTACCTCTCTCCATTCTGAGAGCTGACCATTTATACCTACCCTTTGTTTCCTATCTTTTAACCAGTTACCAATCCATGAAAGCACCTTCAGCATGTCCCAGGGCTAGAGCAATACACCCCTAGCACTCGTCAGGAAGAACCTGCAGGACATGGCAGGAGGCACCATCAAGGAGGGAGCAGCAGCACCTGCAGCATCAGGCAGCCCCGCACCAAGACTCACCTTGCGTTTTGTCTCTTCAAACAGGCTCATGAGGCTCTCCTTGGCTGTGAGGATGGGGTTGCTGGCAGCCAGGCTGCGCATGTAATAGTACACAGCATCCAGCTTCCTCCTCTGCAGAAACACAACCAGAGACACATCCCACGTCACTCTGGAGCATGCCGTATGAGGCCAACCCCAGGCCACTCGTCACCCTGTACCTTCTGGCACACCCACAAGTGCAGATTGTCATTCACAGCTAAAAACAGAGCAGCCATATCCTGCTTCCAAAGCACATCCCAGACGCCATGCGGCCTTGGACTCTCCCCAGGAGAACACATTTACCTGCAGCCACCAGCACCAAGTCCAAGCCTCCATGCACCTTGGGGAGTGTAGGTAAAACATCAGACCAAAGCCCACAGGCCCAGTGAACCTGGCACTGAAATGGGCCAGTTTAGTTGGTGACCGTAGAGAGTATCGACAAAGTCCCAACCTCACACTGTCCATCACACTGCAAGTCTGTCTGTCTATGGGATTTGCTTTCCCCCCATTCCCATTGTATCTAAGCACCTCGCAATCCTCTTCACATCCCTGTGAGGTAAGGAAATGCTCTTCTACCCATCTTACAAACCAAGGCCCAGAGAGACTAAAGGACTTGCCCAGGGTCACACAGAAACTCTGAGGTGGTGCTGGGAGCTGAACCCAAGACTCCAAGCCCCAGGCTAATGCCATAACTACTGGACTATCCTTCCAGTCAGCATCTCCTCTGCTGCAGCGGGGACCAGGGCTATTTGTGCAGGTCATTACCAAAAGGCTTTGTACCCGCCAAGACCCACTCGGGATTTAGAGTTTCTCCTGAAAATTGACAGCCACACAGACACCCACAGCACAGAACTCAGTGGCTCCGCACGCTGCTCCGAGTCAGGGTGGTCCATCAGCAGTTGTCAGGGAAACACATCTCTGAACCCTGCTCTGGGTGACAGAGGAAGCGATTTTCAGTTATTCTGTTTTAACATGGCATCTTTCAGAGCTCATGCATTTCAGCAGATGTTTGGTCACTGATCCCTCCACTCTGGCCTGACACTTCCACTGATTGCCATCAAATACACCCTTTCCAAAAGCCTCTCTCTTCCCAGAAGGATTAACAAGCCAGACAGCAGAACCACCTCGCTGGTGAAACCTACCCCAACTGCAGCCCTAAAAACCTGCCTGCTAACGTCCCCAATGAACACACTGCCCTGTGTCTTTCCCCAGCCCACAGCCAGCTGGTTCAGGACAGGACTGTTTAGAATGTGAGCTCACTAGGACAGGGACTGGGTCCTCAGGGGTGGGATCAGGCAGGACAAAGGGTAGCCTGCCAGCCACTTTCACACACTAAACTCTAGCAGACCCTTGCAGGGTACAGAAATGTGGCACATGTGGCTAGAAAGGTTCCTTTGGTTAGAACTATGGGCACCAAATTCAGACTACACTATAAACTCTCAAAACACAGCATGCAACTGAGCTGTAACTACCCCAGGCCCAAGAGCTGCAGACAGGCCAAGGATTAGAGCTCCTGCTGCCCATATCTGACTACATGTCCCTTTTACCTACGGTGCCCTCATCATTCATAGCACGGCCCCATCATTTGGTGACAAGCATGCTACAGGCGCTCCCCCACACACAGCCACCTCCCCAGGAAGGACATCCTCTGTCACCCAAGAGGCCACACCGCATCTGGTCCCACATGCACAGAGAGGCTCTTACCGTGTAGATAGCCAGCAGAGCCAACTGATTGTATGGACGGCCATTTTTGGGGGCAATGTGCTGAGCCTTCAGATACCAACTGAGTGGAGAGAGAGACACAGCAGGTGACTGGCAAGACAGTGCAGAGAACCAGACCATTAACAACAACACAGAGAATCCTTCCCTTCATTTGGGGCCCCTTTCATCACCGGCACATCCAAGGAGGGCAGGCTCTCTGCCCAAGTGGCAAGGGCCTGTGAGCGCATGCGCAGCCAGCACATCTGCTACAGCCCTGTTAAGTCCCTTTGAGAGTTGTAATCTCCAGACGGGCACACGATGGAGAGGGACCAGCAGACGAAGTGTCGTGTGACTGCCTGCTGCAGATGAGGACAAGGAATGCTCCTCGCTCACTCTGAAGAAGATGAGGGAAGTATCTCCCAGGGCACCCAGCAGGAATCATAGAATCATAGAATATCAGGGTTAGAAGGGACCTCAGGAGGTCATCTAGCCCAACCCCCTGCTCAAAGAAGGACCAATCCCCAGATAGATTTTTGCCCCAGATCCCTAAATGGCCCCCTCAAGGATTGAACTCACAACCCTGGGTTTAGCAGGCCAATGCTCAAACCACTGTGCTATCCCTGGAGGGAACCACGTAAGGCTACTCAGTGGAAGCTGAAACGGACTCTGCTGGCTGGGACCACGTGTTTTGCATTGTTTTGAATCCTTTTGTGATGGTAAAGCTACCCCGGAGGAAAGGACCTGATTGGAATGGTAGTTTGCCCTTTATTTTACATTCCTTAGTGGATGTATCTGCACATCAGTGTACACCAGTCTATTCCACATGCCTCTGTCCCAGGGACAGGACTGGTCAGATGGGGGTGAGCCTCCTATTCCCCTCCCTCACCCCACACAGAAGAGTTCCACAAGAACACCAGGCAGAAGGTTTCCAAAAAAGTCAGAAAGCTGCAGTGGCTAAGCTAGTTCCCCTGCTCTGCACATTGTCCCTTACAGAAAAGCCCTGCTATGCTTTAGGGCTCTGTTCTCTTTGCTCCTCACTACCAATGCCACATTATCTGCCCTACATGCTGGGCTTTGCCTTGCATACAGCCCTGATCAGAAGAGGGCATTTATCACAGGTAAAAATAGAGTGACAAGAGCCAACAGGTGCCACCAAGTCGTGCTGCAGCCAGAACACATGGATGTGAGAACCTCCACTGGTGAGAAGCAGTCAGCAGGAGTTCAGCAGAAAACAAGCCAGCCACACTGTCAGACCCAACAGTCTGCACCGCCATCACTTCAGAGACCAGCACAGCACAGCTTCCACATTAACACTCCCTGACAGGGGGCAGAATCCATCTGCCGAACAAGCATGCTTCTTAGGTGGCAGATTAGTCCGTCCAACATCCCCTGCATCCTTTCATCTTGTTGGACAGTAATTAAATGGGAAGCATGGAAGGTCTGCATTGGCCACAGGCATAACTGGGTGTGAAATGAGGTGATGCCCTTGTAGCTAGGTACGGTAATAGCTCTGCTTAGGGTTGAGGGGGAGGGTACATTACCTGCGTGCTTTCCCATAGTTTGCTGTGTCGTTCGCTTGCTCCCTGTACCGGCAAATGTCCCCTTGGCAAATCATACACCTCTGGGCACTGATCAGCGCGTACTTCACCTTGAAAAGAAACGTTCAATCCATGCTATGTTTAGCCTAACCAAAAGAAGGCTGAGGGGGGATATGATTGCTCTCCTTAAATATATCAGAGGGATAAATACCAGGGAGGGAGAGGAATTATTTCAGCTCAGTACTAATGTGGACACGAGAACAAATGGATATAAACTGGCCGTGGGGAAGTTTAGGCTTGAAATTAGACGAAGGTTTCCAACCATCAGAGGAGTGAAATTTTGGAACAGCCTTCCGAGGGAAACAGTGGGGGCAAAAGTCCTCTCTGGCTTCAAGATTAGGCTAGATAAGTTTATGTAGGGAATGGTTTGATGGGATAACATGATTTTAGTCAATTAGGCAATAACGTGCCATCGCTGGTAAAATGAGCGTCCGGCTGGAGAATCTTGCCTGTATGCTCGGCGTTCTACTGATCGCCATATTTGGGGTCGGGAAGGAATTTTCCTCCAGGGAAGATTGGCAGAGGCCCTGGAGGTTTTTCGCCTTCCTCCGCAGCATGGGGCAGGGGTCGCAAGCTGGAGGATTCTCTGCGACTTGAAGTCTTTAAATCACGATCTGGAGACTTCAACAGCTGAGTTAAGGGAAAGTGGGTGGGTCAGCTTTTGTGGCCTGCATCATGCGGGAGGTCAGACTAGATGACCATAATGGTCCCGTCTGACTTTAAAGTCTATGAGTCTATAACTCTGCGGCCATTGCTCATCTGGAGGCGTGCAGCACGCAAGGACTCCACGCGCCGCCAGGGAGACAGGGGTTGCTGTTTAGCTGGAGTTTGTGACGAACTGGGACTGTTCTTAATGTGGTCTTTGAATGCTGAGTGGGGAGTGTTGGTTGGGAAGGCAGGGGAGTGTGGCTAGGATGGTCTGCATTTGGGGGATGGGAGACTGGCCGAGGGAGGATACCTGAGCATGTAATGTGAGAACCCAGGAAGGGGTTAGAGGCCAGGTGACACCTTTGCCCGGGAAACTGAACAAAGGCTGGGGGAGGAGACGCTGGAGGGAGAGTTTCAGAGCTGGCTGGTGGAATGGCTGGGAGGCAGACGGGGCTCTGACCCCCCAAGGAGGCTGTGGTGCCCTGGGACCCCAAGATGCACCTAATTGGGGGGGATCCTGTTGTCTGTGCCTGCAAGACCTGTCTTGGACTGTGTTCCTGTCGTCTAAATAAACCTTCTGCTTTACTGGCTGGCTGAGAGTCATGGTGAATCGCAGGAAGCCGGGGGTCCAGGGCTTTGTGTCCCCCCACACTCCGTGACAGAGTTCTTGTGAAAGGTGCTGTAAGAAAGACTTATTTTCTCATGGCACATGTACTGTTGCTGCACAAGCTCCCCTCCCCAAAATATGCCCTACCCCTGCCCTGTGCAGGCTCCGTGGCTCATTCAGGCCTTGGGCTCTCTGCTGAGACTGCCTATCAGGGGATAGTTGTGATGTGGACAGCTCCCCACTAGGAAACGGAGCTTGCTAGGTGACCCCGCTCCTGCTCCACTGCCCAGGGCTGACCTGCTACTAGGTCGCACAGAAGCGGCACTGCCCTTCTGTCTCCCATCGCTGACCTGGCCTCAACAGAGATACAAAGAGGATGTTCAATAAACGAGGCACTGGTCATGGTTCTTTCTAACACCTGCTCCCTCTCCCAGCCCTGGTCTGAATGCTGGGGCAGGGCAAAATTCTTCTCCTTTGCAAAGAAATGGGACCAATAAACACACTGGAGCTGTTTAACTCTGGGTTATCAGACCAACTGAGCAAATATTTCTGAGAACATGCTGTCATCGGCATAAAGAGCTCCCCACCTCCTGAGGATGCCATGATAGATATTTCATCAGAGAGGGCTCAGAGCTCTCATGGGAGACACCATGTCCTGGAAGGAAAGCCTACTTACCATCTTCCGCAAGGGCTTGCTGCGAATGGCCATCCCATCCATATAATCCTCCAGTTTGAACTGGTATGACACCTGCAGCTTCTGAAGCAAATTGTCAAAGAAAATAGTGCCCTGCAACAAACAAGCAGACAAACAGGATGTCCCTCAGTGATCGTGAGCACAAAAGCAAGGTCTGCCAGCCACAGCTGGGAGAGGCCAGCTCGCTCACAGCCAGCACTGCTGGGTGGAAGGCAGAAGAGAGCCCACTCCCTGGGGATTTGTTTCTTAAAAAAAAAAAAGAAAATTACCTTCTTCTAGGATCTGTCATCCAGGGATCTAAAAGCATATAACAATGACATCTTTGGGAGGCAGATCAGTATTATCTCACTGTATAGGGTAGGGAAACAAAGGCCTTGTCTCCAGCAGAAAGGTGCAGTGGTTTAATTAAAGGTGTGATTTAAACCAATTTAATTAAATTAGTAGAAAAGTCTGTGAATGCCCTTATTTAGTTCAGTTTAAACTAGGCTTATTTTAGTTTATTTTAAACTAATTCCTAACTGACTTAAGCCAAAACAAATCAAGTCTGGTTTAAACCATAATAAACAAGAGGGTCCACACAGCTGTTGCACTAGTTTAACTACATCAATTTAAAATCACACCTCTAAGCTACGTCTACACTACGCACCATGCCACAGTGAAACGCAGGCTGAGTTCACACCACAGTGTGTAGCTACATGAGTCAGTGAAACGCTCTGGAAGAGGGGAGACAGTGGGAAAAGACTGCAGCAACTCACCCCTGCCAGAGCCTTTCCGTGCTGCTGGAGACTTTTCAGTCTGCAGGGACAGGCTTCAGCAGCAAAAAGCCACCACAGCCTTTCCCCATGGCCGGGCAGGGCTCCACGAGGGGTAGCTGGCAG